>NW_024749657.1:3209481-3704481 GCF_018991925.1 Homarus americanus | reverse complement strand
ACAGATAGCCAACCCATAGATGGTCAATTAAATTAACCTAAGTTATGCCCAGATGATCATAGATTCCATTTGTTGGCTAAAACACCCTAAGTGATCCCCATAGTTAAGTGGTAATAGTGAAAAGCACAGCTTTAAGCTTCTTACCCGGTTTAAAAGTCCCAGGCAATAGGGCGGTGGTACTATGCATACAGTGTCGTAACATCATTGACTAATTATCATTTGACAAGGAATGACGTAATTTATGTCAGTGACCATTAATGGGTTAAAATTTAGATACCATGTTGAATTAGTGTTAATGTGAGTACAGTATTCATTATTTTGAGAATACAGTACAGTATATATCCAGATGAACAGACAGTTCCATTTTTGTATCTTATAAACACTGTAAATAGAGGTAACAGCTTTGTTTAGTCTAAGAAACAATTTGACCGAAGAAAATAAAGTGAGTGTGTTGGTGGTTCTTGCACAGGTAAGGTGTTGGACGCCATTCTGGGTACAATGTAGTGTGTGCACGCTTGACTACAATGTCATCATGAAACTGGAGACGATGGCAGATGACGAGAGGTTCCTCATCACACTGGCAAATTTTGAGGAGCTCAAGAAGGTCAGTTACTAGTTATTACCTTCCTTATAAGTCACTTCTCTCCCAGTCTTTTGTTGTAATTCATAAAGTTCAAGAAAAGGGGGAAATGGTAGAATAAACTGGAGTGAGGCAAGTGATGAAAGCAACAGGAAAAGCTGAAACAAGTATAAGTACTGTACTGTATACTGCATCAGTACTGTATATGGTACATGCAGAGTACAAGGTGAATCCTGAAATACACAAACATTGATGTCAAGTGTTTTAGATTAATGCCTTTACACACTAAGTTAAGTCGAAAGTAACTTTGCACAGTACAGTATTGATAGATATAAAGGAGATGGAAGAACGTTGCTCTTGTAATGATAAATTTTTTTTTGTAAATGAAAATTTTTGTCACCATTACTTTTATAATTTATCCTCTTTGCCACTGGACAGCTTGGTGGCTGTTCTTTGTTATGCAGTATGTATTGGCTTAATACTGGGCAATCTCCTTACCGTATATATACTGTAATGTACTGTATTAGGATTCCTTATCATCAACCATGTTGTATATCCCTGTTTTGATAAAAAATTACTGCATAGGTGATAATTGTGGTACTGTATTGTGTCCCTGTTAGATTGTGTCATATTTAATTGTGGGTGACATTGTATCTTGAGGGTTCCTAGTGTTCTCACAACTTTTATTACTTCCACCTGAATTAATACATAGAGTCTAACAGCATCCAAAGGTGAATAAATGGCATGAGTTCAGTGTTGTGTTGTGCAGTCTAAAGATAATCTGAGTGTTGTGTGTTGAATGCTGGTGAGTGGCAGCAGTCAGTGATGTGTCTAGTAATGTCATGGTGATTTGTGGCAGTGTGATGCATTGCAGACTGTTGAGAAATGCTAATGTAGTAGATGTGATCAGTGTGTTTTGTGTTGCAGACTGCTGGTGAGTGGCGGCATCTGCAGAATATGTCATCAACGCAGGCGGCACCAATGTATTACACTCAGTTGACCAGACACCAGATGCTGCAACTCTATGACCGTTACCAGCATGACTTTAGACTCTTCGACTACACCATTGATGATTATCTGTCCCTGGCAAAAGACCATCAGAACCCTGCCAAGTTATAACTCTCCATCCATCTGTTCTGCCACGACAGGTTTTAGTTTCCTCTTAATAAGTTTTCATAGACTCATTTGATTTCTTTGAGTTTTGTTGTTAATTATATTTTAGAAGACTTATATTTTGGGGGGTTCCTGGACATGTTTTGTATGCCTGAGGAATTTTAGTTACTGTCAAATTTGGTGCCATAGTTTCAGTACCATGAACCCATTTACAGTACTGTACAGTACAGTACAGTATATGGTCTTACTATCAGGAGGTAAACTTTAATCTTGAATACATATCATTTTCTAAAGGGTTAGTTATGATCCTCTCTGCATCCTTTAGATTAAAAATGACATTAACAAGAATGCCACTTTGTTAATTGGTATTCAAACTTTTGGACAGAGAGGCATTTAACATACAGTATTTCTAAGATCTACTGTAGTTTATTGCATTTATTAGGGCAGGAATTATACAAGAAAATCCCTGTTTGAGCAGCAGCTACTATATATTCTCTTAAGAGGATTGTGTTAACAAATAATTTTCCTGTATCAGGATATACTCGAGGTATAACTTTATGGCTTTATTTACTCAAGTAAAATTACTTAGATTTAGTAACTTATACTATTGAGTGTAACAGTTAACAAATTATGTGTCTGTTATCTGTTTATCTTGGGTAGTCAACGTACCTTTCACCATTGGCTTATGTTGTCAGTTCAGTTCTGTCTTTGATCTGGTGATGTACTCAAGGTATTTGTTGCTGAGATTGGCTGGCTGCTTTGGTGTTTTATGTATTTGTGTTACTTGCATTTACAATTGATTTGTTCATCAGTGATATTTGTGCAATGTGATTATTTTCTATTTCAACATTATTAATGGTAAGGGTTATAAATATAGTTATACATTTTACTTCAACTTTCTTTACACCATTCCTCAAATATTCACCTGTAAAAGGGGCTATATTCAATCCATATACTGTATTATACACTGGTTGGAGTTCTTCCCAATACAAACTTTAAGAGCCACATACCTGTATAGTAATTTTTATTTGTTACGAGCTTTACCTCTTTGACAGGTAACAAATATGGTTTTTATATTAGTGTATTTTATTTTGTATTTCAACTGCATAAATCACTAAAACATTTTTTATCTGTGCACATGTATGTGTGTATGAGCTTCTACATGCAGACATTAGTGTGTATGTGTGTGTGTGTGTGTGTAGTGTATCAGCTCCTACAAACATTCAAGGTTTTCCACTTTGGCCAAAGCTGGTGAGTGTTGAAGGTGAAGGAAGTGCTTAGTGCATTCTGCTGTCATACCTATTGTATAATTATTTTACATGGGGAAAATGTAATACAGTGAACCCTCACTTTACGCGGTTAATTGAACCCACAGCGGCCCGCGTAAAGTGAGAAAAGAGTAAAGTGAACAACATAACATATGGGATTAATTGAAATAGAGACCGGGCCAACCCCCAAACTCCACTTTTTTCCGACACAATACGTACGTTTTACTAAAAATAACATCTTTACTTTATGATGGTATTCACACACACATAATATAGAAGGGAACAATCAATAAGAGAATAATATACTGAAGGTTAGGTTAGAAAAAAAAAGGTTGGGGTTAACACTTACGTTAGTAGAAGAGATGGGTCGGCGTAGGGGAATGGAGGCTGGTTCCGAGGCAGAGGGCAGGCTACTGGCCCTCAGGTGAGTCTTCATCGCTGTCATCCACACTTACTAGTGCCTCCCTGACAAATCCCTCAAAGTCATCATCACTGTCTCTGCCTCTGTCACTATCACTGGCTTGGGCTGGCTGTGGTGGGTTGCGGGCGAAGAACTCGGTTATGCTTTGCTGACGGCTGGTGTTTATGTTGTCATGATAAACCTTGATGTAGGGCTCCATAGTCTGCAACAGCTGGGTAGTGAAGATTTCATACCTGTTAGCGTCAGTGTCGTCAGAAAGGAGGAGCTTCACTTTCTCAATACACTCGATGGCACCCCTTACATTATTATGGGATAACTGGTGTTCTTCTTGGGATGATGCACCACCTGCCTCTTCACTGACGTCATCATCATCTACCATCTCGTCGGTAGTCACATCAGGATCCCTTATCATCTCCAGGATGTCGTCGTTGGTGGTGCATACTCCTTAACTGAGCGCGTGTCTACCGCCATGTTCTGTCGCGCCTGACGAACCAAGTAGCTCACAAGTAATTTTTCCGTCTTGAGAAGCACCTGGTTGTGGAAATACTTGATCATAGAAGCACCTGTAGACTTTGTGATGTTCATGTGCTCCTTTATCTTGGCTGCATCCTTCTTAATTGTCCTGATTGTTGATTCGTTAACACCATGCTGGCACGCGAGATCAACCTGTCTTGTTCCTTTCTCCAACTCTTGTATGATCTTATATTTGATTTCGTAGCTTAAGGAACGTCGTGTCTTCTTTGGCTTAGGGCGGCTGGGTCCAGGTAATGCAAGGTTTCTTTGTGGTGGTGGTGGTGGTCCGGTGGAAGCCATTCTTATGGAACAATGGATACCGATATACACGGTGTAGCCGAGAGGGGTGTAACTGACGCGAGTAGGTCAAGGGGCTTGAACGCTCCCGCGGCGGGGCACGTCATAGTACATTAAACCAATCACAGCTAGCGGGGAGGGAGGTAAGGATGCTTTGCCCATTCACAGTCCGATACGTCATATGAGGTCACCGATAACACAACAAAGACATACACTGCGCAACCTACTCGCGCCGCTTACACAACATGGCGAATGGCGGGAGAGGGCGGGAGGTTTGGATCCAAAAATGGCGCGACGTGAGAGGACCGCCAGCCGCTCTCCGCGTAAAAGGGTACACACACCACGGAAAGTGAGCATTCCGTGTTTGGCAGGGTACCGCGTAAACGTGGAAACGCGTAAAGTGAAACCGCATAAAGCGAGGGTTCACTGTACTGTTCAATATTTCTTTTATGGGGATAAAAAAAATGATGTAATAGGAGAGTACGGTGCCATTACAACAGTTGTGCAATTAGTTATAAAATGTCATTTAATGGGTACAGTATATGCAAAACAAACATGACTAGACAGGATTTGAAATTTGCAGCAATGTGATACCAATGTGCCTCACCAAGTCTTGATAAAGGTTTATCCATAAATCCAACAATTCAAGACTTTCCTTCGGCAAATATTTACACCAGCCTCTAAAGATAGAAATTACCACTACATCATAACATTCTCTGAGATGTCAAAGAATGTGGGTATTTTCTCATATTAATGTAATTATCTTAAAGAAAAATACTGTGCAGGTATTCCCCGATTTACGATAGGGTTGCGTTCCTGAAAACTCTAATGTACATCCAAATTAACATAAATTGGGAGCCTTTTAACATGGGTTTCAATGGATACGTTTCTGGCCTGTCCGACACAGACATGTATCACAGAAAAAGCTTTCCTAAACTAGTTAAATGCAAAAAAAAAAAAAATAAACACTCACCACATTAATAAGAAGAAGCTCGGTTCTTCACCTCTTTCTCATGACGCTTAACAATATCCAACTTCGTCTCCAGAGACACGGTCTTCCTTGGTGTCTTGGCTTTCTCAGAGGCAGGAGACATGGCAGGATGCGTGCTAGCCATTTTCAAAGTTAACAGTTAATCACTTTACAGTCACTAAAACAGAGTAAAATATGAACAATAATGTATTCCTCTCATTAATAAATGGTGAATATCACAGTGATCACAAGGTTATGCAACGACAAATAACCATAACGTCGGTTACACGAGTGAGGGCAGGAGCGATCACGTTGGAATAATGCACGGGATTGTAGCACACTGGGTGGCCACGAGACAGCATGACAAGAATGGAAAAGCAATTCTGCACACAGCAGTCATCTTGAATTTGTCAAGTAAAGAGAGAGATGCTTCTCCAGTGTTTACATTCTGTGTCAGCGAGTTTAACCTCCAGACAATAATCGTAAAGTTGGAATTTGCCAAACATAAATTGCAAGAGTGTTAAAACCTAATTAACATTAAAACAGGTCATCGTAAATCGGGGGATACCTGTACTGTAACTTCATCCTGCAATGTATGGTGAAGCAAAGAACTGCACAATCAATGTGTATCAGTGACTGGTAAACATTCTGCACAAAACAAATATCTTTCTTAATACCACAACATGATATACAGTATACACATGCTCCCAAAAAAGTATCTCTACGATTTTGTGTAAGATAATATAACAAAGGACAATGGATTTTGACAACCCTATCGAAACAACAGGAGTCACAGTAATCATTTTGAAATTCATCAGACCCCTCCATAAAGATACTTTTTATAGTGAGTACAATCACCCATAAAATTCTTGGTGCCTCTCCTCCTGAATACGAAGCATTTATGGACAGAATAATGCATCAGCGTCTACTGCTTCAGGTTCAGAAGTCTGAATCTCGGGGTTTATGGAACCTTTGTGGGTGACTGTAGAGAGTGGAGGTAATGATAGTATACATTTAGTAAGGCAGATAGAGGGAGTAAAAGCCAGTCTGTGTCTCATCTGTTGTGGCCATCCTATTATACCATGTGGGAAAAACTTGAAAAAAGTGTGAAAAAATAATAAATACAGTAAACTACACACAAAAATGAATAAACATAAGTTATGAATTGTTAGTAATGTCTGGGGTAGATGAACAAATACTCTCAAAAATTTTAATTAAGAAAAAGGGGACTGGTCTCCTGTGAAAAATTATGCAAAAGGCTTGTAACATTGCTGTGGTTGTTCAAGTTTTGTGGATAGGATAATAACAAAGGTGAAAGCAAGAGTGATGGAGAGGAGGAGCAGGTTAGACTGATTGGAATATGGGCTGCACATTAGAGAACCAACTAATTCATAGGTATGTATAATCACAATCTAAACCACTAGCATATACATCTATACATAACATAAATATTCACTGAAAAGACAACTTTGATCATCACAATATTAATTCTAATATCACAGAACTTTCTCATAGTAAGACCATGAACAAGACAATAAAAAATTCTGAGCTTAACACTTGTAAAATGTATCAATATTGTACACATCTGAAAGGACTTGCCATCCACCACTGGGAGTAGAACATTTGCACCTTTTCACTTGTCAATAACAATGAGATATTTTTTATTGGCTTGTCATCGCAAACACTGTATCAAGTATCAGTAAGGTTTCTCATATGTTTGTTGCTCTTATAACTACAGTAATTAGAAAGAAACAGCTAGAGAAAAAAATAGTTGTTCTTAAAAAAAAAATCATTATAACAAAATTTAAGAGGAATTACAGTCTGTTTCACTTTTGTGTTTACAGGGGCTCATCATATGAACAAACATTCCACAAACCATTACGCTGAGACATTTGTTTTAATAGTGTTTTAGTTTGATTCCATAGTATGTTTACAATTGCGAGTTTCCTTCTGTCGTATGTAAACAAACAGGGCAGCCACACTGCACAAAACCCGAGGAGCCTCCTATAAACGCACTAGTGAAGGGGACATTACATGCAAGTACTGTTGATAAAATATTTTGCTCCCTACACACGAGATAAATAAATAATGAAGTTAAAGGATATCCTCTAAAAATAAATGCAAAGACAATTTTGTTTTAAATTGAAAAACATGAATAGCAATTTACCTTTAATAACTAATTATTTGAGTGAATATTTTCGTTTAATGAAATCAGTGAAAAAAATCTTACTTTGGGGAATGAAATAAATATTAAGGTACAGTAATAAATTTGGGGAGAAAACAAACCCCTTTCTTTAAAAGAGGCACCAGTGATTCATAGTTTGCAATACAGTATTTACATTCTATGGGGCTGTTGGAACTTAACATCACAGATTAGGCAGCAATTACTTTATGTGTCTGATGAAAAACTATGACTCCACAACCCAGAGTAACAGTAAATAACAATATTTAAAATTAACATATACAGTAATGATCATCACTCCGTATCAGCACTAAGAGGAGCCATCACTTGTGTCACATGACATTTTAGGTGACGATTATAATTAGCCTTTGTGGTAAAAGCCTTCCCACAAGATTTGCACTGATGGGGCCGTTCACCAGTGTGTGTTCGAAGGTGTAATTTATAGTTATAACTTGACGTAAATGATCTGTCACAAAATGTACATGAATGAGGGCGTAAAAGGCGATGAACGGTTCGCACGTGATGGTTGAGATTGGATCGGTAATAAAATGAGGTGTTGCAGACACTACAAGTATGAGATTTAGTTTCTGCATGGCGATGGAGATGATCTTGAAGGTCTGATCGTCTAGCAAGAGTTTTTCCACAGAGAGGACACACAGCCCCTCCCTCACCATTATGATTAGCCATATGGGAGTTAAAGCTTGAAGCTGTTGACAAACTCTGTCCACAAATCTGACATGGATATGATGGACGTTGGCTGTTGTGTGTCAGTATATGGGACTGTAACCCTGAGGCTTTGCTAAAACCTCGTCCACAGATGGAACACTGGTGAGCAAAGTGTCCCTTGTGCTCAGCCAGATGTCGCCGGTAGACAGATTCTAATGCAAACCCTCGGCCACACAAGTGACAACTATGGCTAAACTGACCAGTGCAAGTGTCATGATGTGCCTGCATATTGCTACGGTGACTGAAGCTACGGCTACAGTTATCACACGTGAACGGTTTCTCGCCTGTATGAGTCCTCATGTGCACCTGTAAATTTCGATTATTGGCAAATGTCTTTGAGCATACATCACACTTACTTGCTTTCTTTTTCTGAGAATGTGTCTTAGTATGTGAAATAAGAGCCTGAAGAGAAGAACATTCCTTAGAGCACATTTTACATGTTAGACTCTCCTGTGTATGGGCTTCAAGATGCTTTTTGAGTTTGGCCTTTCTGAAGAAAATGTTGTCACATAGTTTGCAGGGGTATGTCTTATGAAGCTGAACATGTCTAGTCAGTGCCCTTTCTGAACTAAACTTTTTTCGACAGGTATCACAACTGAAGTGGAAGGCATAAGCTTTGTGTCTGCGCTCAATATGCCTCACCAGAGCCTGACGGTTGGAGAACACTTGATCACACTGCCGACATATTTGTAACTTTGCATGTTTCTTAGCCTTAATATTTTTGGACAATAGTGTGGGTTTGTGATACTCGGTAGCATCCTCAGCTTTTCTCGGTTCGTCCCGGACTAGACTAGACGACACCAAGGGAGAGCCACAAGTAGTGTCTTCTAGGGGCGTCTCTACTACAGTAAGATTCTTGTCAACTTGTTGGTCGTCAGAGCTCTGAAGCTGATTGGTCTTGTTAGCTTCAGAACACGACTGATTTGTAATCTCTATCTCTTCTTTTTGTTGTACTACTTCATTGCTAACGGAGTTTATGTCGAGAGATTCTGCCGGAGTTTTATCAATAACGTTTACTACTGGTACTTTTGTTTCGTCCTTTTTCATTTCTTTACAACTCTGCAACTCACCTTCAGTGGTGGCCTCTTTTACTGCTACTTGAGGTTCCACAATAAGGTTACACTCACAGTCTTCTATGTCAATATCACAGTCGACAAAAACCATGTTGTTATTGTCATTACTGGAAGGCTTACCGAGTGTCTGTTGGTTGTGCTGTGCTTCCAGCTGATTGACAGATTGACTGATAACCTGACTGGATTGACTGATAACCTGACTGGATTGTTGAGACTTTTGCTGATGGTGATGAATAGGAATGGAATGTTGTTGTTGTTGGGATAAATGATGTGTCTGATGGTGCTGGAGATGTTGATGGTGCAGGTGTTGGGTTACGGCCGGCATCTGTTGTTGCTGAAGAGTCTGAAGCTGGTGGGTGGAATGGTGCTGATTATTTGAACTGTCTTGCTGGTGTTGCAAGATCTGGTTTTGTAAGTGTTGCTGGTGGAGCTGTGATGATTGATACTGGACGAGCTGTTGGTGGTGGTGGTGGTGGTGATGATGATGGTGGCTTTGCTGTTGTTGTTGGTGCTGTTGTTGTTGGTGTTGTTGGTGTTGCTGGTGCTGGTGTTGTTGTTGTTGTTGTTGTTGTTGTTGTTGTTGTTGTTGTTGTTGTTGCTGCTGCTGCTGCTGGTGTTGTTGTTGTTGTTGTTGTTGTTGTTGCTGCTGCTGCTGCTGCTGTTGTTGTTGTTGTTGCTGCTGCTGCTGTTGTTGTTGCTGCTGCTGCTGCTGCTGCTGCTGCTGCTGTTGTTGTTGCTGCTGTTGTTGTTGTTGTTGCTGTTGTAGTTGTTGTTGTTGTTGTTGTTGTTGTTGTAGTTGGTGTTGTTGCTGCTGATGTACTTTTTGAAACGTTGTTACTCTGATGCCGTGTTTTTCACAATTAGCCTCAACTTTGGTGACAAGATATTTCCTGTCAAATAAAGTAAAGTGAAAGATATGATGTTTAAA
Source organism: Homarus americanus (assembly GCF_018991925.1). Taxonomy (NCBI): domain Eukaryota; kingdom Metazoa; phylum Arthropoda; class Malacostraca; order Decapoda; family Nephropidae; genus Homarus; species Homarus americanus. The sequence goes on along the minus strand of NW_024749657.1, from coordinate 3,694,410 downwards.
CATATGGAACACACAAAAGCAAATATCACACAAATACTGCAATATGCAAATAACCCATGGTTGGAAATCTCAACCCCTCACGATCTTTCGACGCAAATAGCGTTGTTTACACTCTTACCCCCTCGCAGTCTTCTGTCGGTAACAGGAATGCGTTTTCTATTTTAGTAAACAGTGGGTAGAGCAATCCAGACCCAAATTGTACCCTTAAGAGATCATCTGCCAGTCTACGAGGCCAGTGGGAGGAACTTAGGGCCGGTCCACTGTCCTCGCAGTTCTGCTTGTAGGAGGGCTGCTCTCGGTGTGAGATACAGCTCAGTGGGAGGGGTTGCACCAGCACAGGAGCAATTAGCGACGCAATTTGCATTGAAAGACCGTGAGTGTTAAAATACTGCATGCACATCAGAGTAGCTTGTTAAGAATTTATGTTATGTAAATTACAGAAAACTGACCTAATTCAAATAATTCAACCATAATTTTTATTTTTATCCCTTTTCTCTTTATTCATGAATTCTGCTAATTGTTTGGTATCCTTCTCTTTGTCACACACTGTTTGTACTTTACACACCTTTAACCATTCTACCACTATTCTTCTCCCATCCTCAATAATTCAATTGTGATTCCAAGCACTTACAGTACAGCCAGTTTTACCACTTCCTCTCTCACAGATTATTCCTCTTTGTTATAACACTACTGTACATCATCCATCATGTCTCATCTCTTGCATTAGTGTTGTTTAAAACACTCTCTCACACAAATAAAGTCAATGAAGTTATACATCATAGTAAAGCAGTGTACAGTACCTGATTTGAGAGAAGCGATGCTCCAGTACGTCGAGCTCATTAACAAGGTGGACACATTTGCTGCAGATAGTAGTGGAGTGAAGAAGATGACGAGGCAGCACAACACCCATCAGTCCTCCTAGTTTGTCTCCAACACTCACCTGAAGAAAGTTAAAACAGTTAATTTACCCCAAGAATGATACAAGAGATACTCACTGTGGTATACTGCTGTGAATAGTAGCCATCATCACTAAAAAATAAACAATGGCTTGCATTTGTAATCAGTCTAAGTTGCCTCGTCTGATGGTACAGTATATCCTACAACACCCTAGAATAAACATGATTGCCGTCTCATCATTTTATTTGTCAGATCACCTTTGTTATTCATCCTATGCTCTTCCAAACTCCTCCCCTCCACGATTTTCTCCTTAGATATACACAAACCACAAATCTACCCAAAATTATCAGGAATGAACGCTCACAATAGTGACACACATTATTGTACTTAAAACACATACTTTAGATACAACAGTACTAAGAGAGTCCATTGAATGTGGACCGGCCGTCGAGTTGACTTCTGTGCTTCCCGTGTTGCTGTGGTGACTGCTGCTGGCCACTGTGTCACAAATCAGGCAAACATCCCCATCACTATCACTGACCACAGGCGGTTCATCTCCTACACACTTCTTCTTATATGAAGATGAGGCGTCACTCTGTTAGGATTATAACATGACTGTGTAGACAGGATTAACTAGATTTTATTTCCAAATTATTATGAAAAGAGCATTATGTAACTTTCAGCTACTAACTCCTGCACTGTTAAAGGGACTTCCAATGGCTTTGTTTAGACTTACATATTTTATATGGTTTCTCCTCAAATTGCCTTTTATACTTTTTGGGGAACAGCTGCTGTTGTGAAGTTAATATGTTACACATTTTTATTTTTGGAGAAATTCTTTTCATGCTTCTGCCTACTTTTTGTTTGTTCCCTTTTATTGTTCTATGGTTTGATGGAGCCTCCCTTGGATGGTTTGTACCTTATGACTCTTTCAACAGGGTGAGCTGCATATAAGGAGATTAGCATCATAGCTTATTTTACTTTAAGATTAACCACCCGAACCCTAACATCAACCTAACCCCCAAGGTAGCATTAAGCAAAAAAAGCTGGGGGTCAATCTTCTTGTGACCCTAAATTTGCAATATTAACACACACAGTACTTCCGTATCACTTACCTTGGCCACAGCCAGAGTGTCACTGGGACAAGGAACTGAACTTGAAGAAGCTACAATTCCCCCTTGTTGTGTGTCAGCCACTGTAGCACTACCATCACACACTACACACAGGCGGCAATCATTAGTTGCATCTTCTGAACTTTTTTTCTTGTACCCAGAGTGACTGCAACCCTGATATATAATAAAATGCTTTTTGTAGATACATTAAAAGATTAAAATATATAATTTAAATATCAACTTAACCTTTAAACTGTGCAATACAAATCTGTGGCTACCACTGTTGTGAGCAAATAATTTACAGGGGTGTTTTTTAAATTAAAATATTTACCTTATATGATTGTTAATACTGTATATAGTACAAGGAAAACAAAAGGAAAACACAATGTAAGATGAGTAGACTACAGTACTTAAATTGCTAGTAGTGCTGGCAGGCTTGTAATGTTACTTCTTTCAGCAACACAAGTACTGTACCACATACAGAACATTATAACTCAGTATTTAGCGCTTATAAGTGTTACGGTACTTACATGAAAGCTATTATGGACACTTACAATAAACTTATATAGAAATACTGGTACAGTATTCATGTACAGTATTGATACAGTACATTTTTTTCACTTGAATTACTGCACTGAATGTACATTTTCATATACAGTTCATTATTTTAAGGAATGAAACTCCCTAAAACATTCTCCAACACATAAATAAAACATCATATCCTAAAATTGTTCGCCATTTTGATGGTTTAAGCTATGTGGGGCTCTTATGCTTGGTACAGTACCTCCACTGTGAGAGATTGACTGGCACATGTGTTCCATGATGTAAAACAAAGCTCTGACTGAGAGGGGAAGAAGTTACATACTCAGGGCTACCCAGCTGATTACAGTGCATCACCAAGAGTTTAAATGGAGGTGCAAAAACATAAAACGTAAATGAAATATATGACAGTGATGTTTGCACCGTTAATTGATGCAGATAGCAGCTTAAGGGATAACAACATAAGATGTGGCCATGAGCAAGCATTGAATCTATGGACCTTTGAATTTATTTTGCAAAGTGGGTCGTTTGACCTGTGCCCGGGTGGGCTAATGCCCGTAAAAAGAAAAAAAAAAGACTGTACTGTACACCAATCCTACACTGGTGGTAAGATTGGGACACTTATTGTTATTTCATATCTTTATTCACAGAATTCACATGATAAACTTCTGTGTTGCCTTCATAATGTTCTTTTCTTATAATCTTTCAAATAATAATAAAAGAAACAGTGGCTCTACAATTCTCTTAATACAACTACAACTTAAAGATTTGCCACAATTCCATCCGCCTATCTTAATGATAATGATGGTTTATAATAAATAAAATAAACAATATTACCTGTACTGCACCTATGCATTCTAATTAATGTCTGATTAGTTCACCAACTAAATTGGTATTTAATGGCTTTAATGGGTATTCTTAGTCAGTCACTGTTTATTATTGTTTGTATACATAGCTATGCTGTCTATGTACATTGTATACCTGCATCATCTATATGGTACATGCTATCTCTCAGATATTCATGGGTGTTTAAAAAGTTATAATCTGAACATACCTGAATAAGATCAACTGTGGTGATCTTGGTCTGATTGAGACACTCTGGGTCGGTGGTGGTGGAGACGGTGTTGTTATGGGTGCTGACACTTGGCTGGCTTGTGGTTAACACATGGGATAATGAGGCTGTAGGCTGGGTTGGAGGTAGTGCATGGGTCAACGAGGGTGTTGCCTGGGAAGATGGAGGTACTGGATGGGGTATAGGGAGTGGTGGGTGTGCTGGGGGAGGTAATGGAAGAGTCGAAAGTTTCTCTGCAGGTGCAAGGTGATGCTCAATTTGTCTGGTGTTGGCTTGGTTTACTTGTCCATTACACACCTGAAGTTTTACATAAGGAAATTTAGTGGACAGCAGTGGAAGATGGGAGAAAGCTCACTCATAATTTTTCATATAACTAAAGAGGTTGTTCTTTCCATGGGTGAACACAATTTTGCGACATGACTTACTTGGGGATATTATGGGTAACAACAATTTACCTACCATATCAATACACCTTAACAAGAATTGTATCACATTAAAATATGGTCAACTATTTTCTAACCTAAAAATTCTAAAGCACATACCTGTACTTATGTTATGAAAGTAAAAGCCTACAGTATTTTCAACACATCCTAACTAGTACCTCACTTTCAAAACACTATATACTGTATTTCGAAAGTTTACTTTGATTAACATATTATTTCCTTACATATAATTTCCAGTTGGATGATCAGAGGACTTAAAAATGAAGTACCTGATCATAATACTGTACTGTACCTACTTGATGTTCTGAGCGATGGGAGGCTGATCGATGATCGGAGCGAGTTTCAACCCGTGTGTCTGGGACTTGCTGGTAGTTCAGCGGAGTGAGGTATGAAAGAAATGGTGGGATCTGTGTGCCTGGTAATGGTTGATACTCATAGTGTGAGCGTGACATTGAAGAATCAACAGTACCCATACCCATGTTCATGTTGACAGTCAGGGTGTGACTTGGGGGACCTCGAGACACAGTTTTCACTTGAGGGGTATCCAGCTGCTGTTCCTGTGGGGCAAAACCCTCCCCATTCACTCCACTTACTCCACTCATTGCACTGACACCCATTCCTGCCACAGACTTATTCCAGGCTGCATCAAGGCGGCAGTCTGTGTAGGAATAGGTGTAAGGGTGAGACATGTGATTCGGTGGAACGGCAGCACGTGACGTAGACGACAGAGCTCCCGATCCACATCCTCCCATTCCGTCCCAGCTTCGTCCCGCCCCATCCTCACTGTACACTCCCATTCGAGAATAGTCATCAAAAGTTCTTTGGTCATGTCCGTGACCTGGCCTCGTCACTTCTCCACATGAAGGATACGACACAGAATTGTATCCTCCATCTTGTTGAAGTCTGCGCTGGCACACCTCCATGGCATACTGTCGAGTATCAGGAGCTTCACATGATTTATTTGCATGTCCTGTGGATGATCCTTGCCTCCCAGATTGACCCACATCTTTGTAGACACTCTCAGAGGAGCCCGGCAGCATTTCAGTTAGACCACCACGCATGCTTTCACTCAGGTTGGCAAAGTATGATGATCCTGAAACATTTTTGCAATGCTTAACACAATTTACTCATTTATAGTACAGGTACATATGGTAAAAAAGTATTTATCCACAGTTTTTGTGAAACAATTTGACACCACAGACGAAGGGTTATCCAGTGTGAAGCTACCAAACATGGCAGGTTTTCTCCAGGTACTGTACTGTACTCTGGTTTCTACCTGTATTAACATTAGACAATGAAGGTAATAAAAAATATCAAAGAACAGACCAACCACTGAATGGCTAAGAAGCTGATGAGTCATGAAATAGAATTCAAATTATGTGACATCCCTGGTACAGTACATACCTGCAGAGGGTGATGCATGTGGCATGGGGTATGAATGCTGCTGAGATCCTAGAAGTGGGGAGTAAAGGGGAGGCTGAGCAGCCATGATTGGCCGCAAGATTGACTGTTGTGAGTTTAAGATTGGTGCATAATAATAACTTGGTGCTGTGTTAACTTGTCCTCCAGTTCCTCCATTCCCTGCAACTATTCCTCCTCCTCCTCCATGTGGAAGGTGATAGCTTGAAGAAACATTAGCTGGTACTCCACCTCCTCCCCCTACACTTGGCCCCCCACTTCCCACTTCTGCCTGATGATAACCGCTTGAGATGTTGGCGGATCCATTCCCTCCTCCACCTGCATTTGCTCCACTGTTGCTACTGTGGTGGTAACCAGATGAACCTGTGATGCCATTATCACCACTACCAGCTCCACCTCCACTGTGGTGATAGGTAGAGTTGGCTGTGCTGCTTCCTCCACTCCCTACATGACTGTGTCCCTGGTAGGTTGAAGGCACATTAGCCGTTGTACCACCAGATTCTGAGACTGTACCTCGACCTGCTTCACACACAGGTGGTACACTTGAGGGCTCACATACTGTGTGTTCTCTCTTAACATTGTTATTTCTATTGTTTCTGTTACTGTCATCACAAACAATGTTTCCGGTGGCACTGCTGCTACTGCTGCTTTTGTTCATGTTCTGTGAAAAGAAAGTAAAGAATTGAAGCAAGAAACCCATTTTTATAACCAAGGTGAAGATACAAGTTCCTGTGAGAGATCTATACCAAAAAAATATCTCTGGAAAGGTCTGCCATCACCCAGTAAACTCTGATATGTTTAACAGCATGATATACTGTACTGTATCATCCAGGCTGACAATGATCTCACTCTGATTTTGATGGACAAGGGAATGTTTAGCACTACAGTACACTGCTCATCAGTATAAAGTATCCTACTGCTAAATTTATCTCAACCCTCTGGATAACAGCAAGCCGTGCCAGAGGCTGTGAAGGGAGGGATCTCACAGCACCCAAGTTGAAATCCAAAAGGATAAAACTGAACTACTGTATTTAATTATACTACCTACAAACCAAGTTTATAATACATATAGTATTGTAATGGCATAAAATTACCTGACCATTGTATTCTATGAAAGAATTGAATCTAACCTACTTGTGAGGGAACACTGAGTTAGTGGACCTTATCTATAATTTTACCCAAATTCTTCCTATTACTAATTTAACCACTCCTAATGTGATATGACAGCAGGAATAAAATTCCAATAAATTAATGAACACACCTCCACCTGGTCAATCCATTCATAATAAAATAGGTTAGTTTCAAAAGGAGGCTAGATAGATTCATGGATGATAGAGAGTGGTAGTAACTCTCGACAGGAGCTGCCATGCACAGGCCAACCGGCCTATTGCAGACTCCTTATTTTCTTATCTTCTTATGTTAGGTTAGGATAAGTTAGGTTAGGATAAGTTAGGTTAGGATAAGTTAGGTTAGGATAAGTTAGGTTAGGACAGGATAGATTAGGTTAGGGTAGGAGAGGTTAGGAGGAGTTAGGTTAGAATAGGTTAAATTAGGATTGATTAGGTTCGGCTAGGTTAGTTTAAGTTAGGTTATGATACAATAGATTAAGTTAGGGTAGGATAGTTAGGATAAGCTACGTTAGAATAGGTTAGGTGAGGATTAATTAGGTAAGAATAGGAGAGGTTAGATTAACATTAAGGTGGTGTGTTTGGTGTTCCTTTTAAAATATTACCCCATATTTTCCCTCTATTTCAAAGCCCTGCTGTCCACTTTGAACAACTAATATTGTTGGTAATTGAGGGGGGGGGGGGGTATTCCAGTTAAAGTATTAAAAAATATATAAATTTGCGACAAAAATGAAATATTTATTTTTCTTTCCTCGCATATAATTAAAAAACATTAAGTTCTGTGTTCGACCTAAAACGATTCTTTACCCAAATGACAGAAAAATTTTTTTTATGAAGGATTACCTAATAAAATGGGTAAAATTATCTTTTCGGTCATCCAGCAAATTTTAGGATTTCAAGTTTAGGTTAAGGTAAATTAAGCTAAGTTAAGTTGAGTTAGGTTGAAGTTATGTTTTTTCCGATGATTTTTAATGTTTTGAACAACTTCCAAAAAAGGTGGATGACCGAAACAATAATAATACAAAAAAATCAAAGTATAAATTTCGTAATTGCAGTACTGTACTGTACATACCTTTCCGACACATGAACATCACCACCAGCCACTGATAGGACAACAGGTTTCAGATCCGGGTAATTTTTGGCAGGATTATAACCCAAAAATACATATTTCTGAGTTCCAACTTTCTGTTCACTACTAAAATGTTGTTAAATTCTTGGACCATTGTGAGAAGAAAGTGAATCAGGCAGTGAAGCTAGGTCTTATCAGAAGGTCGTTGAGACGGCACCGAGTGTGAGGTCATAAAAAACCAGATTTGACAAACACTGGTGAAGAAATAGATACATTCTGCAACCAGTACATGCCCAGTACTTGCTAAGAGAGTCAAGTAAAAGTGACCGACCACACGAGCTGCTAACGAGGCGATCAGTGGCGAAGAAGAAAAAGTAAACACAGCACACTTTTATAACTTAATTAATAGTTTATATTTTTTCTTGGTGCAAATTCAAGTTCTATTTTCAGTTATAGTCACCTGATTATAATAAATAACTAGATTTGGACATAAATACACTGGTTTTCACTGCTTTAAACCTGAATATCGGTGGACCTTCATCACTGCTGGCCCGGGCGTTTAGTGGCTGGGACGGGGGTGAGGACTTGGTGTCAAAATTTAGGCTCGGATCTTATTAATAATTTGGACTCCAGAAGATACATGAATGAATATTATGTAATATGAAACAATAACAGCTTCAATATCTATTATTAATTAGTTTCAAAGCTCGGCAATTTTATTTAGAACTCAATAAAGTGTGGTATTGCATTTCTAAAATGCATATTAAATTACCTTTCAGGAACTGTAAAGTGATGGAATACCTGACTGTAGTGGGGTGCTGGATAACTCCAACTGAAGCTAACCTTGATCTTAAACTCAGCTTAATTAAAGTTAATACAACCTAGTTAGCTTAAACTAAACCTTTAACCAAACTTAAGCTGACCCTTACTCAAGAGTGGGTTAAATTTTCAGCAGGTTTCCTACTAACTTCTCAGTGTACCAACGTCCAGTTTACAGTCACTCGGTTACATGTTCACTTTTGTATAAGGTTCACATAATATAATTTCATAACTTACCAATTATTGTGAATACTGTAATGATTATGAGAATTCTACTGAATACTATATATAAAAAACATGTTTCAACAAAGCACTACACACAGAACTAACTACTGATTGTGCAAGTGCAAAACCAGTCATTGTTGTGGGATTCTTCACATTTCACATCATCTTTTTAATCTAAATATAAAGTGTAAAATGCACTTTATAAATGTATGGTGCTATGTAATGGACTGACCCACCATTTACGCTTTCTTTTCGATTGTCCAGATTTTATTCATCGGATACACACAAGCAAGCATCTTGTTTAGGTTCTTCATTACGAACAGACGAAGCTGAACGGAAGTGACAGGTAAAACGTTCGTGTGAAAGTGGCCGTACTCTGGGATGATGTTCCCAGAAGGGGTTTACCTAAAGGAAGTGTCCTTGCCCCTCCAACAGAAAATAAAAAATACAGTTCAGTAATATTGTTTTATGAAGGAATTTATAAAATGTACAATAGTAAATGGTTAAAACAATAAAGTTTTCTTGAAGGTTAGGGCAGGGATAAAGAAAAAGACGTGAGGCTTGTGTGCCCCTGGTATGCACAATTTTTTCTATACTTTAGCAAAAAATTTCTGAAATTGGAGAAGAATACTGTTGATGCCTTGAATATACATACATGGGATTAGTAATATGACTTATCTTTGTCATATTACTTTAGAAAGGCCCACAGTTAGTGCTGGCCTTCCACAAAACTGTACGAATGGATCATTTGGGTCACCTGTAGGAACCATGGTTGTGGAAACAGACTAAACAATAGTAAAAACAATTTACTGTCATTAATCATGAGTTTCACTGAAGATTTTACATCATGGCAAAATAAGGGGGACTTTGCATTACCTTTGGGAGAATGAAAAACACACTTGTTATTCATTTTGGTTCTTTAAATAGATTTTATATATACTGTACAATCAGTTCAGCAGATAATTGAGCCTAATCAAAAATGTATACAACAAACACCATCTTAAGCAAAAAAATACAGGCTAAAATAACAGTGAGAATGTACAAGAAACAAGTTGTATTTCTGTATGATCCCAACCAAGTTCAACTCAAGTCTAATGACAAAAGTTATTCTTTATGTTTATTTGGGAAGATCGTACTGTCAATAAGCCTTCATGCATTGTTGAACAGGCCACGTGCATGAAAGACTACACGTCGAGGAATAATAATGAGTACAAATGACACTACTTACTGTAGGCCAACATAATACTCTTCTTTGCACTACCTGTTGTATTATTTACTAAACCTAAAGCATGTTCAAATCTAACTTATTTACTCCCCTCCATTAAAGAATTTAAAAAGATCAACAAATATGTAGGTTTTTAGACTTCTCATGACCATATCACAAGCTAAAATAAATCCAGAAATTGATTTACAAATAAACCACCAAACATAATATAGTATTAAATATTACGTCAGACTACTGATTAACTGACCCTTACTTAAATCAAAGGAATTATAACCCACTGTAAATACATTCAGATCTTTATGTAACTACCTTTAGCAGTTATGCCTCAAAATACTTCATAACTGAATAGATTTTAACAAAGTGGTTCCCTACTAGGTTAAGAGACTGACACCATACTCTAGTTTGGTCTTTAACTTGGTATCATGAACTAATTTACTATATCATTAATCTGGTACCAATTGTTGTTATACATTTATTCAATAAGAGTTTTAGATACAATTGCTGCATAATAACCCATTCAAATAGAAGTTCTTATTATAAACTTCTTTCTAAAATATACAAACAAAAACAGATGACAAACCAATATTTATTACCAAAATGCCAAGGTATCCAGATAACCAAGAAAATGAAAGAAAATGACTCCAAAGGTAACACTGGGGGTGATGCAGTATACATACCTAAGAAATTCTCCGTTTATACTGCTATGCATACACTACCTATTGTAGAAAGACCTATAGATGATTATGAAAGAGTAATAAAACGTATCTGTTTCAAGCTACTTGGAAACATGCAAATGAAAAAGATTCTATTTCCAGGTTGTAAAATAATGTACTTTGAGAAGGCATTGATAAAGTAGAGATCCACTGGGAATGACCAACACAAGATATGGGGAAGGAAAAAAAATCTACATTATGATACTCCACACTGTGTTAACATTCTAGAGGACACTTCCTACACTATGCCTTATAAAAGAAGATTATAAAAACTATTAAATTCAATATATCAAAGAATTAAGGCTGCACTTCACTCACAAAAATCGGAACAATTCATCACACCCAAACACCTAAACCCAAGGTAGGAATGCTGATAACTGGTTTGAATAATAGATGCAAGTTCCAGGATGCACATAATGGACACCAGTGACAAAAAAATGGGCTCAACAGGAGCTCTTAGTTGGGGTAGTTCATTGAAGAGGATGACTGCTGATGTCATCTGACTGTCTAGGAAATAGCTTTGGCTTCTGGGATGAAAGTCTCCCAAACCTTGGTAATCTGTGGGAGAAACATAAGAAGTCATCATTTGTATAATCTGCTTAAGGCAGAGTCCATGCAAAAATTTAATGACTTTACAAATGGGAGTTAATACTTTAATACAACTACCTGAATGAAAGTAAGAATATATTTTAAAACCTAATGTCAGTACTGAAGTTAACATGAAAAACATTGTCTTATTCCAGCAAAACTGAATCTGGCTAGTCACAATCATATTACAGCAGTTCTCTCAACCCAAAGTATCACATGCCTTGCCTCACCCACTCTACTTATCCCTTGATAGCTGTAGATGGAAGTACAGTACAGTATCCTGTAATTTCAAATCCTCTGTCTATTCTTCTTACAGCCCACAACCACTTGACAAGTAACTCATGACCTCATTTCCATGGTACACCCTCTAAAAAATTATTCGGCACCCGTGTTGTATTGTATAATGAAAGACAAAAGTCGTGTCGTGAAATTTGGTGAAAACATATGCCAAAGGGCTAAACTTTTGGTGCGCTCTGCCTTGTGGTAGGCGGCTCTCATAATGTCTCACGAGTTATATTTAATCTTCGGACAAAACCGCGACACGACTTTGTCTTTGATTGTACATCATATCTAATTCCATTCCATTGAAACCAAGTACAGTAGTGTAACTCCAATTGTATGAGACAGTGTGTCAAATTGGCTGTTATGTAGTCTATCTAATAAATGCATTCCACTCCATGCAGCTCAGCTAAAACATCATTACACAAATACTCTGGTGTCTGAAGAACAATTACCTAAGAAAAATACTTATCAAACAAGCACAATGTTGTAGTTGTTGAAATAATTACTTGTACTATCTTCCTATGATTATCATCTCCCTAGTGTTCAAATACCTCAACATTAATATCTCACCCACCTGCTGTTGTGAGGTCATAAGGGCTTCTAGGTATTTGACTATCATGTCCTTGAAGTCCTTCACACGCACAACTTCAAACTGTTCCATCTCTTTCTTGATGGCACGAGAAATTCTCTCAAACTCTTCCTGACTTCTTTCTACTTTTACTTCCCACTGAAGAAAAATTTGAAAATAAAACATGTCAACAATGTATCAACTTCATATTATCAGTAGGTTCACATTTAACAGGGAACCACCAATAAGTAAGAGCTTCACTATGAAAACTATGATAACTTTAATAACTTTATGGTTGAAAGTTTCTGGAAATAGTAACATCATTGATTTAGGTGATTGTACAGTACATACACAGAGACCAATGAACCAATACAGTAACAAACCGTACATAAATGTCATCTTACCTCAGCCACCTCCTCCTGGGCCTGCTGTACTTTATCCATACGACCAGCCAACTCCGCTTTAGCCTTGGCTTCACGTTTCTTAGACAACATTGCCTGTGCATGCTGCCAAGTCTGGAATGTCTTGACTCGCTCATGGAATACATCCTGCAGAGAGAACCATGAAACACTGATTAAATCCTTTCATGAGAGATATGGGATAACAGTGATATAACAGATTATCTAGCATCTCATATACTGTAGCCTAGTGTGTAGAGAGCGCATGTACAAGTACAGCCCATACGTGCACGAACTGATCGCTATAAGAACAGCCCAGTCCCAACCATTGTAAAAATTTTCAATAACTTGTAATAAACCAGTGTATTCACTCCCAGTAAACACTACTTCTTGCACTGTCACTATGTTGAAATGCACTGTAGTTTGAGCTTTTCCCCATCTAGTTATTATATATCTTATTTGTATCACTTATGTTACTTGTATATTATTTGTAATTCGAAACCCATTCCCCAAATATGTAACTGTATATTTTCAGCCTTCTGGCTGCCAAGCTCTTTCAATAAACCGTTAATTATTATTATTATTATTAGTCTACAGCACTTGTACAGAAAACCTACAAAAAAAAAAAAAACATTGCACCAGGGGGCCGAGGACAAACACAGCAAAAAGACTGACGTAAATGAAAAATTAGACATTCTGAACATACTGGAAGAAAAAGTGTGTTTAAGTGTTAATTGACAAATATGGAGTGGGTATGTCTACCATTTATGGTCATATTGCCATTTGGCATGCCTGTATCATAAGCTCAAAACAACAGCATCTGCTGTGGCTGTCCAACTAAAGTGAAGCCTCTATAGCAACAGTGCTCTGTACCAGATGGATAGTTTAGATTCGGAAACATTCACCAATGCCAAGAAAAATTCCATAAATGAGCGATTTTTTCCAGGTTTCCGGGGATAAGAATTTGTCTCAATACCCAGAAATCTTTCAAACTCAGAAACGCTTTGCACCAACTGTTCCAGCTATCAGGGATATATTACTGTATTCCTTAGATTTCATGGGACCTGGCAAGTGCATGGGTTAACTATTATCAATGTAGTTTGAAAATACTGTATAGCTGTACAGTACTGTACAAGTGAAATGTTCTGTGGCAGAATACAGACTGATGCTCAAGTGAATATGGCATTAACTAGTCCACAATGACAAGACACTTAATCAAGAAGCATAAAAGAGACAACTAATCACCTTCACTGCTCCAATGAGCTGGATGTAGTCTTTGGTGGTTTCACTCAACAGGTAGAAGTCAGCATCTGCCTAGTAGAGTGGAGACAAATTTATATATAAAAAATACAAAACTCCACAATTAAAACTTACAAAAAAATACAATAATGTTATGAAGTTTGCTTCCTCAATCTATTATTCTACATCATTTCACATTATCAAATCTGGGTAAGGCACATAGTGTACAGTACATACATATACTATAATTCTCATAATACTAGAATATTTTTGAATGACCCTCAACAAACAGGGGCAGAAAGCCTTAAATTCTTAAATTTTTTATATTTTATCAATACTGTACAATACTCTATTATCAAAATAAAAGTAAAATGACCTTAACTTCACTCACAAATGATGGTATTTCTAGTTCAAGTATCGAGTGATCTTATAACTTCACCTCAAAATTTCAATCATAGTTAATCATCAGTTAAGCACAGTAATATGAAGCAGCACACACACACACACACACACACACACACACACACACACACTTTCAGCCTTCCGGCTGCCATGCTCTTTCAATAAACCTTTAATTATTATTATTATTATTATTACACACACACACACATACTTGAGCATGGTGGATGGTCTGTGTCCTCTCTGTAGACTCTGCTAGCTGGTGTAGAGCTCTACTGAGGGATGAATGTTCCTCTACACTACTAAGGACAGCTGTAGACTTTGCAAATGATGCTGTACTTGTAGCCAGCTCCCGGCGGTATGCCACTAAACCCTCCATGGCCGCATGAAGCTTACGCAACTGTGCGTCGAGGCTTTCAATCTGTTGTGTCTTCTCCTCAAACCACTGTTGGTGCAGAGAAAATCATGATGCAAAAAAATCTAATCAAAGCAAAACCTAGAACCTGGGATCTCATAAGGATATACAGAATGAAACGCACACAACTCGGAAATTAACCGGGTTAAAATCTTTATTACATTATTAATGAACATTAAATATAGTTAAAAAATTTATATACAGTATATATATACAGTATCATGCATTTTTCCTCTCCTTTGAGACCATTAAAATTAGATGCATCAACTAAGAATTACTAAGTACTTCACAGAATAAATATAAATTGTAATTAAACTTAGAAGTATAAAAAATAATTAAACCATCTTTACAAAACTTAATTTAGGTTTATCGTTCTCTAATATTTAAGAGACAATAATAATTAGGGAAAAGTACAATTTACATCAGCAACTTTGAAGGGCCAAACTTAATTAAAATATTATAACATCTTGTTTGAGGGGAACTGATGAGTATTTATGTGACTCGGAAAATACAATGATCGGCGGACGACAGTTTATTTGTTATAAAAAATCTGCAGTAATTGTGAACTTGGAAAATTTCAACTATTCACAGATAAAATTTAATTCTCAGATTATATTTAATGTTCTTAATAACTATTTTGCTATAACGTGTAAATACTAAAACCGAATCATTCCATACAAGACAGTTTCATTCATTCGACCTCAATCAACAGAATCATAACAGGAGACAGCCATACAATAGTCTATACTGTACTGTAGGTTTAACAGAAGTGATTTACTGGACACTGTATATTATTAAAACAAAAAATTTCCATGGATTTACCTGTCCCTCCGCCTGGAAGCATGTGAGAAGGGCAAAAAAAGTGCGACTTAACAGAGAGATAACCAAGTTGTATATTGGCCTTGACAATCAGGTGCTAGCATAAGGAGAACACTAACACACACCATGAAGATGACAATTTATACTGTTTTATGAAGCAACAGAACTTGAACAAAGCATGAGTCAATATAACATAACACAAGAATAAAGCAAGGCTTCTGTATAGCATCCATGTCAAGTTTTGTACACTGTACATTTTGGATTTTAATATTTTAAATAATTACTGTACATTCGATTTTTATTGTTATCTGTATATCACAGGCAGCTTATTTATGAAAATATATTAAAATATTAGAAATTTACTTAAAATTATGTTAAAAGCTAAAGTATATTTAAGACAAACTTATCTTTAGACTTTTATATTAGTTGGGGACCAATGCACACTTTTATATCCAAAATGTAATTCCCTACATTCAAAATACTGTTCTATATGTATACTAGGAAGGAGCCTTTCCAAATACAACAAACACCTTAAACTGTATCTATGCACTACCATTAACACTTACACCTCTTACACAACATTTAATCTTCATCTCTAACACTGGTGTGTGTGTGTGTGTGTGTGTGTGTGTAACTTGTGAACCTACTGTAGTTACCCAAGTCATATACTGTACTGTACACTGAAACCATTATTACTGTATTATTCAACCACCTCACATCAGGCATGTACTATGTACCTAGCTTTATCAATTGATGGTTTTTCCCACATAACTACTGTGTTAATGTTTCCCATGTATGGAGCAAATTTAGGACCAACTTCATTAGTACCATCCATATAATTTGCCCAACGACCATACGCACGTGACAAATTATACAACACACTGTCTTATTCTCTTGACAGTATACAGTACAAGACCCATTGTGTTATAGGTGTGCTTTATAACTAAGAAAATGTGAAGAGAAAGTGTACACTGATATGAAAAGATCCGAGGACATTCATGAAAATGGCAACACCGAAATATATCTCGTGATAAAGAAGATGAGAGAATACATCAAGCTGTGAAGATGTTACAAACATTTACACCCAAAAAATTAAAAAATACTGATCTCAATCTAAACATATACTTGTATGAATAATATATAGTAACTATGGAGTGCAATACTGTAGCGAGTGTAAATATACAGTACGTGGGGGGATGAAATTAAATTATTGTACTTCTGCAGGAATCAGAAGTTTAACAGATATATAAAAGAAAAAAGTGTATTAGGATAAGACAGGAATACAAGGACATTAAACATCTGGCAATGACACTCGAGTCACATTATATACCTGATCACTCTCGTCCATCTTGAAAGTCATCTTATTAACCGTCTCTCCCACTCTGTTGAAAAGCCTCAGCACACCAGCACTACTGAGGGCTGAAGTTTGTGTAGCTCTGGGCAGCTCCGCATCTGTGTGAGTCCAATGTATAAATTACTTTTAAGAGTCAGTATATATCCAGTAAGATTCATCTCAAGTTCCAAACATTACTTAATCTTACACTCATTATGGAATGTATTGAGCACTAAATAAGGTAACTAAATAAAATAAAGTATAAAGATATTAAATCCTAAACTGATAGAAGAAAAGATAATTTTTTAAAGAAGACAATATGTGTTAGTACTGTATAAGGAATGGTTTCATACAAAACACTTCATTTAGTTTATTAGAAACCCTCAGTGTCATATTTTAGTCAATAAACCTTTTGATTCTTTCAATATACTGTACTGTACAACACATCTTTCGTATTGGATCGTGTCGTCTCTCCTTGATGATCCAAGGGTTTAAAAGATCAAAGATAAATACAATGTCATAACACTCACCCAACTCAATAAATTCTCTGAAGTCAGGGTCTGCTCTTAAAGTTGGGTGAGCTCCTGTACGGTTCATGTAGCGCTCAAGAGATGCTCGACGCTTCTCGATGAAATCAGTCGACGAAGAATCTGTACTCTTGTCACTGCTCAGCTGATGGAGAAGGTGTCATGTGTGTTAGACAGTCTTCTTACCTTACCTATACCACTGCTGCAGCACAAGTACTGAGCCACACTGATAATTCAATACTCATGACTAAATTCTAAGGCTCATATCCTTTAAGTCAATTACTATACATGACAACATAATATTCTGTATAATACTGACTTAACAAACACTGCAACATATTTCTTTTGCCATGAAACAGTTTATTCAGCCAGAGAAATACAGATACCTGTACAAAGTGAACAACAACAATGACATGGCTGAGCTAAGTGAGAGCACTGGCACTCTTCACATATCAATGAAGGAGTCTAATCTTATGTTGTGAGGAGTGGGGTCTCAGGTGCCACATGACACCGGTAATTTGAAATACAGAGCCAAAGTAAACACTAACCTTGATCTTAGTAGTGCCAATGGCCGACTTCTCTGGTGCAGGTGGGATGATACGCCCGGAGTGAAGGTGTTTCTCAACCAACTTTCTGTGTAGCCCGAGGAAGTCACTGAACCGACGCATCACACTCCAGTTCTTTTTCCTGTTAAGAAGGCCAACTAGTTAACACAGCCTGAATCTCTGCTGCATAAACTTCTATTACTTATACATTATATAACTAAGTAAATCCAAAGACTTCCTCACTACACTACCTTACATTAGAGGACCAAACTGGTGATAATGCATGCTTCCATCTCACCTGAAGTATGTAATGTTGGTCTTAGTGGTGACCTTGTAAGCCATGTAAGAGCTAATCCCTTCACCAATCTTCTGGGGGTCAGATACTGAAATCTGGATAAATTCATCACCACTCTCACTTTCCAACTGAAATTGAATATACACAACATATAATTAACACTCATGCTACAAAAAATTAATATAAACATTCATGGTAAGAGAAAATCAGAAACAAATACCTATACTGCAGAACGTACTGTACCTGTGTTCACATTTATAAAGGTGAGTTCGGGAAGTCACTAAAAAATATGTTTGTGTCTCAACACATGAGAATTATCTTATCAAATATAGGTAATGAAGGTATTAATACAGAGGTACAGTAAGTATTTATCTATCAGTTTCTATATCTTACTTCTGCTAACACTTGTCCACATTGTACGAATCAATAAACCAACACTAAAATAAATTCTGCTTTCACAAACACTGCACATTATTTTAACCCCTTCACTACGGGAACGCCACTTTTAATATTTTAATTGGTTAACTGCTCTCCTCACATTACCGATTCATTCATAAAGTGATTCTGATGTTGACACGTGTTCTGAAAAGCAACGAAGGGGTGGCGCACTATACCTATGGGCAACTGTACCTGCTCTGGTGATGGTCTCGACACAGCCATCGAGGAAACAGGTGTTGGAGCCGCTGGGGTGATACTCGGGGTGAGGTTTGGTGTGGTGGTCGGAGTTATGGGGGCTATTGGAGGTGTCAGAGGAGCTCCCATTGGGGGCAAGATGCTGGATGCAGGCAGAGAGTGCTCGGTGGGATCCTGCGAGAAAAATCATCATTGTGAAGGGTACCAAAACTATGTTGCTTTAGATATTGCAAAGCTTCAAGCACTTCATTACTGATTCATCTTACCATTACCTGAAACTAATGGTAATACTTGACCAGCAACACTGTACTGTACTGTACTGTACTGACTAAGTGACATACTTCACAAGTACATTATATCACACTCTTTTTCTCGCAATTTCCCAACATTTCACTGACTTGAATGATAAATTAAAATTTTCCCTGGCGTTTCCCCGATTTTATTGACTAACAGCAACCTTGATGTAACTCTTTACACTTCCTTGCTCTCTCACATTTCAGGGTACAGTAGCTCACATACCCTGAGTACAGAATCAACATTCCTCATCAGTCTCTAGAAACACTTACTGTATTATACCAAATCAGACACAAGTAAGCCATACACCAACCTGGTTAAGCTGTAACTTGGGTGTTGAGGAAGTGTCAAACAATTCTCCATCTGGTTCCTCCTCCAGCGACACTTCCTGAGGATGGTAAGATTATGTTGGCCAGGGGGGGGGAGGGGGGGGGGCCTAAGCAGACTTGGGGGACATAACTCAGGAAAATATCCAAAAGTAACTAAGGAAATTATTACAGAGAAGGAAACACTGAACTACCTGCACGATTCATCATTCTTTCACTGGATAACTTACTGAAGAGATTTATTAAGTTTGAACAGGATGATTTGAAAGTGACAAGGAAGACACCTCAGCTTATATGTACGATACAGGTGTATTTCTTTTTGACAGCTGACACAGTCCTAAGAGGAAAATTAAATCTTCTCTGTGGTTAAGATAATTCAAAAGTTCAATATATATGCCATTTCTTGCAGCGAGAACACAATGTCATATGAGAAAGGAAGGACTGAATCTATAGTAGTCCAGTTTTGTACAGAGAGATCACTAGACTATGAATGCCACCCTATCAATTATACCTCAGCTCTTCCCAAAACAGATCTCAAATGGAAGTTTTAATATTTTTTTTTTAGATTTTAATCATTTTCTTATTATATACAATAGTTGCAAATCCACTTTCTAACTTCTATGAGGCTGTGTTTTAATAGGTATGCTTGTAAATGAACACACACACACACACATACCACTCTCATAAGTGTGGGTCAGAGAAGCACATGTTATCTGTACCACATGAAGTTCTCAAATGTTTGGCACAATTCTAACAAAATAAGAATTCTGAAGGCATTTCAAATTGTGCCTTTGTTCATACTGTCTAAAACTGAATTAATGTACAGTAGTAGGGTTTTACTGTACTGTATATCTATAAACTGAATCCCCTGAAAGTCTAAACCTTCTATACTAATGATTGTCTCCTCACTCCTTACCTACATTGACATATTTTTTACACTAATGTACTGTACTTTAACCAAACACAAAACTGGGAATAAATTTATATTCACAGAGGAAGAAATGGCAGGCACTGATTATTAAATTACCATTATAAACAACAGAGAACAATAACTGTAAAATAAAATAGTAAACTAATTGTACATTTTTAGTTTTCCTTAAAATTTTAAATTGAATCTGATAAATGTGAAATATGATTTAAAAACTAGATGACTGCTGAGCTACTAAGATAAAATTAATCTAAAGAAAAATATCACTAAACAAATACTGTATTAGTTATTGTAAGACAACGTCACCACACAATCTGGTAATAATAATCATTTACACAACAGCGTCCAAGAAGGCTAGCCATGTTAGTAGGAGGGACAGTAGTATGGCACTAAATTACTTATAATGGGCAACGTGGCAGTGATATTTGTTATACTATTGTAAACCACAAACCTAAACCTTAGTACCTGTAAATACATTAATTAACGTTAGTAAAAAATTCTGTCACCAGAAGAGATCCCCTACACCCGTGTGTAACAACAACTGTACTTTATGGTCATGCAGAGCTTCTTCCTTTTCCTTAACCCCTTCACTACAGGGACACTACTTTTAAAACTTTAGTTCACTAATGCCAGAAGGTTCTATAGACCTCAAGCAGGAACCTGTACACAAGGGGTTAATAAATGCAGCTGTGTCCGTGGCTTCACCTAAATAACACCTGCAACTCTGTATTTATAAAACCTTAATTTGAAGTTCTACTGACACAGCACCTATCATCACTCATAAGCTACACTTTGCTTAGCTAGCACCAGAAGATTGCTATACAACTCAATATACAGTAGTCACCACCTTTAACTTGTGTTGACACACCACATGGTCTGGCCTACATCAACAACTACCCATGAAAAACTTCAGCTCAGCATACATAGTACAGTAAATAGTATCTACAAATATTTCTACCCTTCAGCCATAACTGTATCTGGAACTATGACTTGTGTAAAACTTCAGTCACATAAATACCTGTACTGTGTTTATCAACAGGTCTGTTTCACTTAAAGTAGCAACAGCTAAGGCAAATTTCATCCCACAAGAGGTTTTTAAAACTAAATTGTCTTTTGTGGAGGTTGAGTTTCCTTCAGTTTTTAATAAGGATTTACTTTTTTTCCAAGTGGAAATTCACTTAACAGCATCCCTGACTCAACAGGTTCCTTTCCATTTGTTTATATTAAAAAAAAAGTGGTCAGCTGACCTTACCTCACTAGAGACTGTGGAGAATATATACACAACATATAAGTATCAACCAATCATTTCAAATTAAAAATCTACTACCATTACTTGCAATGAAATTACCACAGGAGGGTACACACCCCATTTCAATATTCCAATCAATTTCTTCAACCATGCCCTGTACAGTGATAATACAGTACTGTACCGATATCTACTTCATGCAGGTTCACACATCAAGGAGTTTCAAAATACAGGACACGCGTCTCTAACCATGCATATCTAGACACAACCAATACCCTGTAAGAGCAGCAGAAAGTAAACCAATAATGACAATACTAAAATCTGGGCCCACATGCTTTGAACTATATACTGTACAGAGTAAAATAGCTCTGACACAAGTACAGTACTATAGTTTCCTACACTGGTCATTTTGTACAAACAATCAAGGTAACTGAAATAAGCATAACAGTAACCTAACTTAACCCAATCAAACCTAACAGGGCATTAAGAAGAATCAGTGAAAAGACTCTAAGCCTATTACAAGACGTGTGGATAAAAGCACACTTGAAGATTAAACCTTTGTGACATATGAAGGCAATGTAGACAGCCCTGTTCTTGATTGCCTTTCACTTCCCAGACTATTAAGCCAGATATTCGAGCTAAAGCAGATGAACCAGGGTGTTGCACTTGGTGGTTGGCTCCAGACCTCAAACCCAGCAACAGTCGGGTAA
This sequence comes from Homarus americanus, assembly GCF_018991925.1. NCBI lineage: Eukaryota > Metazoa > Arthropoda > Malacostraca > Decapoda > Nephropidae > Homarus > Homarus americanus. Next base: position 3,672,204 of record NW_024749657.1, on the reverse strand, counting down.
GGTTGTAAGTGCTACAGTACACTAAACTAACTTTAACCTTATGTACAAAACCTGCAAGCTATTTGACCAGCACCCAAAGGTAGAGCAGGAAGTAACTGTCCTTTATACCATAACTCATGAATAATGTAACATATTGAACGTCAAGCGATCAAACCATAAACTAAATTGATAGCTTGTATACATCACCTATTATATTAAGACTAGAAACTTCCCTGATCAACTCGTGGTAATACTCTGTTACCACATGTTCCAAAATTATGCAAGCTGTACTTTCACCAATGTTAAAAGTAACTTCAGCTAGTTTTAAAATCATTTGACTGAAAAAAGAAGAAGAAAAAAGTTAAGATTCAGTATCCAGTATTTTTCAGTGTACTAAATGTGTGTGTTTGGTGTCATGGATAATGTTGATACTTGCCCGGTGAAATGAACAACACCCTCAATTCTATGTTAAATTTGATGTCACACACAGTCCTCCCATACAAAATGTGATTCATACTTACTTCACAGTATATAAGTAAAGGAAAAGAAAAAATAGAAACTACTGTATGTGCATGTTTGGAAATAAAAAATGGACTACAGAACTACATAATTTTTTTTATCTTTTCACTGTCTAGTATTGAAGGATTATTCTGAGGTTAAATTAAAATGTGTAGGAATCTATGAAAAGAAGTTATCCTGATAGTACCTGTACCCTTAAAATATACTCAGCTCACTCATGGGAAGCATCCGAGTACATCTATGAAACTCAAGTCAGCTGCCACTGCACTCCGTAGTAAAGCTACAAAAGGAACAGCATTAACTGTTAAAGAGAAGCATAGCCAGGGTCCAAACCTGAGTGTTGTCATCAAGGGAGATTTCAGTAGTGTCACCATCACCAAGGAAACTGGGTGTATCGTGCATGGAAGTGGGGTCAGTGCCAAGCTGGTGAGCAGCAGTGGGTACATCAGTGGCAGGGGAAGCAGTATCAGCAGTAGCTTGGACATCATTACAGTTAGCAGACTGGTCATCAAGAGTAGCATCATTAGTAAGTTTCACAGAATTATTAAGTGTAGTGTCCAATGTACTAGCCTCCTCAGCAGGTGCAACAAAACTACTCATTGTTGCTGGCTCTACAGTAGGTGCATCTACCAGGGTTGCAGAGAGTTCAGACGACAGCTCCTGCGGGAGGGTCATGCCGAAATCAAGTTGGGCACCTGATGTTGGGGTTGGAGGGGGAGAGGCTGGGAATTCTTGTTCAGAATTGGAGGGATGTGTTGTGGGATAGGATTGTTCAGCAGAGTTGGAGAGAGTAAAGGGTTGGGGACAAAGAGATGGATCATTAATGTTAAGGGGATCTATAGAGGGAGGGAGAGCAGAGGGTTGTTCCTCAGTAACACTAGGAATGGAGGAGTTCGCTGGAGTATCATGAGGTTTTTCAATAATGCTGGAAACAGTAGAAGAAGAAGGAATTGAGAGAGAGTTCTCAGTAGTGAGGGAAATAGTGGAGGAAGGAGAAATTGAGAGAGATTCCTCAGCAGTGCTAGAAGCAGCAGATGGTGAGAGTACAGAAGGGTGTTCTTCAAGAATGCTGGTGGAAGGTGTAGGAGTGCAAAGATCCTGGGCAGTGCTGGAAGAAGGGGAGGGCAAGGGTGAAGGACCAGGGTCTTGCGCCTCAGTGCTGACCTGCTGCATGCCTCCCCCCCCAGCAGGCTGCTCCAAAGACACGGAGGAGAAGCCGCCCTCAGTGGGTTCCTCACTAGACTCAAAAAGGTCAGGTTGGACACCAACTGGGGGGTCAGGGGTGAGGGAGGCAGCAGGTGGGGGGGAAGTGAGGGGGTCGTTGGCCCCCTCCTCCTTCCTGCAGTCCTCGGGAGTAGTCTGCTCGCTCACGGGCGACTGCAACAACACGAGTGACAACTATTACCACTACCACGGCACATGCAGCTAGTTGATGCACTCCAAGGTCAGGGTCGAGCAAGGTTATGGTAAAAAAAAAAAAAAAACAGTACTGCACTGTAAAATGATGTCTGCATTATTTAACTTATTTTCAGACTGAGTATTAATTAACAAAATACCTTAATACCAACTTAATTCTACTACAGTACAGTACTGGGGTAAACCCGTCAAGAAAATAACTCATCTGATGGAAGATTAACAACTTCCCATAAGTATCTACAGTACTTATGTTTGTCAAATTTCTTAACACTATGTTGTCAATTCTTATGACACCGACACAAGACCCTACTAAAGGTGAGACATGTCTGCCAGGGAGAACAAGATACAGCACAACATCAATTAAACCGATTCATCACTAGCACAGAGTGGTGTCAGGCAAGACTGCCTTCCTACAAACAGCCATAAGACATCCTAAAAATAGCCATAATCTGGGCAACTGTGAGCAGGTGTTGCTGTAACATCATTCAAAAAAGTTTGAATAGCATGGTACACACACACCAGCCTAGGGGGCAGCTTATACAGCAGTCTACCATTACACTGTGGAGCTAACAAGTGTAACACACACACAGTACACACTACAATAATCCAGTACAGTTCTCAATCACTGAGGATGAAACTAGTCTCTGAATTTAACCATGAAACACCATAAGATAAAACTATTTTCAATGTGTAAATATTCTTAAAGGTATAATTTATAAATTTCTTTGAATTATGGGACCGTATCTTGCCCCAATTCATCCATTCTAGACTGCTGAATAATTTATCTCTCAACTCTGACAATTCTTATCAAGAATTATTTGTGAGAAACTTGCTTTGCTGTAATTCAAAGGATGAAAATTCTTGACCAAAATGTTAAGAAAATATAATTCTGTAAACTGTATTACTGACACACTGAGGCAGTATAAGCACCACATACAGAACACCCACAACATGGTGTGGAATCCAAAGGTAAAAATATTAAAACACTTACACAGTTCCTAAATTATTTTCTACACTACAGTAGTTACATTGTGCATCAACTCCCAGTCCACTAAACCACAGTAATACTTCCTCTTTAATAAATACAAAACTACACAAACCCCTCAAGTGATCTCCAAATTCAACAACACCCAAGAATTATAACACTCACATATAGCTTAAGGACCTGACACACACTGGCCAATTGTAACTCACCACAAGTACAGTACACAACCACAACAAACCGTCTTAAAAGCTTAATATTGGTTGCTTTTTGGACATGCATAAGGAGATGACATAACATCAATTAATGGGAAAATAAAAAGGCTTAAATGTAGAGTATTGACAACCTACCTTGACCTCATCTTGCTTGACCTTTGACATGACCTTGGTGTGCAATTACAGCAACCTAACACTGGCATGCTCGTGGTTCTATGCTCACTACTCTCTCCCCACTGGGATAATTTGGCAAAGTGACAGTAAACAGAAAATTACCAAATGTCGTCTGATCTTAAATGAGCAGGGGGGAGGGGGGGGGGCAGCAGCAGAGAATGAGGGTGAGGATGGATAGGGAACATAGAAAGGTGGGAATGAATAATGGTATACATAGTACAAGGAGGTGTGTGTGTGAATGCCAAGAGAGAGAGGGAAAAAGACAGTACAATGAGTGATAAAGGAAGCTAAACACAAGATAAAGAGGAGGAGGCAAGATACCGGAAATCTCGAGACGACATTTTCGCAACAAAAACTTAAAAGATGATACACTGGGACCATGAAATAAGTACAGTACCATTATCCCAGCTGAGAGGAATGAGCATGAACACTCTTACCCTTGAGGACAAATAATGAAAAAAAATAAAAAGAGAAAACACATTAGCCTTAAAGCAAACAATAAATGGTCAAAATTAATAAAAAATAAACCTTAATATCTACCATGCATACAATAACAAATTTATAATAATTCTTAGCAAAGCCTCACTCTTAAAGCACTGCACAATATATCAAATCATTGAAGCAAAACTAGGCAACGGAAAAATATAAAAATAGGTATTGAATAGTATTTATAGAAACTGATGACCAAAGTATATATACGTATATATATTTGTTTTAAGTATGAAGCCTTGAAAATAAAAATATCAAAAGAAAATTATGCAAGCTAATTTAACACATAGTTACAGTACAGTGATGTCAATATATATATCTATATATGTATAAACAGTATATTGAATATATAAAGGTGGAAAAGATAAACATACACCTGTAGTACTGTACTCATAAATAGTATACTACACTAAAGGACCACATTTAACATATCTACAGTCCTACACAAATAATGTAGTAATAAGGAGAAACATTTGTCAACATCCACATACAAGGGAAGAGACACATGAAAAAAGTCTGAAAAATTCTTCCTGGGAAAAAAAGTAAAGAAGTACTGTACTAGGTAAGCAATCTGTACACAACCTACCAAACAAACTGTATGCTATAGTGAGAGAAATGGATGACTGAAGCACCAACTACGTCCCCTGAGACCCTAACATCTAGAGCAGCCCCCACGACAGAGCTGCAGTAGTAAGAGTGGTCACCGACAGTACAGTCGTTGAGTAGTTATCGACCGTTAGAATTATGTCGGAGATTATCGGTGACCACTTCGCACATTTGTATCCTCTCGTCACTAAATAATTGGGTGACTGCTAAAAAAAAATTAAGCTCAGTAAGATGGGCGATTACAAATAACATAGCCATTAAATTCAATATATTCTTACATACCAATAGAATGTAATTAAGCCAGCACAATGGAGAATAAAAAAAGGTGCTCATCATCAATCCTAAATAGCCTCCTCCTCACTGTGCTTATATTCACCTGCATATAAATACTCGAGAATTTGAGACAAACTCCATCATTCACACAGTTAGGTTTTAAAGCCTCTCACCAACAATTAATTGCTCTATGCTACAGGTATGCGAGTCAAACCAATATTATCCTTCAGCAGGTTTCACATAATACTCTTTGGTCTTTGGCATAGGCACTTGATATGACGTGGAAAATTCTACTCATGTCAACCTGATCTGATGTAGTAAAATAGCAAAGGACATGCAACAAGACACATACATACATACATACATACATACATACATACATACATACATACATACATACATACATACATACATACATACATACACACACACATAAAACCTTACTACAGTATAAACAGCACATTTTACAAGTTAACAAACCACAAACAAGTGGGCTCCTCAACTTTACTCACCCTTATTCACTGCCTTCACGAGATGATGATAATGGAAGTTCTACTATTACTATTAAAAAGGTCTTTCTGTCAACACCCCTCCTCATGGTTGGTGCTACTAACAAATTATTTCTCTAATAACATGACTTCTAATAATATTAACCTAACATTCACACCCCAAATGCAGAGATAAATTTATCAAAACAACCCTCAGCATACATACATCTCTCTTGAACACCTAAAGAAGCAGCTAATAACTATGTCCTCCCCAAATCTGTACTGCCACTTGAAAAAGAAAAAGGATCTAAAAAAATTACACTTTACAAAATGTTCCACAACAAAAGTTAACGACACTTTACGGCAGTTAACAAGGCAGGTGAGGTGGGCAGGAGTATACAATGGTGGTCAGGGTACAGTACAGTACAGTGCACCTACACCCACAGAGAACAATTGAAAGATAAATTATTTTATCTTATCAGGATTGATGCTTTCATTGTAAAAAAAAAAAAGTAAAGCTCATTATCATTTCCATGTGTTTGGGGGGGGGGGCTGGTGAGGGGGGTGGGAACCTTGGAGCGGAGGAAGTTGATGGAGAGTGATAGTGACCATCGCCCGTTCTGTTACACTAGGTTTGGTTTCGTTTTCTGTTTCTGCAAAAAAATTTCCTTGGTCCACCCATTTGTATTCTGTATATCGGTGGTACAGTGGTAATGTGTGTATTATCAGTCACTATTGTATCCTGGGTCAGTCCCCAGCCGATGTGAGATGTGAGAAGGGAGTTATTCAGTGTGACACTACCAAACATGGCAGGTTTTCTCAGAGTACTCTTAGTTTCCCCCAGTACTAACATTGGACATTAAAGATCATAAAAATGTAACAAATGTAACCAACCACCTAAATGATCATTAAGTGGTGAAATAATAAATAAATAGTAAAAAATTAAATAAATAAATACCATAATTTAAGTAGTAGAACTAAACTAAACTATTACCAACTTTTCCTCCTCCGGTTTTGTTGTATAAAGGAATAATTATCATCTGGAGTAATTTCTCTAAAAATTTTGTTGTTGGTGGTTGATAAAGATAAAACATCACCACTCACTCTCAACTGTCTACAAGAATGTTATGTACGGTACAGTCTTTTCATTCTAAACTAAAAGGAATAGACAAAGGGAACTCATTGTTATAGAGAACCTTTAGTATTATCTCAATAAAATAGTTAGAGCTGATGTGTTTAACTACGGTATTATGATTACTGTAACTATATTGGTAATCCAAACACGAAATTAATTCACATTCGACTAGCAATTCACTCATACCAAGTATACACTCTAATTATGTATACCACTTTCTTTGTTTTTCACTAACTTTCTATCTTCTCCTAACCACTGAATTACCTCATTAACTCAACAAAATAATAATTATTTAGCTTAACCCAAGAGAGAAATGAAGGGAAACTACCACTTATCCGTCTCTTTGGCAAGGGGGAGGATCCCGCAAGTCTGCCATTACAATACACTGGACAATGGAACAACTCTTCCATTAACAGCTTCACTACCTCCATTTGCCTCACCTGGACGGCCGACGTGAACAGGTCATCATTATCGTCCTCCTTATGAGAGTCGTCGTCGTCGTTAAAGAGAGGAGGAGGTTCCCGTGAGTCTGCCATCTTCCCGTCCGCTGGTCTGAGCCGCCTCACAGGAAGTAACTCCCCTGATAGCATTTTTGTCTGCCAGCGAACACTGCTGGCGACCAAATAAATATCTTATATTTTAATTAAAGAACGGTTGTGATTATTCATTTACAATACTTTGAGGCATATAAAAACTTACTTATGTACTACAGTGTCCAAGCCACTGTATGTTTCTACATATATTCAAGGAGAAGACAGGTAGGTTCAATTAACCTGCTTGAATTATTGACATCCACCTTCGCTGTTTGCAATAAGAGACGCACGCAGGAATTATTTTGATTTTGTATAGATGCATGTTGTATTATTCACAATGTAGTACCATTTTGAATGTCATACAGATGAATAAGCAAAATTGCTACTCCAAAACTTTCTTTACTTTTCCTTTATCCTCTTCGCTGCTGATCGGTTACACTCTGCATATCCTAATGATATTAAATTTTATTGAGCTGTCCATAGTTAAATTGACTTTATGTTTCCCGTTGTTTGTCCACTTACTGTACTTAATTTGAATATGGTTGATTATGTATACAACATTTGAAAGAGATTAGAAATAGGATTAATAAGTGCTTTGAATGAGTAGGAAAGATGATGCTGTGCGCCGCTGTGAGTGATAGCTAGCCAGATGACTCCATCAGGCCATTTGTAAACAACCTGTGACAGTCTCAAACTTTTTTTTTTTAATTCAGAATTTTTTATAAGTAGATATATATTGCACTATAACAAAAACCTGGTTTCGTTTTTCACCTACCCCACCCTATATCTGATGCCCACATTTGCCCAAACGACGGCGGTATCCACACCAAAACATGAAATTGTGGCGTTTTTAAATAATTGTTCAATGCAAATTCGGCGACGGGCGTGTCCTCAATAATTACCAACCACTGTATACAGTATCAGCCATTGTTTACATGACTGTAGATGATCAATCGTAAATTGATTTTTGTCTACATCATCCTGTTTATTTTTTTTACCATACATATGAGTTGAACTTTGTCAAATATCTCGATCTTAAGTTTTGGTTTTTAACTCCCAGTACACAGTTCCTGGCTGTGAATTAACACTGATCATTGTTAGAAAAATATCATGAACATAACCATAGGTCAGACCGTTAGATTAGATCAGGTCATGTTAGATTGGTTAGTTATGCTTGAACTAGAGTACATATTACATTCTTTTTGTGATAGTTTTTAAACATTGTTCATTTTATGGTGTTTACCCTGGCTATGCATGACCTTGAAATGTGAATGGACACAGTATCTAGGGCCAGGGTCCAGCCCAGGGGGACACCAGTTGACCGACTGGCTTACTGGCGTGCAGCCACTAGACATGTGTGCTCTACGACTTATTAATGGATCATTTGGCCTTGGGACTAGATTTTTGGCCCCATCCAGTGTGAGGTGAGAGTATTTACATTCACTTGTTGATGGAGTGACATGTCATAAAAGTATGCGTGAATATATGGAAGAATGACGATGTATTTAAATGATCTGGAACATTTCAAGGTCTTCATTTATAAGGATTTAGTTATGCTTCTGGTACTATGTAATGTCACAGACATGACAATTAGAATCAAATCAGTAAATGTTACTTTCCCATTAATGTTGTAACAAGTGTACGACAACTGCCACCAAGAAGACATTATGCTTCGCTGTCAGACGCAAAAAGATGTATATAATAATGTAACATGATTATCGTACTGTAATTATTTATTTCCTTTAACAAATTCTATCATTACTCCCTCTTTTACAGGATTTTATTTGAATGGAAACTCCTAAGTTAACTAGTAATAGTTTATTAGTAATGAAGAACTGTACAGAAGAAAAATTGGTTTTATCTTCCCTTATTATTATTTATCAGGTCTGGTAATATTTATGTAACTACTGTACATGACCTTCTCTTTATGTAGATAATAATTAATAATGGTATGAATTGTTACTTTTATGATAATTAATAATGGTATGGGTTGTTACTTTTATGATAATTATTAATGGTATGAATTGTTACCTTTATGATAATTAATAATGGTATAATTTATTACATCACACGGTATTTACGTTACTCTTTCCTCTGGTAGTTGTCTGGGATAACTGCAAAAGTTAATAATAGTAATTTGGTTTCTTTATCATTCCATAAAATGTTTCTTGGATAGAGAGTTCGAATGATAGATATTTATTCAATAAGATTATCATTCAAGTTGACGTTGATTTAGCAAGAATAGACAGTGCAGGAGTTTGTTAGCCCAACAATGCCACCATGTGCTTATTTCCAGTAGCAAACTTTAAATGCATAGAATTTAACTCCAATATGGGAGCAAAAAAAGAAAAGTTGAGTTTACAAAGGAAATATCAGAAAGGCTCTTGTCTGTACTTAACGATAATTTTCTAAAATAATAATACCACTTAATTTTATAATAAAGAAAGCATTTTACACAATATCACAAGAAATATTTTATGCAATTTCTATCACAATGGCAAAATAATATTATACAGTAGAAACATTATATACTGTACTTTCCTCTAATCCTGTAGCGAGATTAAATTTACGTGTTTAATGAATTTCATAACAGGCTTGTGAGGAAGACTTTATACGGGAGTCAACCATCCGCTGATACAGGTAAATTCATCTACCTCAACCTATAAGATTTAATTACTTCCTTACTAACTTTCTTACTAACTTACAAACTTACCTACCCACTAACTTACTTACTAACTTTCTTACTTACTTACTAACTTACTTTCTTACTTACTTACTAACTTACTTACTACTTACTAACTAACTTACTTACTAATTTACTTACTTACTTACTAACTTACTTACTAACTAACTTACTTTCTTACTAACTTACTTACTTTACCACTTAACCACTTGTGCACTGGTTTACCTCTGTGTTGAAATAAATCGTCCTGCGTTACCAAATAAAATGTTAAAAGTGGCATCCCCATAGTGAAGGGGTTAAGAGATATCCGTCTAAAATAATGGATAACAGAATAGTAATACAATTGCTTTATAATACTTATTTCCAACACAGATATCCTTAAATGTTTTATTAGTTATGTGTGATCGGTGTTTAGTATAATATATATAATGACCCATGATATCAGGTGAGAGAGAATTGATTGAGATGTCTGGTGTTATGAAGGTACATATAGAACACACTGATGATAAATACTATGGATGAAATACTAGTTGGATTTGACCATAGCTAAGAGATGTTAATATTTGTGCAATAGTATTATGTTTAGATTGAAAGGAAATGTGCAGAGATAGATAGACACTTAACAGTATTAAAAAACAAAAAATAAGAATAATATTAAGCTTGAAAAATAAAGAATCATTATTATTTTGTCATGTTTCATTAGGATGTGTTCTTGTTTCTCCCCTTTATTTATGTGGTTTTCTAATGATTACTTTTAATTTTAGGGACAAATGTCACGTCCTGTGGCCAACAACTGGAGGTCCACCACTCCCGCTGGCCTCACTGTCTCCATTTCACATACACTTGGCTGCGAGATCACTGCCGGTGTCCTCAGTGCTATGACCACAAAACTTATCAACGGAAATATGAAATCTCAAACATCCCACTTGGTATTCGACCAGTAGCCGTCAAGGCAACTGAGAAGGAATTAAAAGTGAAATGTAATTGCAGTATTTAAGATGATGTTTGTTGATTATAAAACATTGTAATGATGTAATTTTCTACTTCAGGATTTATTCGTAGTTGAGTTATCTTTGAATCTTGCTCTATATGTCTCATAGTTAAGCACCTCGGGGATGGTCAGGATTAGTCCCCCATTTGTTAGATGATAAACAAATCAGTAACTCTACCTTAGATCTGTGATAAACAGTTGAAGTTTATTTAAAGTAAAGATAGCATTTCTAGATAGGATGAGAGAAAGAATGACAATACAGTGATAGAATGACTGTGTGAGATTAATTGGGGTTGATAAGAAGAAGGATGGATGGGATGGTAGGGGGTAAAGATACATTATTTTGAAAACACTTTACAGTTGTGTAGTTGCCTGAGTTACCCATATACTTCTTTAATGGGATATATAAAGGTAAATAAAATTCATTTATCACTGTGAAGACAATAGTTTAAGCCGTCATCATCTGGGGGTTGAAATATCATCCTTAAAGGGTTAAAACATTGTGCTCAAGCAGTTAATACTATTGTTCTAAAAGTGTTAAACCATCACCCTGTGAAACCAATGTCCTCAAAGGAGTAAATCTTGGCTATAATTAATTAAACCATCTTCCTACAGGTGTTTAAAAACCACCATCCTATTTAAGCCATGGCCTCAATGGGTTAAATTTCATATTTTAGCAGAATGTATTTTTTGTTGCACTTTACAGGGCCAGATGGCCATGAATCAGGGTATGAGTATAAGTTCTTGTGGCAGAACACTTTTGAGGGTCAGCAAACATCATACAGAATGCCCCAGCTTCCTTGGACAACTGCTACACTCCCAGAAGCACATCAGACCACGGCAAGTTTTAAAAATCTCACCTATGGTTTTATTCTTGATAAGTACTGTACTGTATATCATATAATTGTACCGAGTCAATGTGAACAAAAAAAGTAGCCTAGCTATGGTTTCCAGTCCTATAGATCTGCAAATGCTAAAAAGTACACAATGAAGAAAATTCTTATGAGATGCTGCATTTTCCTTTCGTTTTTGTATTTATGTCCAGAAGTTCATATAGTGGAGAAATGCATTGAGCAACTTATAATATTTTCGTATGGTACCAGGCTGACATGACTGCCTGGTTACTCATGTGTAAGACTAATTGTAAGTTGTCCTTCAGGTTCCTCTAGGTGACCTGTGTGACCCTGAGAAAGGTGGTGTAAAGAGGCTTATTTATGCCATAGTGAAGCATGGTTTTGCCTTCATCTCAGAGGTAGGTCTTGTTCACTTATGGCACTAGATTATTCAGGATAAAGCACTATTTATATTCAGGTTTATTTTTATAGTTTTGCTTTGCACTATGTGTCTTGACAAATATTTCTTCAGTTTGTGTGTTTCCAAATACACTAACTGTTTGACCTTGGCTATTTATCTGTACTGTACTACAAAATAATAGAAGAGGTATTTTCTTACCCATCACATCTGTATTAGATAAAGTAAGTTCTGTATTTGTATCATTTCAGAATGAGGCAAACTTCTCAATAGTCCTATGCCATAACTACTCTACATCATCATTTGTTTACTGTAATGCATTGTAAGGGGGAGTTGTGAGGCAAGTTGTGGTAAAAATCCAGAATTAGGTGATAATTCCCATTTATTGGGGTAATTTGATCAACCCAAAGCCACCATGATATCCAATTAGTAAGGGTTCAGTGTAATGAATTATGAAGAGTAACCTAAGTAATAGAAAGGAATAGAGGTCATGAGAACTTATTGCTGGACACTGTAATAAGGCAGGATAAGAACATAAACTTCTGAGATATATGAGAAGAACATGGAGCCAAATACCTCAATTCAAATGGTGAACACTGATGAAAGATATAAGGCAGTGCACGGAAAACTGAAACCGAGTGCTGATCTTCCCAAATTTGTGTTCATGGGCTGAGGAGTATAAAAATGTGTTTCTCAAATGTGGAAATTATATACATTATGCAAATAGATATGCAAAAAATACTGGTATCATCTGATGTAGAAATAAGATAGGCAAATTGTGAAGAAGTATGGGAAACACAAACGTTATACTGTATTAAGCTGACATAAAAATTGACTATATACTACCAAACAGGTTCCTGCCGACATAGAATCTACACGAACCGCAATAGAGAAAGTGTGTAATATCAAGAACACATTTTTTGGAGATATGTGGAGCATGAAGGGGACCAATTATGAACATTTTGATAGTGCCTATTCCACTGCATATATTGGAGCTCATACTGACAGCACTTACTTCACACAAGCTTGCAGGTCAGTTATTCGATTTTTTTTTATGATGTATAATGAATAGTTGAGCTGAAGTGTAGTTTATGTATAATGAATAATTGAACTGAAGTGTAGTTTATTGTATTGTACAGGGCGATGGATAAGTCTCCATACATCTCCAATCATTGTTCCTTGTTTTACAGGTACCTACATCATTATACTGTATACTGTACCTGTAAATATTGTTCTACTTACTGTAAATGGTAGCCACTTACCACATTTACTGTCACCATTTCTAAAATTTAATATAAGCAGAACAAGGTAAATTACGACTGTTAATTACTGTAGGTACACAGGGACTTTTCGATCACTGCATAATGATAACCTAAAATGTCTCTTTTGTACTGTATAATCTTAATAAAAGAACGAGTCAATGTGAGATAATTTATGAAGCATACAACCTCAGTACTTTATAATGTATAGGAGAATTTACTGGTATTATCTTGTAAAATTGTTTGTTATTTGACACAGAATCCAGGTGTTCCATTGTCTACAGCCAGCCACAGAAGGTGGAGAAAACTTGCTTGTAGATGGATTTAGCATTGCCAAACAGTTCCGTGACAAACACCCAAAAGGATATGCTTTTCTTTCAAGTGAAGCCATACCCTCGGAGTATATAGAGGATGGACAACACCAGGTCTCCCTCGACACTATTTTTAAACATAACCCAGTGACGCGTAATATTAAACAGTTCAGGTCAGTTATGTTAAGGTGTATTATATGTACTGCATAGTAAAATTTATATCAGTAAAGTGAAATATACTTTAGGCTTCAAATATGACCAAAAGAATATTATGATGGTAATAAAGGATTGTCAGTTTGTTCCTGGAATAAAGTCATCATTAATTAGATAAAAAAGAAAAAAATTACCATAGCAAATTTCTAAAGATACAGTATAATTTAATTGTTTGCTATTATGATCTCTGTAGTTTGTCTTCATGATCTATAATACATAAGATAGACTTCTAAATATATACCTCATCAGATCCTGTATTGTCCTTCTTCCAAAAACTTTCTATTATTCTATTTTCTTTTACAGGTACAACATATATGACCGAGCTCCCTTATCATCATTACCCATGGAAAAGACACAAGACTTCTACACACACTTCTCCAATCTCTCCAAAATCATAAATAATCCCAAGAATGAGTATTGGCTCAAGTTAAACCCAGGTAATGTGTAGCTGAAGGAGACAAAAATAATTGAACTTAAATCTCTCAAATTCATATCACTGTACTGTACTGTAATTTGTGAAGATGATTGTGTTGTGCATGTGTATGGTGGTATCCCTGCAGTCTTTTTCTAATTCATAAATCCTCATAAAATCATGAATGATTTATTCTTCAAAGGGGGTGGGCATCTCTCTATATAAGGTCATCTTGGAGAATGGCTGCTGCACTTTGTTTAGTTAGGGTTATGGCAAGTGACACCACTATGTGAACTCAAAGATACTCTACTATAATTTTAATGTAGACTGTATTTTAACTATTAGCTTGATATTATTGTATATACCTTTAGTTTTATTACTGATAAATGATATATTTGATTGTCTAAATGTTATATGAATTTATGGAGATTATACCAATGAGAGTTCTTTGTCTTGATGAATATATATTTATACACAGGTACAGTGCTTCTTACTGACAACTGGCGACTGATGCACGGTCGTGCTAATTTCACCGGCGCGAGGTTTATGTGTGGATGCTACCTGGACAATGACGACTTCTGCAGTAAAGCACGAGTGTTAGAAGTGCAGCTGGAATAATGTTAAAACTCAATGAAAAAATCATCAAGAACTTTCCTTGTAAGTAACAGTAATTTTAAAAAGCAATATGTTTTCCAGTTACCATGAATTCTTTATTATATTTTCGAGGATAAGTTTTAAAGAATTTCCTTTATAATACAGAAAGAGGGAAATACCCCAGTAGTGTATGCACTTAGTAACAGCTATTTTGAAAGGTACAGCATAAATTTTCTTCCAGTGACCATGAATCTTAAGAAGACACTAATGTGATCCCACTGTTAGGTATATCACTGGTCTCATATATTGCATACCTGTAAAACACATACTGGTAACAGAACTATGGAATATGATAACAGATGCCATTACCAATGTGACTTGACTGCTTACATGTTTTGAAATTTTGAGAGCAGCTAATGGTGTTTATTTGTATGATCATTAATAAAAAAAAGTTGGGCCACAATATGGTGCAAAAACTGCAGGCTTGTGCAGCTATTATTATTTTATTTACATTAAAAATGGGAGGTACTCCAGAAATACTGTAATTTGTATGTTGTTTTCATAAGACAATGAGCTGCAGTGTCATTTTTTTTGCTTTATTTATCCCTGTTTTATACATTAATAGGGCACTAAACAGTATTGTACTTGTAAAAGAAATCTATTATATAAAACTTAAATTAAAATATTGTCAGACACAGTTTAGTGTATAGATACAACACAGGTAAATAATACAGTAAATGAAAGAACTAAAATGTAGGGCACATACAGTAGGTGGTGAAGAACACTACACACACACTCACAGTTTTAATGACTGGAGTTTAATCACTGCATGCCAAGCAGTGTGTGCTTTTTGTTGTTCATTTTAATCATCTGAGATTTGTTTCAGCATCACTTGTACAATTCCCAGCTGATCAAAAGTCCCACAGCAATGCTCAATGAGTAGGGGTGATGTACTGTATGAGGTGAGTTACTAATACACCATGTAAAAAACTACGTTCTATATAAAGGCTTCAAACTACACATGTGTGTATAAACCCAGACACACATATACAGGTACAATTGTTCACGTACATGCACATCCCTATTACCTAAATACAGTAATATGATTTGGTTTCCAGTTTGAATTATTTTAAAATACAAATTTGAGCATTTACACTTTTGGTTAAGTTTACGTGAGTTAAACTCAGATTAATGGAAAGCTTGACTTACTTGAACACACTTCTCTTTGTTCAAATTTTCCACAAGACCTGAATATATTGTATTCATTACGAAATACAATAAGTTGCAAATAAAATTAATCCTAGCTCTGTCTCATCACCACAAGGACTGGGGCCACTGAAACCCAACAGGAGTGAGACAATTCCAACCAGCTGGGTTAGGTTGAGGTATATTTGATCAGTAACTACAGTATGTAATATTTCCTAATTCATACAAATGTTAAAATTACAGTATTTGTTATATTCATTTACTTCAAATACAGTTGACCCTCACTTTACGCGGTTAATGTAACCCGGAGGGTCCCGCGTAAAGTGAATAACATAACATATGGGATTAATTGAAATGGAGTCCGGGCCGATCCCCAAACTCCACTTTTTGACGACACACAACTATGTTGTAGTAAAAATATTATCTTAACTTTATGATGGTATGCACACACAATTAATAATTAAGAGAAATATCAATAATATTAGGTTTTTTAACACTTACAATAGTAGAAAAAATGGCTGGGCACACGGGGATGGGCGGTTGGTTCCGAGGCAGAGGGCAGATTATTGGCCCTCACCTGTGTCACTTGTATCAATTGTATCACTATCCACCACAGAGGCTTGCAGGGCCTCTTTGTCAAACTCCCCAAAGTCCATATAAGTCCATATCCTCACCATAATTATCACTATCACTGACTTGGGCCAGCTGTGGTGGGTGGCGGGTGAAGAACTGGTAATGTTTTGATGACTGGGCGACCTTGTGTGCACCATGTTCGCGCAGCTTACACAACATGGCGGATGGCGGGAGGTTTGGATCCAAAAATGGCGCGGCTCGCCAGCCGCTCTCCGCGTAAAGGGGTACACGCACCGCGGAATGTGAGCATCCTGGGTTCCGGCAGGGCACCGCGGAAACGCGGAATGTGGGACCGCGTAAAGTGAGGGTTAACTGTAACTATTAATTTTTCAACTTGAATGTTCCCACATAATCTGAGGTACTGTATCAATCTTCATCACATCTCCACATTCAAACAATTTGATGACTAACCAACCATAAATTCTTAAAGAACCAATGCTGAGATATTTTTAACATTCAGTACTGTAAATCTATCCCACCAATTTAATTTCCTATATTACCTGGGATATTCTCAAACATCTTTTTAATTAATCCAATGTGTTTAATTTTAATTTTTCCGTCATTTTATGTCTGTTTATGAAAAGATGGCACTCATTTCAATTTCCTTCATCTCCTGGATATCAGCTTTGAGGCGGAGTTTGAGGATCTCCCGCCATATGGCCTCGAGGTGTTCTGGGTGTTTGATGCCCATCCTGATGAGCGTTCCCTCACTCATACGCACCAGAGACTTGCCTGTTATGTCGTGCTACAAAACGAAAACCCAAGTCAAATGTTATAGAAATATGCTTTTAAGTTTTTCAGTAACTGTGGAACGGGAAATGTCACACAGTACGTATACCGTATAATTAATAAAACTAGAGTAACACAGATGTTAGGTTACAAATAAAAATGGGGACTGATCAAATAGAGTAAGGAAATGTAAATAACTTCTTTGTACCTTGGTTAAGAATGACTGAAGCTTACAATTCTAAATGGCTTCCACAATTACTAACCTTGATGAATACAGTTGTCCCTCATCCAACAAGAGTTTCTATAACATGACTCTGCCTATGAACATGAAATGATCTGTGACACTAATCTCCCCATAATGAAAGCAGACCCAGCTATACAGGGGTTATATGACTGCTGGAGCTCATCAGACACTCCCTGGGTTCCGTTTCTGGAGGCTATCTGTAAGCCAGGAGTGATCCTTCCATAAGTACTTAAACACATTTAGTACACATAATGTATACAATTACTATACATGTACCTACACGATACAATATTTGTTATTAATAAAAAATATATATTTAGTAGCAATAGAAGCATAGGAAAGAAAGATAAGTAAACTGTAGTCCAAAATAATTAAAAAAATTTAAGTATGGAACATAAAACTTGTGTATCTGTAACCCAGGGAGTGTCTATATTGCTGTGCACCAAGCCCCTGCATCTGCTTCCCTCCCACAATGTAAGCCTGGATAAATTAAGCACAATAACTTGGGTAAATAGGCACAATATCCGGGTTACATTAACCAATATAATTAATTGTCTAAATTCAGTACCAAAACCTTGTCAAATTAAACAAAATAATCTGGTTAAATTGAAGGCATTATTTTTGGTGTACAATATGTGTACTCTACTCTTTGCTTAGTAATGATTTTATTGTTTTCACAATGCCACCAAAATGGTAGAACTGAGCTTATCAATACTAAGAAGAAAATTTAAAAAAGAACCAAGTTTAAAAAGAAAATAAGGACGGTCTATGGGATCTGAAAATTCAACAACACTGTGATTGCACCGTGGGTTGGCTTCAAATGATTTTAAAAAGCAGAACTTTGAAGGCACTGGAGAAAATTGCTGGAACTGGAACACAATGAGCTGCAAAGCCACCAGCCAGCCAGCATCTCTGCTCAGCACTGATGGCAATATCCACACCTTGAAACACTTCATTTCCAAATTCCACACTCTCTTTTACAACTCTATTTTTTTATAGATAATAAGCATATGAAATTTAAAAATTACACAATAAATTCCTTTTATTCTTAGTTCCATTTATTACCTAAGAGTAAATGAGAAATTGGACAATCAGAAAATTGGCTCAGTGAGTCTGTGTGCGTGTGTGTGTGTGTGACGAGTCTACCTGTTTTCATGTGAGTGAGGCGTAAGGTTTTATCTGTCCAACAAGAAATTTTCCAAGAATGTACATGCATCTATTGTAGTGGATGAGGAACAACTGCACAATATTTAAATACAGACTATTATCATTTTAATCAAGTGTGTTACAATGAAACTTCAAATATCTTAAGAATGAACAACTACCTGCCAACTAATCTTGTATGCATGACATGTGCTGACTGATAATACAAAACTGGTAAGATCTCGTGTTTTAGGTCTATCAGTCTAATTTGTACTTGCTTTCTTAAACATCTCGGAATAATCTAGCTCCCCGCTCTAAGAATGTATTTCAATCTGATTATAGTAAAAAATTATAGACTGCTGTACTGTGTACACAAGGAAGACTGAGAAGGTATGGTGTTAGGAAGAGCACAGTTATGTTGCTATACCAAGTGATATGAATCATGGCAGTGTAGAAGGTGCTGTATTTGGGCCAACCTGCATCTGTGAGAATGAAATTGCTATTGTACCGTACTAATTTTACACTGCAGTACTGTAGCATCTAGGTCATTCATTGCTATTTTTGAGAGCATAGTGTAATGTACTCTGGGAGACATTTGTATTTGAGAGAAAAATGCACTTAAGGGTTTTATATAGTTTACAATAAAGTAAAGTACAAGTACATCCATAAATCATATGTTCATCTACATACCAAAATGAGCAGGTGTGAGTACAACTGGAAATATTCGCTACAGTGTCGCTTGAACCACTTCTGGACATCAGCTGTTGTCCATAGATAACATGGTTTTGGACGTGCCAATTTTCCCTGTAAAATGTGTACGGTCGTTAACATCCTTAGACAATTACAGACAAACAAATAGCACAGTTAGCTTCATATTTAGAGAAGAATAAAAAATAAATTGTTCAAAATAATGCTTCAATACGGCCACCCATAATATATATTTAAGTAGCATTTCATAATGATCTGGAAGGTGATTTTGAGTAAATCAGAAGTGACAGACTGATAGTGTAAAGGTCAAGGCAGTAACTCTCTTACTACCTCATCTATCAAAAAAATTTACAATCATGGCAACATTACATATTCCTGGGAGGCAGTTCCTCTCCTCCTGACACTAATGTCAACTACAGTACATCCAAACTATGTTCATCATCTTCCTAATCATCCTGTAAATTTTACAAATAACTTTGTCCCTTCCTTACCACATACGCAATAATTATTTAACGCGTATAATACTAATGCCATTGTACAGATATATACAGACTGGTCATGTGGTAAAGAAGACATCAAGCATATCTGTGTATGATATTGTCCACTTAGTTCTGCTGATGCTCACCTTAGGTCTGGGAGGTTGAGATGCATCTCCAGTAGTGTCAGTCTTGTTATCTAATGAGAAAAATATAGAAATGGAAATACAGTACTCTAGCTAAGGTGATTCATTCTTAGAATTCCATGATGACTGAATGCAGTCAACTTGCCAAATACTGTAATCAATGCCCCCATAACTTAGAAAAGTGATGACTTTAAATCAGATTAAGAATCTTGCTGTATACAGCACAGTACAGTACTATGTAAAAAAAATGACTGAATGTCATATTGTGGAACCAATCAGAGTAGCAACATGCTGTATTGTACAGTTGATGTATGTCTGATACAGTAATTGCACTTAAAATATTAAATGACTTTTAACTGATCAAATCTGTTAAAAGTTTACTCAATACATACAGCAAAATTTAGGATATGGTAAATACTGTACCATGATAAACGAAGACCTTGTACAAAAACATGAAAACTGTAAATGTTTGTTAAATTTCAATGTGGAATTACAGTAAAGCTTCTCTATTGTATGCTGCCATCTAACAAAAGCACAATTACTGTACATGTAATGTACTAAAGTAAATTTTTTTTTATTTTGCCGATACATGTGGTTTAGTGGCTTGGTTGTGCTTCTGTGTGGGAAAAGGCAAAAGGCCTATTATGGTATCCATAAATACCCATACCAGTAAATGAAACACTGAGGAGATACTGTAAACAGGAAGGGGTTTTGGTAGTACACTTGTCTCTCACACCTGTTTCCTTGGTTCAATCCCCAGGACATGTGAGAAGGGTGTTATCCAGTGTGATCCTCACTATTAAACATCATAGGTTTTCTCTGGGTACTCTAGTTTCCTCCTGTACTAACAATGGACAATAAAGGTTGTTATAAAGAATAGACCAACCACCCAAATGGCTGACAGAGATAAGGGGAATGCAGCAGAGAAAAAAAAAATACAGTATTTAGGTATGGGGCAGCTTGAGGGCTCTTTTGTTGTGGCCATCTCCACAAGGGGCGTGAGGTGTTGAACATAAAAAAAATTAAAAGAAAAATAATAATGAACAATTACCCCTTACAGTACAGTTTAGGATTTTAGGCTGAAAACACTTTTTCTCTCAGAATTGAAAAATTATAGGCGGCGAGTAATTAAAATTTTTGAGATGTTATTTGGACAAGTAATTATACTGTACAGATATCAAAGTACGGACAACAGATCCTTAATCAGCACGTTCAGGAGCACATATATTGAGATTTTTAATAAAATCAGTGAGATCAAGATTATGGCCGAAACGATAAGCTTACAGGTAGAACAGATATAATAAACTATGTAAATTACCTGTTGTTTGGTGACTGGGTAGCTGCATCATAAACACCAGCACACACCAGTATGTGAGGTACTGTACTCTTGATAGTTACTGTAGAGGAGAAGTACAAAATCTTTTGAAAATGGGTAAACTGTAATTACAGTACTGTACAGATACAGTATAGATGCACTGTACCACATATAAAGAAACACATGGTAATTCCCAGATTACTTCATAATGTGAGAACTTGTATATCATATCATATGATATACAAGTTCTCACAGTATGAAGTATAAACTCAACTAGAAACCATTAATGAGCTGGTCTTGAGTGCCGACAATACTATTAGAATATAGTTACGGACATACTGTACAGTACAGTACAGTAATATATGTAAGATTTCATCACACAACACCAACAATAAAGCAGCTGCCATAAATTTCACATTTACCCCTAACTCATAGAAATAGAAAATATGGTACAGCTTGCTTATTTTTTGAGATACCACCATGATTTTCACAAAGTGGGTAGGAGTTTGATGATGAGAAAAAAGATGAAGTTAAAAAACACACACATACAAGAATACTAAACAAACCTCTGAAAACTTGACCTGACCTAACCTAACCTAGGAAAGTTGTAATCCTATAAAAAAGTTTATCTTATTTAACCAATGCTTAGGTCAAGTGCATAATGCGAATAGATGAAAGTTTTGCAAATACGTCCTGTGCACTGCCCTGTAAATGGTCATAACAGATCATGTGAAGTTTACATGAGAGATTTGAATATTAAATTCCAGGAAAACGTGTTTAGAGACCTTAAAATCAGTCAATATTGTTATATCATGGTCGTGTCCATATCACATCCACTAACACAAACACGATACACTGTGTACGAAGCCAGGCTCACAGAATCAATTTATGTTCGTCCATCGGGTAAATAAGGTAAGAATTTTGTTATAATGGGGTATAATATTGGTTAGGCCAGGTAATCAAAAGGTTCCATTGATGTTTGTTTTTTATTCTAACCGCACATTTCACCTCTTATTCAAAGCCTTGCCCACTTTAAAGGAATTCATTATTGTTGGTAAGTTTGTCATATCTTAAAAGATAAGCATTAGCACCACAAATAAGTCAGATTCGTTCATTCTCTCATAAAACGAATCTTTACCCCCCAAAAATAACAATGAAATGGGTCATCAAGCATAAAGTAATCCAAGTAACCCGGAAGTGCTGTATGATTGACACAACTCACTGAGTCACCTGGCTATATTATTACAGCTATTGTGAGAGTACCTGAGCAACTTACTCAAATATACTTTACCATATTATAATAAAAAAAAAGAGCTATAAGAAATTATCAGAGACACATGCACAATAACTGTGAAAAGGCGAGTATAAAGATAATATTTACCAGAAAATGGTTAACCCACACTTCCGCTGCTCACTACGGCCGCTCCTCCACTGGTGTGTTGTGTAGTGGTCGCTTTACCCTGGGCCTGTGGTGCTTACAGACCCGACATCCACTACATGTTTGAGTTATTTGTTTTATATACAGTATATGGTCATTTAAAAGCTAAATGGTCAAAAGTCTTTATTGAATTCTGATGAAAAATACATCGTATGGTTATTCCAGTACGATACAATGTTATTGTTCCAATATGATATACAGAGTTATTGATGTAAATACAGTACATGAAACTTGTTAATCTGTCAAGACAAAAAAACAAGTCACAGCTTCAAGTTTGCCATGCAAAACAAAGTACAGTACGTGTTGAGACAGCAGTAGACCCAGCAGAAGGTAAGAAGCTTAGAGAATAAGGTGTATAGTAGCCCTAGACAACATTATCATGAACAATGGGGGATCATACGTGTGCCACCAGCAGCGGAAATACCAACATCCAATACTGTCTACACCTCTGGCACTCCACCGCCATTTTCGGAAGACATCTTTATTTTTACCCTGCTACATCTATTATCCTCATAAAAAAAGATTAATTGTAATACAGTAATATATACGAGTTGCTATACGAAAAAATCAAAGGCAACGACGAAGTTACACATACCTGTATATATACCTGCTGAATTTTGAATCGGGGCATTAAGAAAACTTTTGTCTAGACTAGATGATAGTAGAGAAAATAAGACCCAATAAAGTAGTAAATAATAGCACCCAAAGCGCCACATTTAGACCATTTATGAAAGGGGAATTCCTACAAAACTAAAGGAAATTAAAAATCCTCAATTTAACTACAATCACGATAAATATACTCTTCAACGTTCCATTTCTACGAAACATCATGTTAACACTCAGAAATTTATAATGTTAGCCTGGTGGCACGTCATCTCTCTGCTAAAATGAACCAAGTCAGTTAAACACAACAAACTTACTTTACTTTCTTTGTTCTGAACTTATATCCACCTTCAGACGAATTCCATTACTTGACGGGGCAGCGTTGAAAAAAATACCAACATTTATACTTTTGAAACGTCAGTCATATCAACGGGATTTCATCTGTCTAGTTCGTTGGGGTAGAGACAATATCGTGCTATATATTTTTTACTATGGGTTTCATATAAATTCTCTTATAATCAATACTACAGTACTTACAATTCATAAATAATAATCATAGTTTTCCCTAAAATCCTAAAACCATTTACAAAGAATAACAAATTAAATAATGCGCAAGAATTTTATTTAACCTTGATATTCTTCCATGTTTTAACGATATACTTTTCACTTACACAGCACATGTTAAAAATTTCATATTAAAGCCTTATCTTTCCATTGTAGAAACAGAAAACTTATATAATACTTAAAAACTGCATAAATGCCCATAAAGTCATTTCCTCATTCAGTTTGGTTACTACATGTAATTATTTTTCGGATTTTAGGAACCAGGATTTTGCAAATGTTTTGATCACAAAATGTTTTAATCTACATAAAACTGACTGGTAGCACAAACACATTATACAAAATACTACAATATAAAACTTTGATTATATACTTGACATACAACGTACTGATTTTCAAGTTTCTCATCTGTTCGTAAAAGGAATTCTTCAGGTTTTGTGTACACTTTCTCGCCAAAGAATTCCTTTTGCGAGCGGCGCCAGACTCACAGATGGTAACCTACAACATCACTCTACAACAAGATATATAAACTTCTTTTTTAGATTTTACTTCCAGTAGTTGTTAACAACAACAACGCCTACTAAATGAAATTATTCCGCATATACGTAATTTATCTTAGCAATTTAATATTAATCTCTGCGGTTATATTTGTATTTCAGGAGTAATTACAAGCTGGAAAATCTATCCATCAATGTACCATTTCTCTTTAAATTTCACTAAAGATTTGAGGTGACAAAAAATTCGGAGAAATGTAATGTTCATGAATAACAACCAAAACTTCATACATCCAAGATATATATGAAATAATCCTATGCAGCAGCGGCGGTGATGGTGACAACCACTCACTTTAGTCTGTTATAGGTACAAGTAGTATTTTTGTGACGTGATTCCATTGTGTTGATTCAGTTGTCGATTTGTTTTAAATGTGTGGATTTTGTTTCAGTTCGTATTTCTTCTACTGTGTTTTGTTTTATTACCGTGTGGTTGCCATGGTCGAGTCTGAATCCCACTTCCGAACTCCAAACTCCTTCTGGAGATAACGGAACCAAATATCTGAGTAATAAATCCTTGTTTTTTTTATATTTATGACTATTATTAACCATAAAAAGATTAGAATAATGGCTTGACTTTTGCAAAAAAGAAAAATGTGAAAAATAAAAGTCGGAAATAATATTAGCATCATAACAAGAAATAATTATCACTGTGCTTGCAAGGGATTCGGGATTCATTTGTGGGTTACAGACGTGACCGCTGATAGTACGTGTATGATAATAACACTACAGTACTTGATCAGTGTTGATGGCAGGTCTGGCGAAGGTTTGGTTTACATAATGCCGACATTATTGACAAGAAGTTGCTGTATACTCCGGATCACCAACATTTACGCTGATTCACGGGAGTAACAGCGGCAGTGACCCGAGCTTTGGTGGTCAAAACCCAACATTGACCATAGGGGCGCTAAGCGGGAGGACCTCGCACGCAGCTGAGGTTAGACAGCGGCATCTTCCATCCGTCCAACCGAGCGCATAGAGGCAGCGGAGGTAGAGGTCCAGAGCATAGAATTCCCAGAGTGAGAGGCCATCATTTCAACCTCTACGACCTCTCTGCTGTAACCTCGCCGCTTCACAGGAGACAACAGATCCTTCCGGAGGGGTAAATCAACATCCTTCCGGTTTAAGTGGTATCCTGCAGACTCAGTATCATCCACGTCGTCATCACTCACGTATGTTGAATGGTGGTGTAGGGGAGGATGATGGGCGTCACACATGGTGGTGGTGATGAGGTGAGAGGTGTGTGTGGGTCGGCGTAAGGGTGTGGTGGTGGTGTGGAGTTTGATCAGGTGTGGCTTGTTGCAGGTGCTGACGGGGTAGCTCGGAGGGTCCTCAGAGGGGAGGCTGTCGAGAGAAGAAAAATTGAATAATTATCCCTATTAGTGTGATAGATTACTTAAGTTACCCCTGATGGTGTGACAGAACTTTAATGACTCCTGAAGAATGGTTAACTAATTACCATACGTATCACAAAAAGACAGACAAGTTATTTTAGTTACCTCGGGGAGAGAGAATAAAATATCCAAGAACGCAAGACAGTAGTACCGCCCTTCCTCTCTCACCTGATTCCTCCTTCACTCTCTCCCACCCTCCTTCACTCCCTCCCACTCTCCTTCACTCTCTCTCACCCTCCTTCCCTCCCTTAAAACACGTTCTTTTCATACCCTATAGAGAGATTAGGTTAGGATAAGTCTAATAAGTTAGGTTTGTTTAAGTTAGGGATGGGACGAACAACTATAACACCGCGTGTAGGTCTACCACAAGAGTGTGAAGCAGGCCACCGTAGCATTGAGCAAGTCTTGGTGGCGGGTCACTAGGATATGTAACGCACCCATGCACATAGACTGATCCTACCTAGAGTGGTGTAGGGCTGCCCCAGGAAGATAGGGCTGGCCTAGGGCTCGGTGGAGGAGTGGAGGGAGGTGATGCTGCTGAGGGCCTTCTCTGCCTCACACAACGTCTCCTGTTTGATGTCCGCTCGCTCACCCCGCATGGACCGCCTACTGGGACCAGGACGAGTTAGCTGGGTGTGTGGGGCGGGGCAGGAGAGGGTGTGTGTGGCGGGGAAGGAGTGGGTGTGCGGGGCGGGGCAGGAGAGGGTGTGTGTGTGGCAGGCAGGTGGGTGTGTGTGGGGCGGGGCAGGAGCGGGGCAGGAGAGGGTATGTGGGGCGGGGCAGGAGAGGATGTGTGTGGCAGGGGCAGAAGGGGTGTGTGGGGCAGGGTAGGAGAGGGGGTGTGGGGCGGGGTAGGAGAAGGGGTGTGGGGCGGGGTAGGAGAGGGGGTGTATTAAAACTTAAAGAAAATGGGGGGCTGGTGATATACAGAAAATGGAGATGGGCCACTTACAAATAACGATAAATAGGAGACTTAAAGAAGGATAAAGGGCGTAGGACGAGGACTTACCACATGAGGTAGACGGAGATGACGACGAAGACCAGGAAGGCTGACCCAAGGACCACTATGGCATACATCCAAATGTTTATCTCCTCTGAAACACACACACAACATGGTGGATTAGTTTTTAGTTGTTGTTGTTGTTTTTTTTTTTTGTGTGAGAGGTCCAATTTAATATGTGATTTATTATTATTACAAGAGAAACTCAATTTACCAAGATAAAAACCCAATTTTAACATGGAACCCAACTTAAAACGACAAAGAAAGTCGATTCAACATTTTATTCTACACATAAACCAGATTTAACATCATATTAACTTACCTGGTAGGTAGGTGATCTCCCTTAATGTAATTGGTTCCCGCATAGACATATTGACAGGTCAGGGGGGAGGGGGGCGGGGCAGGATCTGATGGGATAGAGAAAAAATGGATGTTAATACTGTATTATACACTTTATTAAACAAGGTCCTATTCCTGGTTTATTACTATTGTTATTATGAATGGTGTACAAACCTGACAGGTGCCTACCTAATTAAACGAGTCATTATGAATGTCTAGTCCTAACGGGCCCCAGTCCTAATGGGACCCAGTGCTAATGGTTAGGTGACACAACATCAAGTCAGGGTCACAGCTCAAGATTGAAGAAACCGCGGGTCCGGAGAGCTGTGAGGGCGAACTTTTTCGGAGTGAGAGTTGTGAACTCTTGGAACAATCTACCAGAAAGTGTTGTGACGGCACCGAGTGTGAGCTCTTTCAAGACAAGACTTGACCAACACTGGAGCAGGTTCAGGTACATTCAGGAGCCGGTGCATGCCCAGTACTTGCCAACAGTGAGTAACAGAAACGTGACCGATCGCCCAAGCGGCTAACGAGCCGATCAGTGGTGAAGAGGATAAAATAAAAAGAACTGCACCGAAAATAAATCTACGGATACAGCCCGATTTATTTCACTAACTATATGCTCTATTAAGCCTCGTAGGGTTCATTCTCCTCCTCTTCCTCATTCCTTCCTTATACTCGTCTTAGTTACTTTGAGAGAAAGGAACACATTTAGGCTAATAACTTTATGTCGATTCTTAAGTAAGCCAGTTAGATGCGCTCTCATTTTACTTGCTAGGAGGGAAATTCAACGCACGAATCATAACCGATCACAAAGGGAGAATGTAAACAACAGAACCTATTGGTCTTCTTTGTCAAGTTTTGTACCTTAACCGACCTTTATATAGACCTAAAACCAAGATCATTGATACACACACACCGCCCATACATTCAACACTTGTAAAATACGTCTTTTGATCTTAGGAGAAGTGGGTGGATGTTAATAAGTGTGGAGCATTGTAGTCAGTAAAAAGATAAATAAAATTACAAACAGAAGCGAAACCATTTTTACTTTTCAACCAATCTTAGGGTAAGTCTGTGTCGTCTGCTTTGAGGATAAAGAATAGTATAGAAAAAATGCGAGATAATAAATGGCTTGGCAATCCTGTCCGTGGTACTTCTCTTAACATTGGTGATCTTGCAGCCAAACACTGGTAAATAAAATCATTTCTCTATCTTACCAAAATTCAGGAGACACGACGACTGGTGATCGAGGGGAAGCTGTTCTTGTGCTCCTGGTAAACTTAACACTACGACGACATAAGCCCAAACTGTAGACGATAATTTAGGGTTTACAAATATGTATTTCACTAATAAGAAGAAGGAACCGACAGCACGTACACCAACGATCAGCTGTTAACGCAAATGGCGATAGTACGCAGCCGCTCGGCCTTAAAGGTCCACTGAGGATAAGATGCCACCAACTGCCACATATACATCATCACACTTTATATGTTTATTTATTATTTAAGTATAAATTTCGCTTAAATAAACTGACTGAGAAAAGATAAAATCAAATATTGTTTATCTGGACTTACTAATGTATGTTATTCCCCCTAAAACAAACAGGATAAAAAAATTAGGGCATTTATTCTAACCGTAACTATTCATATCAAGTGTTAATTTGTCTTCCACTTTGTATACACGGGAATTGATGTACCGTCTACCTAAATAACCAGTTGTATTAATAGTTGAGAGTTAAATATATTAATGTGATGTTGACACAATCATTTCAGGAAGGTATTTTTACGCAGCCTGACGGAGTTAAAGCTGACATGTTGCTTCACTTCAGACTCGGGCTCTCAAAGGCTCGCACGTCCCTCTTTCATCGTAACCGGAGACGAAGATTGTATCGAGAAGACTCATTTAAGCTGTATCACATCAGTAACAAAAAATTGTTTAAAAATTACACTGAGACTCCATTTTCGCTTTTATTATCGTGTGGAGGCTTGTAAGTCAGTTCTAAGGGCGTGTACAAAGAGGAGGGGCCAGGTGTTGTCACCCTATAAATTGTATATTAATTGAAGTAAATTTTCTCTTCCGTTGATTACTGACCGATGTTCACTCCAGCTCAAGACACAATATATTGATTCATGACTTAAATTTCTATGGTCGATTCTTGTCTTCCAAAAGTTTTCATATGTAGTATTAATAAAAATCTCAAGTATAGATTTTTTATAAATAAAATAATTTTAAATACCTTTACTTAGAAAGTTTTGATAGTGATTTGTTTTTCTCATAATTAAGATACATTACAAGATTTGTAATAAGTTTAATTGACGACTAGCGACAAAACTATCCTGTCTGGTGCTTTATGATTGTTTGGAGTAACAATCATCTTTATTTTCAATGCTAAAACTGGTACCTTACAACCTTCTGAGACTATGGGCTATTGCTTATTGCCAGTGTTGTTGTTTATCGGTAGGTAGTGAGCGTAAGCAGGTGCCGAGGACCTGCTATGTTCATACAATTATATTCATTTCTAATTGTTGATCACGAGTATGTAGAAGTGTAGAAATAACATCAATGCTACAATCTATTCCAAGAGTGAATGGAGGAATACAGAAACAACTCAAAGGCATCTCCTGCAAACAATGAAAACACATGTACTGTAATTTTAATGTAACTTTATTATAAAACATTTACATATAGTATATGTTGCAACTGTTACAGGAAACAAGTTTAGAATACGTGTATTGTTTAGGCAGGTTTGAGAGGTGCCGTGGTGGAGTGGGCAACCAGGGTCTTATTGAGTTCAGGGACACAGGGTTCGATAGTGTGTGTGTGTGTATGTATACTGTACAATATTTGTGTGTGTGTACTGTGCAGTGTGTTTGTGTGTGTGTGTACTCCTGTGCAGAACAGTATATGTGTGTGCGTGTGTTTGTGTATTGTACAGTATGTGTCTGTGTGTGTGTGTATGTATACTGTACAATATTTGTGTGTGTACTGTGCAGTGTGTGTGTGTACTCCTGTGCAGAACAGTATATGTGTGTGTGCGTGTGTTTGTGTACTGTACAGTATGTGTCTGTGTGTGTGTGTGTGTATGTGTACTGTACAGTACATGGATGTGTGTGTGTTTGTTGGTTACAGCATGGATATGGAATACAGTATACACTAGTATACGTTATCTAATTATATTTTGTATTTGAACCCATATATTCCGAGGTAGTGACTCATCAACTTCCCAGCGACCCAAACACTTAACTTGAGACACATTGTACATGAATAGCATACAGTATAGCACATGATTAAATACAATAATTATGAAAAGAAATTACAGTACTGTACTGTATTTCCATAACAGAAAATATAGAAACTAAATCACTAAGCACTACTCTTATGGCATTTTTTTTATTGTAATTACAAAGTGTTGTTAAATTTAACCACAGGAAAAAGTCCAGTAAAATTTGCATTTCAGGTTCAAGAAAAATATTCCGGCTACAGATTTTCTTTAAAACTTCAAATATAAAAATCCATGAAAAACAAAATATATAATCTGAATTATTTCAAATTTATATATACAGTACTGTACAGTATACTCTTTATATCTTCGCTCATTCTGATGATTAATTGAAACTCAAAATTAAAAAATAAATGAGACAAAGGCAATAATTTGAGTTTAAACTTTGTTGAATATAAAAAAAATATAAAGAATTATTTTTTAATCAATAAAATATTTTTAAAATTTATGTAAATTTGTACCTTTTTGTGATCCCTTTCAGCCCTCATAAAATACAATAATTAATAAAACATAAAATAATAATAGTCTCTAATCATTCTTATGGGCTTTTGTCATCAAAAAACACAGACCCACACAATCTGAGTGTCCATAATTTCATGGGAGTTTATTACCCTTTATTTTTACATGCAAATGATGCCATTAAATCTCTATATACCCCTGTACAGTATATATAATCAGAAATCCACAGTATTCATTCAAAAGTTACCAAAATCCACAGAAAATCTGAACTTGTATAATTTAATCTGGGTTATTTTACCTTTATTTTTACAGTGGAATATCACCTTTAATAAACACCTCTCAGGTAAGGATAACAAATACACACACAAACACATTTTAAACAAGTTTGGAACACGTTGAAGCCTTCACATGAATGCAACTTATACACACTATTACTATTATAATATTTATGTAATATTCCTACATCTAGACTAACATTCACTCATCTATATCATGAGCCATTCAGCCATTGTCTCGCACACATATTGCTTTGTATCGTTCACCCTATACACAAATAAAATAAAGTAAGCATGTAATTTATTGTTTACAATAACTTTTACAGTTTTCTTGTAAACAGGTCTGCAGCATTGCTTTTGATTTTCACATGGTAAATACAGTGTAACTTTTTAATTTTGGTATGGCTAAAACAATGTTATTATGATGTTCACCTGACAGGTATGTGTACAATGTTGCTCATGACTTTCACCTGACAGGTATACAGTCATGAACAAAAATCCTGTCACCTCTCCTATTGCTCTACGAACCCAGAGATTCAGACTCATGAATCTGAAGCATTTATGGACAGAATAATGCATCAGTGACTACTGCTTTGGGTTCATGAGTCTGAATCTCTAGGTTCAAGGACCAGCAGGATAGGTGATGGTAAATGTTTCTAATAATTTTCAGAAAACAAATACAGAACATTAATATATTGCATTAAAATTTTTTTGACAAATACTGTACAACATTAACCATAATTTTCACTCAACAAGAACAATGTGTAGTAGTTTTCAAATGACAACTACAGTAATCTAACAGAGTAATTTCCACATAACAATATCATTACCAATTACTGTATTCAATCATAACAAATACTTTAAGACCAATTATTATAACATACAGGCACCTTGACACAAGTACAGTACTGTACTATACAGCACTTCCCTACTACTTTCAAAATAACTATCCAATGTACTGTATATACACGAGAAACTTTATATCACACAAAATTGTTACACGTAGCATTTTTAACTTCTTTTCTTTATCGAGTGATCTTCATTATGTATTTCTGACCTACCGTATATTAATTCATGGAAATTACGTTCTAAAATATTAACATACATCCCAAGTTAATGTATCTTTAGTTATACAGACCTAAGTCTATGTTAAAAAAATTGTTGATACGGAAAAATTTACCTTTTTCAGGAATTTTTTCTTTATCAACACACTAATATGATTCATCAGTTATTTCAAGAAAGAGTTAAAGCGAAATTTTAGAGATTCCTTAAAGTGATAAGACCACATAAGCTGTATTTTTTAATTCTTTCATAATTGGAAAGAAGTTGTATGACGTGTGTATAATTTGTAATAAAACTATCTATTGCTCCGAGAGAGAGAAAGAGAGAGAGAACAGACAGAAAAAGGGGAGTCAAGGAGCAAAAAAGAGAAAAAGAGAAGAGAGAGAGAACAGACAGAAAAAGGGGAGTAAAGGAGCAAAAGAGAGAGAGAGAGAGAGAGAGAGAGAGAGAGAGAGAGAGAGAGAGAGAATAACAATATCACCCTTAGTATTGGCCTCTCTCATTATATTTACCCAAAATGATCCATCTCAGTTTCTTCACCCTCACATTAACTAAACGATCAGTGACGGAAAAGTCCAACGTACTGGATTACTATAACTATTATTTTCATTTGGGTTAAAAGACAACAACACTAATCAAATAAAACCTTGCCGAAATTACCCTAGGGACGTTATATTAAGTCTATATCGTCTGAAAAAGAAACAAAATGCTTATTCATCCAGTTTGTAGTAAATTTCTAATATCATGGACAAATCAAACTCTTGGGAATCAATAGTTTTCATCCAATATCTTTCTTTTTTTTTTTTTTTGGTTTCCCATGAAGTTGTTTTTCTTTGATACAGTTTTGATTATTATACATGTCACTTGTATGATACTTTTATTACATTGTTATTTATTTTTGTGTTTATATATAAATTACTATAATAATTATGTGATTATTCCTTTCTCCTGTTCCATCTTCTGGGTGCTTCCTTATTTGTACTCTGGATGTGTAACTATAAGAAAATAAACATTATATTTTTCACTTTGCTGGTTGGGTGAGGCTGCCTCTTTATGTTTTCAATATATAATGTACCTCTGTATTTCTATGAACTCTATAGTACTACAGTAAATTCTATTAACTCTACATTACATTAAAATTTAGTCCCATTATTTTATGTATTCTCAATATGCATGTAACTGTATTATATTATCACTAATGTAGTACTGTATAAATCTGGCAGCATAGATGTAGTTCTCAAGTGAGGCTTAACACAACGAATGACCAACTCTTGATCACTTTTGCTCACTTATCTGAAATAGGATTCCTGTGTTCTAACTTCCACTTGTGCTTTAAATTCCAGTCATTAATGTAACTCAATAATACAAATATTCTTCACTATTATCACAGTCACCACACCAGGAGGTTCTTCACTGTCAGGAGTACCATAATAGCCACAGTCCCAGCAGTTGAGGCGAGAGCTGCAGTCCCGCTCTCCTCCAGTTCCTCAGCATCTTTGTGAGTGATAATGGCCGAGGTGGCATACTCGACTGTCCTGGTGGTGGTTAGATGGTGCCCAGTGGTGGTCACGGATGTGGTGGTGGTGGTCGTCGTCTTGCTAGAGACGGGCGATGACTGGCGGTGGTGGGGACACTTTAGGGGCTCTGTCTTTGTCACCAGCCAATCATAAGCTACTTGGTGTCCCTGGTTCAGCAACTCTGGGCCAATCACCTCACGCACCCGGGTGTGGTAATCATTTAACCAATCGCACTACAACATTGTCAGGGATAAACAATAACATAAATATTTCTTAATGGACACCTCAAATTAACTTATAACAGATACTGATGTAAAAAAAAAAAGTTTTCACAGAAGGGATTAGAATGTATATCATACGAGTTTAGCAATACCATTTATAAAACAAAATCATATGAGATACTGTATTACATACCTGAATGTCTTCCAGCAGAGTGGTATTAATCAGCTTGGCTTCAAAGGGAACTAATGTCACTGGTTCAAATCCAAGTGACTGCTTGTCAAACTTGTACTGCAGGGAAATGTGGAGATACTTATGAGCTTTAATGGTAATACAGTACAGTAATAACAACAACAATAATAATAATAATACTTAGATTGTACCCTGAAGAAGTACTAACTCAACCCACACATACACATTACTACAAAGTTTTATTACATTTGAAGATACAATTTTGAACTGTTAGAGGGTGTGTGAGTAGGATAATTCACCACACACGCTCACACACACATTCTTTCCCTCTATCACTCACCTCAGTTTCCTTAGTGACCACAGTGAGGATGGTCTCCAGCCGTATTCCCCACTGGTTGTCCTGGTAGTACCCGGGCTCTGTTGGGGGGTGGGTAGTGGGAGGGTTAATGTCTTCTCTTTGACTATTGAACATTAATGATCTTAGGGAATGTATCATTGAAAAGAAATATTGATAAATAAAGTAGATAGAAAAGGGGAGAGATTTCTGGTGAGTTGTTTGACATCTCTCTCTCTCTCTCTCTCTCTCTTTATTTACTAACAATGAGCTGAGAGAATGCATTGGTAAACAGATACATTCATGGATAAAGTAAGCTTAAAGTACAAGAGAAAATATACGATAATTTGGCAATAAACTGGAGTACAGGTATATTGTTAAAGCTTATTGTTGATTATAATACTCCCTGTACAGTACTAGTATTACTACTTTTCCTACTACTATTGTACTACTACCATTAGATATCATTAATAACAATAAAGCTTATCAATACTACCACTACTACCATTACTAACAATAATAATAATAATAATAATAATAATAATAATAATAATAATAACAGTAAGAATAATAACAATAATGACAATAATATTAATAACAATAATAATAACAATAATAATAATAATAATAATAATAATAATAATAATAATAATAATAATAATAATAATAATAATAATAATAATAATAAAAATAATAAACAAGTCATCTCACCATCAGAGAAGAAGTGGCCGACCTCCAGCTTGTGTTCTTCAGTACTGTAGATCCTGACCTGTATTGGA
The DNA here is from genome assembly GCF_018991925.1 of Homarus americanus. Classification (NCBI taxonomy): domain Eukaryota; kingdom Metazoa; phylum Arthropoda; class Malacostraca; order Decapoda; family Nephropidae; genus Homarus; species Homarus americanus. The sequence continues at coordinate 3,637,075 of NW_024749657.1, read as the reverse complement.
GCTGCCGAGAGAGCAATGAAGTGTTTATGGATGAATATAACAATACACATCATAAATATAAGTGCAGTAATGGCTATGGACCGAGGGGCTGACTCTCAATTGTTTTGCCAGTGTACAAATAAAATGACTTTACATGCATGAGGCTGAGTTGGTCATAGATGGTGTGTAAGGAGGACAATACATTTATGTTGTGTCCTCACCTTCATGTACACCGAGGAAGTGTCCGATACCGTGGCCCGTGCCGTGGCGGTAGTCCAGCCCCACCTCATACAGCGGCCTGAGGGAGAAGGTGGGGATGATAACAGCACAGCTAACCATTACTCAGCAGAATAGGAGTTAGGATACCTTGGACATGATTCTCATAGATGACAGTATAATATTTTCTCCTAGTAAACAGAGCTAAAACAACTCTTATTTATGGTACAATCTTAGTGCAATTATGAAGCTAAGTTGTCTACCATCCTTGTCTTGTAGCTTGAGTGAGCCAACTAGGTGAGTTCTTACATATTCAGTTAGGGGAGAAATTGGTCCTACAAGCCTTTGAAACTCCCCATATCCAGACCTGATGCTCAAGTTGTCCCCTGAAGGTGAGTCAATGCATGAAAAGAACAAAAAAAAAACACACACACACACACACACACCTGCGGGCAAGAATATCGATATCAGTGTCATCTGTACCCTCGGGGAAGATTAGTCTGGCCAGGTCAATAGCACCAATCAGTACCCGAGTGTAGGCCTCCACCTGGAAGGATGTTGGCTCCCCATAGTGCATCGTGCGTGTCACATCTGTTGTTCCATCTGGGGTAAGAAATAATACAGATTATCTTTAAAATTCATATACTGTTGGTAAGTATAGGGGAATACAGGTATATTTTTTCACTTGTAGCTGAAGTTTAAATAATATTAACCTGCACCTACACTTTGTAAAACTTAATAATGATTGTTTTGCTTTCTAACTCACATTCACTGGTTTCATGGTGATAAAACATCATGATTTATTTGTATAAACTACTGTACTGTATTACTCTTACAATGAATCTGTTTTGTCTGGGAATACTTGGGTGTCTGTAATGTTGAGCAATCAATTAATGATTTGGTGGACAGGGTAAAACATACATAAACCAGCCAGAAAATTCAGGTAAGGATTAAGGGTCCACACTTGTATAATCTATCTACAACGAGAACCACTCACCCTTGAACCTTCCTCCTGGTTAAAAGGCCTTCCTTTTATCTTTGTATACATTAGTTTGTCCCTGTCCACCAAATAGGGTAAACTCCACTTACCCTTATACTGTCCACCACTGTCCAGCAGGTAGAGGGACTCAGTTGTAATCTCGCGGTTGGTGTCTGGGCGCGGTCGGTAGTGAATGACAGCACCGTTGGGACCAAAGGCACTGATGGTCTTGAAGGAGACACCCATGAAGTTTTGCTGCTGACGACGGAGCTCCAGCAGCTTCTCGGACGCCGTGATCTCGTTCCACGAGTTCCCGGAATTTATCTGCAACAGAAATGTTTGTCACGGTGTTTACTGGAAAATATCTGTAACTAGGAAGATATCCTGTAAGTCATGGAGTCTGTTGGTGATCTGTAACAAGAAAACATAATGTATGTATATTTCTATATTTCTGTTAGTCTTGTATGTTAATGTAACCATTTGAAATTTTTTTTATTAAATGTGATGGAACTCTTGTTGCTATGGAAACACACAGCACACATGTCGGAGATGTGTACAAATTATGCATCTTGTTGAATCAAAAGAGAATTTGTCTTTGTTGATATGTTTACTGTGCTAAAGGAAAATTCTAATATACTGTACAGAATCTTAGTGAATTTGACCTGTCTCAAACCCCTCATACATACCTCCTTCTCCATAAAGCTGAGGAAGTCACAGAGGGCGACGGCATCCCTGATGTGGGAGTCTTTCATACCTTTGATCTCCACTGGGTTCTTCCGGGCCTTCATCTCCAGCACCGGGGAGATGGTCACCAGCCTCTTCTCCTCCGGCACCTGTACGTTGTTGGTAGATGGAAAGATATATATAGTATACTAACTTTGTATTTTTGTTTAACCAGAGACAAATGAACATTTTTTTCTTTTTTTTATACATTTTATAAGATAGTGAGATAGGAATACATAATTTTATTTCCTCTTTTATAAATGTACTGTAAAATGACCTGCACATTTTATTCTTGCATCCATCTATTTCACTATATAAAATCAAATGACTATCTTTGTTTATATATCCATATAGAATCAAATAAGCAGCTTAGTTTTTGCCAATTTAGTCGAGAGAGAATGGAAAAAGCAATTCATTCCCTCCTAAACATACTGTACAGTATTCTCCATTATAAAGAATAAGCTAAAGCAGAATGAGTAAACCCATAGTAAAATGAATCAACCCAGAGAATAGAATGAGTCAACCTGGAAAATGGAGCGAGTCAAATCAAGTACTCACGGCAGAGTAGATGGCATAGGAAGCACCGCCGGAGTAGGAGTACTTCTTACCCAGCATGACCTTAGTGATGCCATTGTTGAGCTTGAGGACACGGAGGCGATCCAAGATGGCTATGTACTCTGTGATGCTGTGGGCAGGAGGGGGAGGGGGGGAACGAGATGTTACCATGGTTACATCTCAATTCTCTTCTCTCCTTTCTATCTCTTTCTTATATGTTTGCTTTAATTTCATATTCTATTTCTCTCCTTCTTTCTCCCACTCATAACACACTACCAGTACCCACATGACACTACCACTACCCACATGACACTACCACTACCCACATGACACTACCACTATCCACATGACACTTGCATTACTCACATGACACACTCCTGCTCGCCACACTGGTTCACGTTCAGATGGTTGTCAACAGCTGGTGTGATCTTGTCGGGGGGAACAAACAGCTCGACGTTGTTCCTCCCGATGATGACGTAGGAACGGAACACTGCCAAGGAACAAAGGGCATCACTAACAGTATCGTGCATCTGTTGGAACTTTACCTCTGTGGTTCTGTAACACCTGTAATGCCTCTTATGTAACCATTACCCTGTTGTACCTGTGTTGGGGTGTACAGTAGCTAAAACAACTATCTTCGCAGGTGGGGGTCGATATGCTCCAAAATTTTACGTGTGACTAGTGACAGCCCTCATATACCAAAATTTATCGTCCATGGTCTCATATTGTTTCCCCACAAAGTATGCACAGATAGTTGTTTTATATACTGTACATCTGTGTTCAATTGTACATACATAAAGTTGTACAGCTAAGAATACCAGAATCTCTTGATATTGAGGGAACATTTTTTTTTTTAGATAAATATAGATTAACCAAAATGTTTCCTTTCTTTTATATCTATTGACATTTTGAACTGCTGGTAATTCTAGGTGCGAAATATAACAGATTAATGTGAGTTACAGGTGAGCTTCAAAACACAGTACAGGACGTCATTGCTGGGAAGAACTGAACATACCTGGGAAGGTGCAGTACACAATCTATGGCTCTTACAAGACAGAGTTGGTAAGGAATATGACTGGTATAAGACATAAGTCAAAATAGAAAGGAGTTCAAATCTAACCTCCAACACAATAACGAAGAAACAGTGTTGGTTTCACTTTGTTTGTTAATATGAAAAAAACAAGTCTTGATTTAACCTTTGACCTACTAGTTTACTAACATTAAGAAACAAGCGCTGAATTGACCTTGTTTACTAACCTGGGGTGGTCTCGACGTCACTCCCCCTGAGGTTGAGGAGCCAAGCCACTTCGTCAGGAGCTGTGATCACCAGTATGTCCGCCCCCTGCCTCTCCATCTCTGCCCTCACATCTGCCACCTTGTCCTCCCACCTCTTGCCTGTTGCACACATACACACATGTACGTAATGATGGTTAGAATGAAACGCACATGGATGTAATGACGGTTAGAATGATACGCACATGGACGTAATGATGGTTAGAATGATACACACATGGATGAAATGATGACTAGAATGACACATAAGGTCGTTAAGTTGGAAAAACGTCAAGTGTCATAAAACTGATCGGGTATTTCAAGGTAGTTAAGAATGTTTGGAGTAAGGTACTGTACGTTTTCCTCTTACATTTATACAAATTGTGAATTGTCTACTGTACGTTGCCATTCACTCTCTCTCTCTCTCTCTCTCTCTCTCTCTCTCTAAAATAATTAACTATCAACCTATCTCTCTATCTCACTCATTCTCTCTCTCTTTCACTCTGTTTAACTATGTATCTCCCAGTTTTTATATTATGACTTTCCTATATCCATTTTCTGTCCATTTAATTTACCATCTCTCATTCTCCCTCTCTATCTCTTATTCTCTCTCTCTCTCTATCTCTTATTCTCCCTCTCTATCTCTTATTCTCTCTCTCTCTCTCTATCTCTTATTCTCCCTCTCCATCTCTTACTCTCTCTCTCTCTCACTGTCTCAATCTGATTACCTATCTGGCTCCATATAACTGACCTGCAAACTGTAACTCATGAATGTAGATGGGATCCTGTGAGTAAGGCGGCCGCTCCTCTGCTGGCCACACCAAGTCGACCAAGTTCGTCTCCTCCGCCACCAGCTCGATGTCCGACTCTGTGACATAGGGATGGTAAGTGATAGGAATATTGTCAACCTGACCCCTATCTCACCATCCAATGCCCTATGGTCAAATTATCTTACTTCTTATCACTGTTTGTATACCTTCACTGTCTAGGTATATTGGAAATTGTATACATAACACACTTTATATACATTGTTTACTTGCACTGTCTATATACACTGTATACTGTACCTGAATTATACATGCCGAACTGCATACAATACAGTACAGTACCTGCATTGTATACTGGATATGCATGTTGAAGCAATTGTAATTGTTAATATGCCTATCTATATATGTATCTATCTATCTATATATGTACCTATCTTTATGTATCTATCTATCTATCTATTTATCTATGCCCTATTACACTTACTGGCCAGTTCCTCAGAGTAGAACTTCCAGGTGTCGGCAGCTATGAGTCGAGGGTCGGCCCCCACCTTGGCCCCGCTCACCAGCTTACTCCTCAGCCACTCTGATATTGTAGGTACCTGTACAATTACAGTGGTGCAAGATCAACTTCAAGTATAGGGAGGGGGGAAGGGAGGGACACAGGGAAGGAGGGAGGAAGGAAGAGAGGGAGGGAGGGAGGTGAGGCCTCTTAGCCACATGTGATTGTTCTATGGTAATATTTCAGTCGATGTGAAGGTATGGTTGGCAGATGGAAAATGTCCAACAAATGTGACAAAAACTCTTCAGTGCTCAGGCTAATGAAGCTCGTGAAAAAATATTAAATAACACATATATTATCAACCTATGGGCTTCCTTGCATCATTTAGAATATCTGTTATTTTTTCTCATGTGAAGATTATGCAACACAGCTTATTTAACAGGATGATTAGGTACTCTGATGCTACCTGGAGGAAGGGGAGGGGGGGGGGTTAGGCATGGGTGTTTAATCATCATGTAAATAAACTGGGTGCCTATTTTTCACATGATCCTATAAAGTATCAATTACATCTCATGATATGAAACATACAGACTATCGGTCATTTACCTTTAGTATAAAATAAACATTAAAATTATTTCAGTCAAGCCTTAATGCCATTTGAAAGAGATTTATTCAGCACTCACACCATCGATCTGCTCCTTCATGAGCAGCCAGTCACATCCCAGTTCACTGTCTGCCTGCAGGAAATAGCGACCATCTGTCCACAATGCCTGCTCGTCTGCAGTCACCGCCACATTCCCAAAACTTCCTGTAAACCCAGTCATATACTGCAGGCGTTTCTCTGCTGGTGCCAAATAGCCATGCTGGGGGAAGACACGGATTTTCACAGGTTACAAAGTATTCAAAATCAAATACACTTACAGTATATAATTGTTAGTTAAAGTAGTGGTGTATACTGTAGATATTACTGACATAATATCATGACTTGAACTGTATCTAATTTTAGTATCTTGGATGATGCATTACCACAGTTCATGTGAACTCTAGCAGATGCTGTATATAGATATGCTAAGACCCATATTAAGTATCCTGTGAACTACAAGTACAAGTGTATTCCAGTTTTAAATGTAATAATGTTAAAAGAAATCCACTCTAGTATATAATATTAAATTATATTTTTAAATTGTTGAGTCTTTTATTTTAATTGAGTCAGATTTCATTAGTTGTTCAATATCTTGAGCTTACTTGTTCACCAGTCATGGGAATGATGTAGCCATCTAGGCGGTGGTTGCCCATCTCCTGTCGTAACTTGGTCATCCTGTTACATAATGATTACCTCCATTAAATGATGATCCTCACCCAAAAAATAACAAAATAGAAAAAAGAAAAAAAAATGGACTGAAGTCTTTAAAACAACATAAAATGAAAACTTCAGAAATAAAGGAAAGTAATTCTGAAAGGCTATGAATAAACAAAAGTGCAATATCTTTGTAGGGAATATGACACATCTTTCTATTAAGTCACAAATAAACCAAATTAATAATTAGCCACCCAATTCTAACCTAACCTAACCCCCAAGTAGCATTAGGTTGTTTAATAATTAGGTGAAATAAGGTAACCTTTAGGTGATTAAATTTTTTTAAAGTAATGTAAACTACATGTGAATAAAAACAAACATTAAAATAATAAAAAAGAGAGAGACATGGAGAAATGAATATCAATTAGTGGATGAGGAATCAGCATCAGACTAACATGGGAAGATGATGATTCTGAGAGAAATTCCCGCTTATTACCAGACCATACTTAGCAGTTATGTATCGGCGTCCACTACTCACTGGGAGGAAGTATTGACACGGATCTCAGGCTGTGGGTTGCCCTCCTTACAGTTCGTCCTCCCGTCAAGCGCCGCTTCCCTCGCGACTCGCTCGACGTGCTGAAGATTCGTAGATGACATCAGCCCAGCCGACTCTGTGGGATCAACGACTGTGTTAGTTATACTGTACCCTGAGGTGTTAATCGTGTTTCTGATATCTTATTTGTTACCTCTGTCTCTTATGTTTAAGAACAGGTATTTATATTTTACAAATATTCAAATGCATTTCAAGGTCGTCTCCTTTATGCTAAACTAATTAAGACTTAAATCATCTTTAAACACCTATGATAATAGTTTTATTTTATTAAGGTATTATATTTTCAGCAGATAAGCATTTTATAGTCTTAGTAGCATATTGTTGACATAAGTTACTTGTGAGTGCTAATGCTTTGATATTACATTAAGTTACAAATAAAAGGGTGAAGCAAATAGCTTAACATCAGGTACTGTACTTTACTCTAGTGGAATCAAGCAATGTAAACTATAGGTTATTTGATGAAGGATTTATCCATGCCTGGATACATAAATCTATATGTATGTATATATACAGTACTGTACAGTACAGTGTGTGAGGAAGCACTAGCAGCTACAGGTAATATTCACACAGTATGAAGAAATACTGTAAGTTTGGGCCCAGCTTCTCAAAGGATCATATGGCAAATAAACCTTGTAGGTAAAGATGTAGGAAACACCTAACTGGATAACTGAACCAACCGTGAAAAAATAATGTCCAAAAACATCATAAAAATAAGACTGTAGCTTAACTTAGAAATATTAACCTGCAGCAGTTTGAGGATAAAATTAACATAGACAAACTTTAACATAGGTCTCTTAGTTTATCTTTTCCCCTCATTGGTATTAACACATTTACAGTAGTTATGATAGAGTCTCATTATAATTCTGATGTTATATTTGGTCATTCTTTTGATTCCATTACCTAAAGTGAACCATTTAGGAACATCTCAACATCTGTTATGAGGATTATTGATAGTAAGAACCTGTGAGAACCTGACCCCTGGTGAAGTGAACCAATGATACACCTGAGACATAACAAACAATAGCACTGAAATAATAATTCTTGCAGTAGAATATAATCACCAGAAGTAATAAGTTCGGAGAAACCAAAATCAAAACATAACCTGGTGAAGTACTGTACGGCAGGTGAACATAACAGTAAACACAGTGTAAATAACACAAGACAATGTGTGACAAGAAGTAAAAGTATAACCTCTCAATAATGGAAACTGACAAGAGTCGACACAAGAAAAATAATAACATGAAGAACACACTTGTTTAATGGTAGTAGTGAGCTGAGGGATACACAGTTAACGCTGCAAAGAGTTAATGACCAGTCATAAATGACCATTGTCAGGTGCAAAGCAGCCAAGCTCCTTTACGGCTATTTCAGAGCCGTAAAAATTTAGGTGATGAACAGAGTACAGTATAAGGATTCCCACATTCCCAAGTTCTTTACCCCCTTCAAGTCTGGGCTACACCAAGGACTACATACTTTGTCTTCTGTTCCCCTTCAAGAAAGATGAAACACCTCATAACAGAAATACTAAGATTGAACACTCATCATTACATATACGTATGTACCACTAATGTGGACAGGTTTATCTCTGTGAGAATTAGCTCAATTATGGTATATAAACTTTGTTTTCTATAATGTTCAAAAACACTTTCTCAGTAATGAAGATCTGATTACTTAAGTTGCTCTCAACTGCCAGGGTCATTTGCACCATTAAGAATGGGTCTGATTCAGTTAGGTTTATCTACAGCAGAGGTGAAAATACATAAAATAAACACAGAATACAATATGTATAACAAAATAGAACAAGAGACATGCAAAATATTGCTAGGTTATGCATTCCATACTCAAGAAAAAAAATGTGCAGAGAAATTTGACCAGTTTTGCTAAGGACAACGATACGTCAGGTGTATTTACTTACTGTTCTTATGTTCATCCAACACCTGTGAGAGATGATGTTCTTGATCTAACAGTGAACACATGAGCCATGGCACTACATCACCTTCCTTATTTTATTTCTGTGGCATAATATTATTATAATGGCTAGTCACATTCTTGTTAATCTCATACAATTATTACAACTGAAGTATTTCTCAAGACTGAAAATGCTTAATGTTTATCACATGACAGTTCTGTCCATTTTTTCTGGCTAAGCCTTTCATTAATAGGACTCATTGTGTCTATGGTCCAGAATCACTGTGGTGATCCTTCAAAGTTAAAGTGGCTTCCATAGGCCTGATAGCCAACCCATTAGGACCAGTTTGGATCAAGTACTGTACACTGTATAATAAGCCTTCACTGCACAAGGAGGCAGTGTGGCTGGCACTGTTCTCAACTACCTTCACTTCCTCAAATTGTGCAGCTCGGTGCATATTACTCAGTGACTATTAGGATAGGAGGCAAGTGTTGTATTCACTTAGCCACTGTATCCTCAATTTCGTTCTAATGATTCATCAAGTACAGAGTGGAAGCTCTTGAGCATAAAAAAGGTGATGTAAATATTAAGTGGTCTAGTAATGGTGACGGAATTTTCTTAGAAGTGATGTGATCGATGAAACTGGGAATAGTTTCTGCACTACCTGATGTAATCCAAGACTAATTAACATCTCACCTCAGAAGACTGACATTATTCTCTGCCTCAAAGAAGAAACCTGTTTTTAGTGTACAGAAATACTTAAAATGTTCTACAAATACTGTACTGTCCAGGGAACACCACGAGAAAAAATTTAAGAGTGGAAACATCTAATGACCTGTGGTATTGATCATAAACCACAACACTGGGGAAAAATGAGCAAAACAATGGAAGTTCTATTTATAAATACATGTGTACCGATTCACCACTAATTTCAATATAATATAAAAAATATTAATTTGTCACCAATTCAACTCTAAAATGGACATACAGTAAATACAAAACAGAGATTTATGGATTTAGAGGTGCGGTGGACAAAAATTTTACTGTGACACTAACAAATCAAAACATTAGGGAGTGAAAGTCAAGCACAGTAGACTCATACTTAAAACTCCTTGTGGTGGTCCCTGAAATATGACTAAAATAACATGATTAATTTATTCCCTGTGGTTCATCTGGCTCCAGTAGTAACAGGATAAAACATTTGCCATCTGAGAAGCCACTGAGACACCACAATACAAAAGGCTCTATTCGATTTATAATTTTATTAAGACAATTGACATCCATTCACCATGAAGTACTCGTAGAAACATCAAAGAATAAAAATGTGTTGCTTGCTACTTCTTTAAGAAGGATCCACCTCACTAGACATCCCCAAAGAGTTGTGATGTAGCTACCTTTTAGAAAGTGAGTTCATAAGTTAACAGAAAAGCGTATCATTATTACTACTGTACTCATAAGGAACAAGGGAAGGAGAGATTTTAGTCAATGAATAAAGTAAGTTTGTTCATGACATTATGACAGAAACTTCAGGACAAAAATATCCACAGAACGTACATACAAATTCCTTACACAGATACATATATTAATTCATAAATATATCCTCCACACTTAATACTTTTGTAGTTATGATACACACAGCTTCACATTTCAGACATCATGTAAGCTGTAATGACCTGGGGTATGTGTAGCATCAATATTTTGTTATGAAAAGTAACTATAAAACACCAAGTTATTTATGGTGCCTTAGCCATTCAGTATGATCATAATGAAACAAACTCACAACCTTAAAAAAGATAAACACTGTATGAGAAGAAACCCACAATGGCAGACAAATTCTGGAATAAACATGTCATCTGCCATTGTGGGTTTCTTCTCATATAGTGTTATGGTGACTCTCCAACCAAAGAGAAACACTACTTTTATTATTATGAAATATCATACCTATTGTTCTCATTACTAATATTTTATCTTCTAATGAATCCTTTTGAATATTCCTAGAGCTGTGTTGCTCAGTTATCAACTCATATATTAAATCAATAAAATTTGATATACAGGTACAGTACTGTACAGTATCTCAAACAAGTACCTGTATCTGTCAGGATGGTCTGATGACTTCTGAAATGCTACATGCAATTCGTGATGTCCCGAAAGGGTTGGCATGCATGGCTCTGTAGTATATTGATCCTACTACATTTGGTAGCCGAACATCATATTAATTACTCCAAAATAGATACACATTTAATTACTTATGCTAAACTATATACCAAAGTAAAAGCACGTCCCAATATCTATCATCCGTAGTCTCGTAATGTTTCACACAGTGTGTGTGGGCAGATACGTCTTTGAGATACTGTACATGTATTAGTGTATATATACAATGTACATACTTAGCCTTTTTGTGCTTTTAAAACAACAGAAGTCATAACTTTGATCTTTTCAAACAGTAAAATTTCCACCACAACCTGGTGAAATAATATACATCAGAACATCAATCTGTCTATATAAATAATGAACCTGATGCATTACTTTAAACAACAATGTGATGTATCATAAACTGCAGAGGCACAGAAATGCCTGAACACAACACTAATATATAACTACCATTTAAATTTTCACTTAGTCCACATCACCGAGCATTAATAACTGAAGGGATGGTTTCTAACATACCTTTTTGACTGACATAATAAGTTATAAGCTCCTTTACACACCAGTTTATAGTCATACTTCTACATACTGTAATCATGTATATCATAAAACACAAATACAAATTATTTACTTAGAAAATATTGATTTTATTATATACTTCTGATGTTCTTTTTTTCTCATGATGAAGGACAGACCAAGCAGTACTACACAGGTCCATTACATCCTATTCCATCAGACACAGTTAATGGCAGGCACTTAATATTATACAAATACTTATAAAAAAAAATATTAGATCATTAAAATCATGTTTGTAGTGTTTTTGCAGTACAGTATTAGAAAAGTTATCTGTAAAGCCAGTGTGTGTTGGTGGGTTAAGTGTTGATATTATTTACTCTAAGTGTTACAAATATTCTGTACAAAAAGGAAGGAATTAATGATTGTAAACATGATCAGTGGTATAGATACAAGTGACACCCCTCAACAAATATTTAAAACTCAGATATTATCATTCCCAAAACTTAATTTAATATCATAAAAAAAATATACAGTACCAGTAGTTGGAGTGCACAAATGCAAAACAATTTTCTAAAGAATATTAATTTTGACATTCATATCCTTGTTGTCATATGTAGAGACAACAACAGGTACTGTATTAGCTCTTTCAACAATGACATTTTATTGGCTGATTCCCTTTCTATACTCTGTTCACTTCAAGCTTACAACTGGGTCAAATCAAAGGAAGCTCGTGATTGGTTGAGTCATGTTGGGTGAATGTGTGAGGGAATGACAAAATAAAATCAAACACTGCTGATCATTTTTAACTTTTCTTTTTCACTTTAAGACATCTTCATTATCAATATATTTCACAGACTAACTTTTACTTCTCTGGTTTGGGATATCATTCGAGATCAACACTTAATTACAGAATATAATGAAAATAAATTAAATAATGAAGATCTCTATATAAACCCAACACACCTCATTCCATTGATAGAATCTTCTCTCGACCCTAGTGGCAGAGCTCATGTGAACAAGGTAGACTGAGACAAGTTACTGTCAAGAGAAGAATGGTGCACAAGAATAAAAAATATATATATTGTGATTGAACTAAATCCATTTTGTTTCTATCCCCAAATTTAATTGTTTCACTCTAGGGCATCATTGTTCCAGCTGTAACTTATCTCTCATTACATGGTGAATTAGCCAATAGCAATCTGTCATGTCAATGAATACCTGTTGTCTGTACAGTAAATGACAACAGGAGAACAATTTATGGCAGACTCAACACTTGAATCTCTTCTGAGTCTGGCATCCTAAGACCATCTACAGGACAGTATTCTTCTGTTTCTCAGTAATAAAGCTATTTTCCTAAGCTCCAAGAGATTACATCTTTAAAACATACTTTGACAGCAGACACAAATTACAAACTGAACTTAAGCTAACCTAAACTATCAACCTCAGAATGTTTCTAGGTTAGGACAGGTTAGTTTATATCATTTAGATTAGATTATGTTGTCTCATGGAGTCTGTCAGAAATGTTTTAGTGTTGTAGCCTCTTGGACCTTGAGAAAGAACATTACTGCTGTAGTATATAATAAAGATCCATGGCAGTGGAGGTGAGTGAAGCTGGTGAAGATGACTGATGTACCTACAACCATTCCCTGTGTTTACTGTTCAAGATGTTACTGTAAGTCATTCTTAATTCCAAAAGTTAGTGTTCTGGATGACCTTTGTTATATATCAAGTAAATGACTGTGACTCAATATATGTTTACATTTGAATTACAGCAAAATACAAAACTTTTGAATATTCATCATCTTACTTGGCAATTTTCACGGCCAGATTATATTTAATCCCTCAATAAATATTAGATACCCTTCCATCTTCATCAGCAAAAGAGGACATTAAAATATGTCACTAGATGAGAATTCATTGATAAAATATATACTGTACCCACATATGTTATACTGTATATACAACATGAAATTAAGAAAGTCATTGTCAAGGACAATTTACTGTACCAAGAAATATATTCGATGCATCGTTCACTTTAGGTGTTGACATTTTGCTTGAACTTTAACACACAACATCTGTTATTGTTAGTCATCTATTTACACACTGTGACCTATTCTCACATACCTCTAAATATACTGTACAACATTTTCATCAATGTTAGAAATAGAGAGAAAGATTAGGAAACGTGTCAAACCCTCAATAAAACCTCAAAGAAGATTTTACTTTATACACCCAAATTTATGTCAAGTATCTACACAAGCTGACTCTAATCATATGAAAGCACAGCGTACGGTAACTCATCTTACTGCCCGTGTGTACTAATCCTCACACCCACAACCCCAACTACCAGCAACAACAGCAGCGCCATAAGAGACGCACTCGGCACCTCACCCCCAGAAATAATTACGCTACCCAGGTCACTAACAGTCAGGGCTGCCATAGTGTCTGATGACTTGCCTAGAGTTCCGCCGTAGTGGTTGACGCAGGGTAAGGGCTCCGTCTTGGAGATCAGCCACTCGTATCCTCGGGTGCGGCCCTGGGTCATCAGTTCTCCACCGACTACGTCTCTCACGCGGGCATGGTAGGAGTTGAGCCAGTGGCACTGTAAGGTAATATTAGAGAGTTATTGTTTACTGACAGTGAGAAAAGCCTTGACTGAAACTGGGTATCTTACTATACTAAAAAGTTTAAATATAGGATAACACTACAGTTTTTAAGTAAGGTACACCATCCATGCAGTATTCTTAGTGACTCCTGTAATTCCTCTAAGTGTACAAAGAAATACTTCATAAAATAACTGTATAAGCACTGGAGACAAAAGAATAAGTTTTTTAACCTGTACTAAAAGAAATATGAAAACAATTCTTTTATACAGTCCTGTACTGTATATTACTTTACCTGCTTCCCAGTTAGCATTGTAATGTTGATGAGTTTAGGCTCAAAGGGTACCAGAGTGACAGCTTCAAAGCCTAGTGACCTCTTGTCAAAGTGATACTGTGGAAGTTGAAAAGTTTTAATTAACTGTATAACACAAAAACAATAAGCACCAAGCACAAGTTTTAGTTCCCTAAACCAGGTAAATTATGGTATTTTAAGATGATACAAAACAAAACCAGTCTTCCTGTTTTTCTGTCAAGTGTTAATTGTTTTAAATTATCTGAGGTGCAGACCTACCGGGGTGTCTTTAGGCACTACGGTGACGATGGTCTCCAGGCGTACCCCAAAGTCATTGTCCAGGTAGAAGCCGGGCTCTGAGGGGAAATGACAGATAGTTAAAGTTGGGGTAAAGGTTGTCTGAGGTGATTTAGCTTTTAATATTTCAAATGCAGTACAGTACTGTACAGTAAAGACTGACGAAATCTATGTTTTGTTGCTTTGTGTTAGGTGCTTCAGCTACCAGGGTCATTAAGCAATGAGTAACCATTAAGTAATAGTTCTATAATAAAACTGAAAGTGGATCTCTTTGTCATGAGTGCCCTGCTAGGGACAGTGTGGATACACCACACTACAAGTATATTCACGTAATAAACCTTGGTATACAAGGAAGCAGTGTGGTTGGCACTGCACTAGACTGCTTTCACTTCTCCAATATCTAAAGTTAGGTACCCATGTACAGTAGGGTGGACTGGGAGTGCCCTGGGATCAAACTAGTGACATTAAGGACAAGAGGCAAGAGCTGTGTTCCCTCAGATTTCATTTCCTTTCTGTAGCATTCATGTACAATAATAAAAATATTGTCTATAAGCAAATTTTTTTTTAATTTACACATACAGCTCCTCCCCGACTTATGACGGGGTTAGGGACCCAAATCCAGGTCGTAAGTCGGAATGGTCGTAAGTCGGAAATGCTTAAATAACACATAGAAAATCTAAAATGGGTGTCTCTTTTTCTTCTCAGCACCACAAAACACTCACTTTTAAGCTTGCCAGCCATTTTAAAGTGAATTACAAACAAAAATTTTGTCTGTGTACTGACTTTGGGACTCGAAAATACATAATATGACCAAATTTTGGTACGACTGAGGCAGGTCGTAAGTGTGGGTGGTCATAAGTCGAGTAGATCGTAAGTCGGGGAGGAGCTGTATCACAGAATACTGTACAAAATAAACTAACATCATTAGATTCTTTACTATACTGTAATTATATTTCCCTTATTTTACAAATTATTTCAATTAATGTTATTTACATTGAGAAATAAATTATGCAAATTTATCATGGATACTGATTATGGTACATACAGTACTGTATAATAAATATAGTACTGTACTGTAATACACTAATGTAAAGGGAATTACGTGAGAAACATGCATATGAAGGTAAATATTTTAATAAAGAAGAAAAAATATAACAAAGGTTTCACTTACCATGAGATCCATAGAAGTTTACCCGATATTTCTTCTCAAACGCTAAAACGAAGATTGTAACGGAGGAAAATTACTAGCTATGCAACAAACAGGCAATATAAATTACATGCAGAGTTGCCTAACAAGACAGTAGTGGTTGTGAAGAAATATACAACACACATGCTTACAGCTACACAGGACAGATGACTCTGTAAGGTAAAGCTGCATAAAACAGCCATAAATCACATCAAGATTACCATCATGAAGATCCACTGAACAATTCAATCAGTGCACCACGTTAAGCTTATATAAATTGGATTATGTCGCGCTTAGTCTGTTTTTGGTGGGCCATCCTGTTAAAGTTGAAGGTCCGACTCGAGGATACTAGTACTGCAGTATGTCAGTGTGGCATTTCGAGCTTGTCAGTTCAGTATCTCAGCCATCGTTGGTCTGATTTGATCGGACTTGGTGTAAGGATGGTAGTCAACCTGAGTATAATCTGCAACACTTTCTTTGTTGGTGCTACAATATACAGTGGCCCACATGTATGTTATTAATACTATAGACCATATACTAGTTCCTCTCATTCTTCAGTTAAAACTTTAGATCCGTCTTTAGTACGTCGTCCATTGTCTTGCATAATTACAAAATAAATTTAAGAGGAGGGGCACAATTTTAAGAGTGAAGAACGTGGCTGGATAATATGTGGTTTCTGTTTTGTTAATTAATCTTATAAACGATTCATGTCTAATCCATTTCATCTTGTCACATGTTCTGAATAGCTGATGATCTTTATACTATGTGCAGAATAGGAAAAATAACTTTTCCCAAGTCTCATAGTCAAGGAAAATAGTTTTAGTTCAATTGCATAAAACAGAGTTAGTCCATACACAAACAAGGAAATAGTCTTAGGTCATTCACACAATAAGAGATTAATTTTTTTAAGTCCAATAACATAGCAGCCAAAAAGTAGTCATAAACGAGCTAGCCAAAATATTATCTTAGCAAAGGAGTGAGTAAGTCAGATAGTACCATTAGCATTTGTTGACACAGCTATGAACAACATCCATGCATGTTTGATATACTGTATGAAGTAACGCATAGCCTGATCTTCTGTAAGGCTGTTCATTCGTGTTGGGTACTGCTGCATGTGTTGCTCTGTTACAAACTACACAGCATCTGCAGGGGTAGGGTGACGTAGGTAGTGTGTGTGTGTGTGTGTGTGTGTGCAAAGCTTATGATATACTGTTCAAGCATGGATAAACTTCCTTGGTCTTCTGTAACAATTTACCATCAGAGAAGAAATGTCCGACTTCAAATTTATGTTCCTCGGTGGCGTAAATCCTGACCTGTATGGGTGCTGTTGAGAAGAGGATATGGTGAAAATATCTTAACTTGAACTCTAATATTCATTTTGTGAATACTTAAAAAAAAAAAATAATACATGTACTCCTCAAATTTCTTAATATACCAAATAAATTACACTGAATACACTGAAAATATCAACACCTTGTATACAGTATCAACATCACTTATGCATATATTTTTGAAGGGCCCCCCAAAAAAATTATCAATAAAAATTCATAAAAGGGTAAGAAAAGTTATACTGAGATGATATATATCTATGATTTGAATTGAGACAGCTTAAAAAAAATATGTGACTCCTCTAGACAAGTGACTATTAAACCAGATAAAGTAATGTGATATAATGAAACATACTGTATAAAATGTCAATGTACTCTGATATTACCGGTATATATAATTTTGAGTACAATAGCCACTAGACATTTAATTATTTATTGAAACTGAGAGTAAATGACAAAAGTAGAGTGAGTGGATAGAGGATTTGTAAATAACATACTGTACAAATACGGAGGACAGTTATCGGAAAGAGTGCGTACCTTCGTGAACGTTGAGGAACATGCCGATACCATGACCGGTCCCGTGTCGATAGTCCAGCCCAACCTCATACAAGTGTCTGATGGGGGAAAGAGATATATCACGGTAAAACCTCCACATAACAGACTTCTCTCTCCATATAATCCGTTAGATGGAGGTTGTACATCTAACGGCCTCTCGATATAACGGATTTTCATTTCTATATACTGTATACAGTAGTTTGTTAAATGGAGGTTTCATATCTAACACACCATTGATATAATGGGCTTTCTTTCTCTCTACATAGTCTGTTAAATGGAGGTTTCATGACACCATAGCTCACTGATCAACTTGTTCATAAAAAATTACAATTCAAAGATAATATAGTACTTAAGGGTAGGAGTAATGGATAACATCAACCAGACCAGAAGCTGTTGAATACATAATGACAGTTTATGACTATGAGGGGTCGTAACAGAGAACAGTTGAGCATAACGGAAAACACACCGACTGCTTGATTGCCTGGTGAGCAGACAAGTGGTGAAAATGGTGAAAAAGTGATGGACCTGAGAACAATGAATAATGAGGGTAAAGAAGACCTGATGGGGATTAGTTCATTATAAAACCTAAAGTCATATTAAATAGAGAATACAAGATATATAAGGGTGACCAACAAATAGCTACTGGATGCATTAGCCATAAAGGAAATACCCGATAACTCCCTTTTTAAACTGGTATCTGTAATAAAAAAAACTGTCAGTTGATTAAAAAAGATATAACTGGGATAAATAACTAAGCAAATAAGGACAAAACGACAAGATACAGATAAAGGAGACACACACAGGAGGAGGAGGTGAAGATAAACACACCTGCGAGCCATGATGTCAACGTCAGCATCACCTGTGCCCTCGGGGAAGATGAGAGTAGCCAGGTCGATAGCACCCATCAGTACCCTGGTATAGGCCTCCACGTGTAAAGGCTTTGGATCCCCGTAGTGCATCGTCCGCGTCACGTCTGTTGTTCCGTCTGTAAGGAAGGTGTTGGTAGATATTTTAAGCACCGTGATGTATCTCCATTAGCCTCTACAAATTGACTGGTGTAAATGATGAAGGACTACATTTCAGAGTGTTGCCAGACCATTGTACCATAACCAAACAGGTGCCACAAATACTGTACCATAACCAAGCAATGTAAGAGACCCCTAAAAAAGTGTTCGCTCTCTGGCAGGACAACAAGAAGGTATTGTTATCTTGTATTACCAAATAAAAGTTATTTATTGACTTCTCTACTTTTTAATTTAGAGAGGTAATGTATTCCATATTTAGACATTCCTGTTGGGTGTGAATGACAGCTATAAATAAATTGACAGTAATTCCTATGAAACTTGAGAAATGTCCATCAGGCTTCAGATATAAATGGTGTAGGTACTTGTGATCTGTACTGACACACTTACCCTTATACTGGCCACCAGAGTCTAGAAGGTAGAGGGATGTGTTGGTGATCTTCTTGTCTGTCTCTCGTACAGGCTGGTAGTGCACTATGGCCCCATTGGAACCAAAGGCACTGATGGTGGTAAAGGAGATGCCCTTGAAGTCTCTCTGTTGTGAGCGGTATTCCTTGAGGAGGTTGGCTGCATCAATCTCACTCCAGTTCTTGCCCTCCATGATCTGTAAGACATGTCATTAATATCTCCAGCTTATGTTTTATAATTATGGCATCAAAAGTTCAAGTATGAGATGATATAAATCTTTACCGTAGTTACAAATAGAATTTGTTATGTAATTTAAAATTATTATTAATAATTTTGCAATTGAATTTATAACCATGAATTACATCTTGATCTTATGAAACATTAATTATTCAAAGGTCTGTTTCCTATACATTAAGACTGCCAGTCAGTTGTGCACATCTCCATATCTCACACACTGACAAACTGTGCATGCATAATGTAATGTGCACTGTTCAGGTTTGGTGTGGTAAAATTGTGGGAAGTGAAAGTCTGTTTCATAGGGATATCTGCTTGTGCAGGAGAGTGTGGTTACAGAACACACAATACTGATCCTTTAGTTTGTAAGGAAGCAGTATGGTTGGCATTGCACTCAAATGACATCACTTTCCAAAATGTTAAGTTGGGTTAGACTAGGGATGCCCTGGAATAAAACCAGCAAACCTTTGCACAAGAGCCAAGAGCTACATCCACTCAGCACCACAACCCTTAGACCTAATCTAATCTAGCCCCCAAAACTTTACCTCATCCATGGATGATTCTGAAAATTACTCACACATCCAGAGGTCATATTTAACAGTGACATCCTCCACACCAGAGTCTTCCAGCAGTAACTTACCTCAGGTTCCATAAAGGACAGGAAGTCACATAGGGCGACGGCGTCCTTAATATGGGCGTTCTTCATGCCGTCCACCTCTACTGCGTTCTTGCGGGCCTTCATGAGCAACACGGGTGAGGTGACCATCAACCGCATCTCCTCCGGCACCTACGCAGGGAAGAAGACACAGTCATGTCTGTACGGGTTATTTTCATTCAATGTTTGGTTTGAGTGGACCGTACTCGAAGAAGGCATCGGGCCGCTGTAACTAAATCTTAAACTCCATAGGTCTAAAAAACCAAAGATAAACTGTTTATCTGAACACAAGGAACTGGGGATAAACTGTGCATGAGAATATAGATCTGGTGATTTAACAAAGAAGTGAGAATACTGTATAGGCATCCCTCGATTTATGAAGGCTTGATTTACAAATGGTTTTCTGGAAAGGAAATATTACCTAAATTAACAGATGACTGTATGGTACTGTATAAATATTCCCGTGAAAACAGTGAAAGTAGTTAGAAGAATGGAGTAAATATGCGGGTAAATAAAAAAAAAAAAAATTTACCACTTCAAGAAACACAAAGATCATGAGGTTTAGGCATTATAATTTACCTACAGAAACATACATCATACACATCCCTCCATCTTGTTCACACTTACAGCTGAATAGACGGCATAGGAAGCACCGCCAGAGTAAGAGTATTTGGACCCCAGCATAACTTTCTTCACGTGGTTGTTGAGTTTGAGGGCCCGCAGCCGGTCCAGCACTGCGGTATACTCGTTGATGCTGTAAGTGGCACACGGCAGTATGAGACAAGGTGTAAGGTCAAAGAGAACTAGAGTAACATCATATTAGGAGGGCGGGGAAAGAAAGAAAGGTTGGGAATGAGAGTCAGGAGAAAACTACTACACATATAGATGCATTAATTCCTCCTGGGATTATATAAAACACATACATCAAGGGGCTCTACGTTAGGTACTCACACGACACATTCTTGGCCTTCACAGCTGTTCACATGGAGGTGATGGTCGACAGCTGGGGTGATTTTCTCTTTGGGGATGTACAGTTGCAAGTCGTCCCGGCCCAGGATCAAGTAACTTCGGAACACTAAAAAAAAAAAAAAGGGACGTGGTTGATTGCTAAAAAAGTAAACATAGACAGACAGAAATACACAACGGATATATATATGCACACACACACACACACACATGCATACACACAAAAATGCACAGACACACACACTCAGTAAGCAAGACTCACCTGGGTTATAGGGTATATCATTGCCCCGGAGGTTGAGGAGCCACGCCACCTCGTCCAGCGCCGTCACCACCAGCAGGTCGGCTCCCTCCTTCAGCATCTCTGCCCTCACGTCTGCTACCTTGTCCTCCCACTTCTTCCCTGGGAGACAAAATTCACTCTCTGGTTATAATCTGCTTTCTGTAGCTTTTTCGAAATGATTAGGACAATTTTCAGGTCAAAATCCCACTGTACAAAACTTTAACCCCTTGTGAAGATAACGGAGATGGCAAAACTTTAACCCCCTGTGGAGATAAGGGAGATGCCAAAACTTTAACCCCTTGTGGAGAAAACGGAGATGCCATACCCCATATCCTTTATGCTGATAATTCCAGGTAGTGAAATATGGCTTTTCTGATACAGTGCTTCAAGATATTCAGATCAGTTATGACTTCTCAAAATTCGTCTTGGCTTATGAGATGAAAGTAATTTAAGGCCTGAAGGAATTAACAGAATCAAATCTCCCAAACTCAGGCTTAGCCGTACTAAAATACATACTTGTGACTTAACAGTGTTACTCATTTGATTTTATTTAGAAATGTATCAAACCCTTTCTATACAGGATGCCACCTAAGGGGTTAATATTTGAACCACAATTTTCAGTTATCATCCTCCACCTCAACTTAGTACCATGCTGCAGATAATGTTTTGTTATATTTACACAGAACTGTATATATATTCTTAGTTTAATACCTCAAGTACTAAAACTTTTACCTACCCCATCCTAACCTAATATCTAACCTCACCTAACCTAACTTAATATAGCATCTAACTAATATAACCTGCCCTAACCTAAAAGAGTATCTAACCTGACCTAACCAACCCTAACCTGACCTACTGAAAACATTCACCCGATGCTGTTTACTAGTGACCTGCGAACTTTAGCTCGTGGATGAAGATGGGATCCTGTGAGTGAGGCGGCCGCTCCTCTGCTGGCCACACCAAGTCGACCAAGTTCCTCTCCTCTGCCTCCAGTTTAATCTCCGACTCTGGTGGTTAACACGAGCTGAGTTAACGATAATAATAACAATGGTGATGATGATGATGATGATGATGATGATGATGATAATAATAATAATAATGACAATAATAACAATGATGATAAAAATAATAACGATAATGACAATTTTAGGTTATGTCATGTTAGGTTAGATTTAATGAAGACTCACTGGCCAAGTCCTCAGCGTAGGCGATCCAGGTGTTGGACCCGAGGAGCCTGGGGTCAGCACCAACCTTCGACCCCTTCACCAGTTTCTGACGTAGCCACTCCATCATTTTGGGTACCTTGTGTCGTAGGGGTAGAGGGGAGTTAGTAATTATTTGTTTGCGTGTGAGAGAGAGAGAGAGAGAGAGAGAGACTCATTCATAATAATAATACCGGGTTCACTATTTACATAACCACAAACAAACCGGAACTATTTGAGGACAGAAATGCACATGACTCCACTCAGTGAGACACACGTTAACTATTGCCCTCAACTGTAGTTTATTTACTCTTATTAACATCACTTACGTCGGCTTGCTCAACCATCACACCCACCCCCCAGACACCTTCCAAGAGATCCTAGAGCGAAGACGTGTGACCCCCCCTCAAAAAAAAAAATCTTATCTTCTACATATAATAAATACATCGGAATACCGGACTTATATTTTGATCCTGAATACATTTGTTAATTCTACTTGTTAAATTATCATGTATGAGCAAGAGGTAGAAGCACCGTAAATGAGAGAAAGTTAATATTGATTTATTTTGGGTTTGAGTTCCAGAGATTGGCTCAATGAAATGTAGGAATAAAAGTGATATTTATTACTGCTGTTCTCCTACTTCAATACTCCTCACCCCTCTGTTCTCCTACCTCAATACTCCTCACCCCCTCTGTTCTCCTCTTTCAGTATAACTCACCCCCGGGTTCTTCTGCTTCATGAGTAACCAGTGACAGTCTAGCTGCTGGTCCGCCTGCAGGAAGTAGCGGCCGTCGGTCCAAAGAGCCTGCTGGTCCATGGTCACCACCGCCGTACCTGCGCTACCCGAGAACCCACTTATGTAGGAACGGCGCTCGTCCGTCGGTGATACATACTCACTCTGGAGGTCAAACAGCACGGTAAGGTCAGCAGTGTTACAATAAAACTACTAATACTAATACTACTACTACTACGACTAATAATAATAATATGCCATTAACTGGAAGGTGTTAAGGACCCACCTGGTGCTCGTCGTCATTAGGGATGATGTAGGCGTCGAACCCAAGCTTTAACATCTGTGCCCGTAAC
Organism: Homarus americanus; assembly: GCF_018991925.1. Lineage (NCBI taxonomy): Eukaryota > Metazoa > Arthropoda > Malacostraca > Decapoda > Nephropidae > Homarus > Homarus americanus. The sequence goes on along the minus strand of NW_024749657.1, from coordinate 3,613,490 downwards.
TGTGCCACCCTGCAGGAGGAAAAGGTCTTGATAACACTGCCTGAAGGGGGTTGGGGAGGAAGTGAGGACGGAGGGGGGAATATTTACACATTTACTTCCCCTTATCCTTAACTTACACAAGAGGGCATCCACCACTATTCCTTCTACCTTCCCTCACTCCCTCCCTCCCTGTCCTCTACCCTCACCGTTATCTACAGTATCTACGTACCTGTCGGAGGTGTTGGCCCTGTTGGGGGGCTGGTTCCTAAGCTCATCGTGGGTATCGCAGAAGCTCCTCTCGCCCAACGTCACCTCCCTCACTACCCTCCCCCCATGGGAGCCCTCCTCCTGTTCCTCCTGCCACCACCGGTCATCCAGGTTCCCGCTGTAGATGTGGCATCCTCTGCTCACTCCTGCCAGGGGGGAAGAAGAGAGCTAGGAGTTAATACACAGTGTAGGTTGATAAGTAACACACACACACACACACAGGCACCAAATAAAGCACTGTGTCGAATTTAAACATCTTACATGGCGTCCTAAGTAAAATATAACTCGTGTCCAGTCGCGCCATTCCACTCACTGAATTACTAATTAATTTTTTTAGAGAGAGAGAGAGAGAGAGAGAGAGAGAGAGAGATTAATTTTCTGAAATGCTCACGCGACAATTTTTACAGAAACTAAACTACAATGTGTGGAGGTATACAACTCTAGCTGGCAGAAAAAGTGGCCTCTCTACTCTCCTTCCCTCCCTCCTTCTCGCTCTACTCACATTCCTTCCTTCTTTCCTTCGTTTCCTACTCTATACCCCCTTCCCTCCCTCTCCCCCCTACCCTCTCTCTCCCTCACACAGGAGCCAGGACCGGAAATAGTGCTGCACGATGGGGGTACTTTAAGAATCCTCATAGCTCAAGTCACCACCCACTAAAGCTGAGGTCTGAGGGAAGGAGAGGAGAGGAGGGGAGGAGAGAATGAAGTAAGAAGAAGAGAAAAAGAAGAGATATAATGTCCTTGTGTGTGTGTGTGTGTGTGAGCAAGAGAGACGATGTGTGTATTGTTAGAGAGAGAGAGAGGACACACACACACATCTCCTCGTGGCTGAAAGAGCACCATTCTGGACGTCACACCTCGACACATCACTAGGGTGCCACTGAGGGCCACGTCGTGTTGATCATCCCATTCATGGCTCTCTATGCCCAGCTGGTGCCCCAGGGAGTGTCTGAAGGAGGGCAGGCTTAATGGAGAGAGAGAGAGAGAGAGAGAGAGAGAGAGAGAGAGAGAGAGAGAGAGAGAGAGAGAGAGAGAGACTAATCATGAATTCAAGCCCAAGTTTTCTTATGAACAATATTAAAAAAGTTTTCTAACTCAACTCATGTGAGTATGTGTCTGTCTGTCCGTCTGTATGTTAATATAAACATCCTCATTATCCTTTATTATGCCTGTCTGTCTGTCTGTCTGTCTGTCTGTCTGTATCTGTCTACCAGTGTCTGTCTGTCTGTCTGTATCTGTCTGCCTGTCTGTATCTGTCTGCCTGTCTGTATCTGTCTGCCTGTCTGTATCTGTCTACCTGTGTCTGTCTGTCTGTATCTGTCTGCCTGTCCGTATCTGTCTGCCTGTCTGTATCTGTCTACCTGTGTCTGTCTGTCTGTCTCTACTTTCGCATTTATTCTTAAGTCAATTAAATTTATCACCACCGTTCCAATGACGTCACCCCTCAGCCATGACGTCACCGGCGTGCCACATCATCAGCACCGTGACGTCAGCGGTAGTGCCACATCAGCACCGTGACGTCAGCAGGGGGGTGTCACTTGAGCGGGTCACACAACAAGAGTCACTTGAGCGTCCGTCATCTTGGTAATCTAGACTATTAACGCCTCTTACTACGGCGACCTGTGTCTCCCCTCTCTCACTTTCTCCCCTCTCTCACTTTCACTCTCCCCTCTCACTTTCTCTCTTCCCTCACTCTCATTTTTTCTCCTCTCACTTACTTTCTCCCTTCTCTCACTTTTCCATATCTCTCTGATCACTCTAGAGAGAGAGAGAGAGAGTGTATGTGTATCTCCCTCTATCTCTTCTCTATCTCTATCTCCCTCTATCTCTATCTCCCTCTATCTCTATCTCCCTCTATCTAGGGTTCCATAACAGACACGACACGAGATCCCACGACGCTGATTGGTTAATGTTGTTTATACCGTTACCATGGCGACGACGGGGACCAGCTGACGTCATTACCAGAGTTGCTTATTTGTGTTTTTTTTTATAATTAATGACAAACGTTAATGTATCCTAAAAGACAGATAGATAAATAAACAGGTGATAGATAGATAGACATAAAGACAGACAGATAGAATAGATAGATAAATTGATTGATAAATAGACAGATAGACATAGATATAGATAAATTGATAAACAGTTGATAGATAGATAGTTACTCAGGTAAGTGGCCACAGATACCAGGGTCATTTTATTACCCCAACCACTGCCCTGGGGAGCCCTTAGGTCCTCCTACCACGGGATTATTACCTCACGTTGGGGGAGGACCTTGGTGGGCGCCCCTGTGTGGTCAAGGGTGAGGGGGAAGGGTGAGGGGAGGGGGGTGGGGTGAGGGAGGGTGAGGGGGAAGGGTGAGGGAGCAGGTGGGGTGAGGCGTGAGGGAGGGTGAGGGGGTAGGTGGGGTGAGGGAGGATGAGGGGGTAGATGAGGGAGATCAAGTAGGGAGAGAGATAAGGTAGGGAGGGAAGGAAAGTGTATGTATGTATGTATGTATACCTACGATACAATAGCCTACCTGTTCAAGTTCAGTCAATATTCACTTAAATAAAAGTAAACAGTAATCTCACCAGTGATATGAATCAGGTAAAAAACAGTTCTAATTAACCTGTGAACATACACGCTGAAATATCACCCACAATCACCTGTACACAGAGTCTATATTACCATAACACTTAAGAGGTTGTAGGTGTGTTTATATGCAAGGAAATAATACTCTTATTCCCTCTTTAATAAGGTTCATTTTACCCTATTATAAGCGTAAAAGACTCTTTTCGTTTAAGGTATTCGATTTTTAGCTTTATAACCGCAGGCACAAGGTGGATAATCCAGTGGTAAAGTGTGATGGGACCTTGTACATGACGCCAGGAGTGTGAATTAAAGGAATAAGAGCCTTAATACCCCCGTCTATGAGGCTCATATTACCCCTGAGTGGAATCATTGCCGGGCCTGCCTCTGATTGGCTACAGGAAGTGGCACGCTAGTCGGTAATTGGCTGGTGAAAGTGGTATACAAGGCTGTGATTGGCCGCGAGGGAAGGAACCCGTCAGTAGTGTCAAAATAGAGATGTATGATTGGATGATTGTATACAATTAGAGATGATCTGCAGGTGTTGTCTGGAGTGTGTATTTGTTGCCTATACACTTATATAACAAGTAGTCACACACTGGATTTATTTACAAACATACAAACATACATACATACGTACATACACATACATACACACTACATACATGCATACTACTTCCATCCACCTATCCATCCATCCATACAAACATACATATATACATACATGCATACATATACACATACATATACACATACATACATACATACATCTATTTCTTATATATTTGACATCATTTACTACAACAAAATATATGATCTATTTTCACTTCCTAGTTATTATCGTTTTTTTTTAATTATTTCGTCTTTTATTTACGTTTTTCTATCATCTATGCATTTGATTATCCTATCTTTCTCTTCTAACCTTGGCTATTTACCATTCGTTATCACCAGTTATCACCCACTTCCTCCTTTCTATAATTAATTGTCTATGTTCTGCTGTACGTAATTATTTCCGCCTATTTTAAATTCGTTTACTCTATTCTTCTACCTATTTTGCTTCATTCTATCTATTTCCTTCATTCTTTTTCTTCCATCTATTTCTAATCGTTCATTATATTCGTCTATCTGTTTTTCTTCATTCCATCTTTCTTTCTTTTCTTCATTTACTGTTCATTCCATTTTTCTTCACTCCAATTTGTCCTCGATTACTCTACCCTTCCCCCTTCCTATGCTGTACACTACATCATCATCATCATCATCTCTCTTCCTTCTTCTCTACACCTTGTTTCATCAATCTCTCTCTCTCTCCTTCCTCTTTACACTCTCTTTTATCTCAATCAACTTGGATTAGCCACCCTAACGCTAACCTCTCCTACCTCTAGGCAAACCTAACCTGACCTAACCAAATATAACTCTAGCCAAACCTAACCTAACCAAAAGCTAGCCAAACTTATCCTTACTTAACCTAACCACCCTCTAACTTAATCTAATCCCCTTAAATAGCGTTAGGGTAGCTGGGCTGGGAGCTAATCTTAAGGGTTTGAACAATTCTTTTGACTTTTTACTCAATTATGCAAATTCTCTTCACACTTTCATTATACCTTTACTGACTAAACCAAACTAACAACTGGAAAAAGCGAAAAACAAAAAAATTGCCAAATATCTTTCTGATGACTTTGTTGTCTAACCTTGATCGAATTGCCATACTGTTTAACATTGTATACCTGCACTGGCTAGGTACACACATTGGTAATTAAATACCTGCCCGACCATGTACACTGCATACCTGAGTTGTCTATTTGTATGCTGTATTGTATTGAGTCCCTCCACATAAAAATAAACATTACATGTGAAACCAATTACAAACTTATATGATGATTTTTACTGAATATCTATATATCTAAAGAGCCGGGTATACCAGAGCTTGTGTAAAAAAAAAAATAAGCGATTGTCGAGCGTTAAACAGCTGTAGATAGTTAACTCCAAAGTAAAAACAAACTGAGATCCATATTCTGGTTCGATAGCAACAGCCAAGAACAGATTAATCCAACAAGAATAAATTTGGGTGACGTCACAATAAATTCAATGACGTGTTGGGGCGGGACCCGAGACAGCTGATGTTCGTACCCAGGGTGGAATCTCAAGGTCACGGTCACAGGTATACGCCGGAGTCACATACACACACAAAAAAGAAATGACTGCTATTATCTCTCTGGTTTCCCTTGGCAGTGGAGTTGTTGTGTTACATTTTAGCCGCCACACAAGAGGTATACAATAACGCAATTTACGCAACATAAACTGCCTTGAGAGTGATTTCAATGGTAGCGTTTTAAAGCAGTGCATTCATTAAATCAGGTGCTTTATTCCAGTGTTATTAAGCCCCGTTCAATAGATCTTAAGTTTCTACGTCAGATAACCTTTAAGAAATAACATATAAACTGATGTTACGTTAACTTTATCTATTAATAAGCTTGGTCTTATTATACAATCATTAGGCTACGTTTAATAAGACTATATATTGGATAGATTTAATTTGATGTGTCTAGGTTTGGTCGAACGACGTATTGGTTACTTACGATTCAATTAAGTTTAGTGACGCTACGCTAAGTAGGATGGTATTAACAGAAAGGGAGGGAGGCAGAAGGAACAGACGAAATGGCAAAAAAAAAGAGGGAAAAGTAACAGATGAAGATGAAGCAACAGAAGAAAGGGCAACAATGAGGAAGAACAAACAAGAGAAGAAACAACAGTAGGAGAGACCGAAGGAACTGTGAAAGAAAGGCAAAAACAACAGAAGACGAAGCAACAGAGACAGGATCGGTGAGTTCGGAGGGAGGAGGAGGGGGGGAAGGTGACCGGGTGACCTTGGAGGAACATGACATTCACTAAGGCGGGTGTACTAAGCTAGGGACACCCGCCGCTGTTTCCAAGTCTTCCCCACAACTGGACACCCGGTCGAAATCCAATCAGATAATAATAATCTCATCAGACAATTTCCAGCAGGGAACCGGACATTTTTCCTCTGGACAAAACACTACTGGATATTTGAAAACTTATCTGAACAATTCCCATCGAAAATCATATCACGTAAAAATAAAAAAAAAATAAAAAAAGACAATATCCCATTAGTTTAAGTTTCTGTAAGCTTTAATATCCAGTTAGAATAAGTTAGGTTAGATGGTGTAATAAGTTAAGAGTAGGTTAGGTTAAGATTAGGCTTGGATAAATAAGATTAGGTTTGCTGAGGTCAAGTGAATATAAACATGCATGCCTTTCTTTTCACAAATTTTCTGGCACACGTATTAACTTCTGGAAACTGTTCTATAATTAAACTACATAAGGTGAGGTTAGGTTAGGTTAGGTTAGATAAATCAATGATACAAAAAAAAAACTTACGTGAGAAGTATTGTAATGAGGGAAACTGACACTAGTATTCTCGTCTTATATATTTTCATAACATTTAATGATAACTTGTGAGTAATAATTCCATATTCGTGCTTCCTTAACTTATATTATCTAGTTACGAGTTCATTATCACACTTTCTATATGGTCATTAGTCCACCAAGTCCTCGAACACAGAGCTAAACAGTATTTCAAGATTGACCAGAGGAGATATGTTATCCTAACTAAGAGTATTTACGTAATAACTAATGTAATTAAGTTATTATTTACATTATTATCAATATATAAACTAACAATGAGATATATTAAAGAACAATAATAAAAGTGTCATCCATCATCGAAAAACTACAAACTGGAATTAAACCACATTCTCACGGCAGACATAACCGGGTCAAACACAAGAGGCGCGAGTTCTCTTTCACTTTCTACTTGTCGAGTCGTTTTTCACAGGTAATGTAAGTTGTATAAGTTATGTAACAAAACTCTATTATTATATTGCCTAGGAGGTATTTTTTACGGAGATTGTGCAATTTTTTTACCTACAGACAAGTTCCCGCCGCGCCTTGTTGTTTAATCCTACATGGATGACGGGTAATACATGCTGTATATATACTGATTAGGCACATGAACAACCCGCAGAAATATTGTAAACTATATAACAAGATGTACAGCGTCTAATACAATAATGGTAAGTAACCTAGGATCTGGTCTATCAGGACTTATATAATATTGTATAATCTGGCTTTACAATCAAAGTTTTCATGGGACAAACAATGGAAGTAAAAAAAAGTTTTATGTGTAAAAATATGTGGTTAGGTTTGTGGTTGCTATCATGTTTCCAGTCCACATCAGACGCAAGTTTCTCATTAACCAATCAACATGCCGACAACGGAAACGGGTTGGCAAGAATAATATCGGCTGGTCAGCGTAAAAGACCCACTAAACGGGCCGTCCTGCCTCGAGGCGCGGGCTGGCAAATGTTGCCTCCGTGGGAACCATAGCGGTACTGACGAAAACCGTGCTAATACTACTAATTTTGCTAAGGTTATGCTGTATGACTATTACCTCGCCTGACTATTTAACCACACCTTGAACCTCAGATGAACAGGTCTGCCTGATTTTTGTCAGTCACCTTCATCTATATCTACAGTCACAAGTCCTGGAATGCGATGTTTTGTTATGATATTTTGGCCAAAATTATCTCTTTAAGACACGTGAACATACTGTAGATGTTATCACACACCCACCCACACCCACCCCCACCCACCCACACACACACACACACACACACACACGCATTCCTGTTTAACAAGTTTCAGTTTTATCAGGACATCACGCAACTCTAATAACACAAATACCGTCAACCTTACTGAACACTTAACGGAGAGTTGGTAAATATTCAGTTCAGCTTCACCACTTAATTTATTGTTATTTTTTTACTGCCACTTTAATGATGAGTTATTTTTAATCAATTAAATACAAATCCGGAGAGAAAGGTTAAATTAAGTTAAAGTTAGGTTAGGTCTTATTAGGTTAGCTTGTATACTCATCAGATGAAATTAGCCAGGTGAAATTAATTAAGGTGCTTAAGTCCTATCTATTTGTCTATCTATCTATCTGTCTATCTATCTATCACTATCATTCTATCTATCTATCAATCGATCTAGTCATCCATCTATCTATCACTATCATTCTATCTATCTATATATCCATCCATCCATCCATCCATCCATCTATCTATCTATCTATCTATCTATCTATCTATCTATCTATCTATCTATCTATCTACTTGTCTTGCCTCCCTACGTGTTTTCTCTCCCTCCCCCAGTAATCCCTGTTCCGGGTAATCCCCCGACTTGTCAAGAGGGGGATTAATCTTCCTCCGTCACTTGAGATTTCCTCCCTGGATAAATCCCTCTCTGGTAAGATTGTCTCTCTCTCTCTCTCTCTCTCTCTCTCTCTCTCTCTCTCTCTCTCTCTCTCTCTCTCTCTCTCTCTCTCTCTCTCTCTCTCTCTCTCTCTCTCTCTCTTTATGAATATGTATAAGCATAATAATTAACCCACCTCTTCATTATCAAGTATACACACAAAACATTCATTAATACACCAAATTAAGATAAGCATTTGTCTGTCATCGTAAACCTAACCTAACCTTAACCTAACCTTAACCTAACCTAACCTTAACCTAACCTAACCTAACCTAACCTAACCTTAACCTAACCTAACATGTGATACCAACTCGTTCCAACAATTATACAGAGGGATTTCACGAGCTTTGGTAATTAATGGTGCCTGTGGTTAGTGCCGAGATGGTGGCACTCCTCTGACCTTTTTCTGGCATTGTTATGGCCCTTTGTTGTGTATGGGAGGGGGAAAGGGAGGGATTGGGATGGAAGGAGGGAGGTAGAGGGAAAGGAGGAGGGAGGGAAAACAGATTATCTTCGAGAGAAAGGGAAGGAAGGAAGGAGGAAGGGGAATACATATTCGTATCTTATAGGAAGTCGTGGGAGGGAAGGAAAGGGAGGAAGAGAGATGGAAGGAGGGAGGTAGAGGGAGAGGGAGAGGAAACAGATTATTGTCGAGAGAAAGGAAGGGAAGGAAAGATGGAGGAAGGAGATTTATATCATCTTCAGGGTAGGGGAGGAAGAGGGAGAAGAGGGGGGTATGGACGCCTGGGGAGAACCTACACGAAGGAGGGGAAGAAAGTTATATCCTGAGGGGAGGGGGCGTGAGGGGAGGGGAGGGGAGAGTTGTCGTAGAGAGAGGGGGAGAGAATATAAAGGAAGTGAGACGGAGGCAAACTCTCTCTCTCTCTGACGGAAATGAGAAAGGGAAGGTAGTGAGGGAGGGGAGATGAAGGAGGGATATGAGATAGATAGACAGATAGATAGATAGATAGATAGACAGATAGATAGACAGATACAGAACAACACACCTCGGGGTTCACTGAATACCATCCATTTTTTTTCCAACAAACATTTACAATTTCCACACCAAGTTCACGTCCACCTCACCACAATACCGCCAGTACCGCCGATCAACAACGTCTGGCATTCCGTACCCACCCTGAAATATAACATATACTCAATGGAAACTCTAAGCCTGGCGAACGTATACTCTCATTTTCTGCCAGGAGTGGCGTTAGAGTGTGTGTGTGTGTGTGAGGGAAGAAAAGAGGGTGTGTGAGGGTGAATAAGGGAGAGGGAAATTATGAGGGAGGACCATAATTCCTTTAAGATATTGAGGGAGAATAATGATCATCCGGGGGCCCCGTCTGTGTCACACACACACACACACACACACACACACACACACACACACACGCACGCAATTCAGCCCATAAGAGCCCGCACTGATAGATATAAGAATAGGACCATCCCATCTATTGTTAAAATAATAAACAACAACTGATTTATGTACTGTACAGCCCTGTAAATGTATTCAACGCATATCATTATGTCTAAATCAAATGTAAGTTTGTATGTTTTCAGCCACCGGCTGCAACTCTATTAATAAACCGTAATTATTATTATTATTATTATTATTATTATTATTATTATTATTATTATTATTATTATTATTATTATTATTATTATTATTATTATTATTATTATAATTATTATTATTACACACACTTGGGGTCAATAATGTACCATGATTTTGGAGATATGTGACACCACGATACGATGGTTCAACAGCTAAAAGAAAAACTCACTTTCCAACAGCTAAAAAACCCACTTCTCAACAGCTAATACCTCCTCACTTCTCAACAGCTAAAACCTCCATCTTAACAGCTAAAAAAACCCTAATTTCCCCACAGCTAAAAACCACGACCTTTTAAAAGCTAAACTCCCGGGCCACGTAAAGGTTGGGTGTAATCACACCTCCCGGTATAGTCCTGGTAGCCGCCCTGTACCCGGCCCTCACACAGGGTGATCGTTACTACTGCCCCTTCCTGGAAACATCCTTAATACAGAGGCTATTCCCTCCCTCTCTGAGGCCCTTCCCTGAGTCCCTTCCCTGAGCCTGAGTCCCTTCCTGAGATCCTCCCTCTCTCCCTCCTGCCATTAAGTAATATGATGTCCTTTCTGGTTCCCTCTCTGAGTCCCTCCCTCCCTCCCTCCCTCCTTCCATTAAGTAATATGATGATGTCCTTTCTGGCTCCCTCCCTCTTTTCCTCCTTCCCCGAATCCCTTCATCCCTCCCTGACCCCTTCTCTCCCTCCTACACCTCTTTCCCTCTCTCCTCGAATTCCACCTCTCTCTACTTCTAGCTCATTCCACCTTTACCTCCCTCCATTCCACCTCTCTCAACCCCCAGTTCCCTCCACCTTCATCTACTCCACCTTTATCTTCTCCACCTCTCTCTACCTTCAGTTCATTCCACCTCTCTTTAATTCATTCCATTTGCCTCTTCCCCTTTCATTTCTTTACACTAACAACTCCTTCCCTCCTATCCTGGTGATGATATGGGCGCCTGGTGACTCATAAAACAGGGGGTGAGGGGGAGGGGAACCCACCTGAGGGACGGGTCATACCGACGTGTACAATAGTCAATTGAGATTCTGAATAGGTCAAGCGAGGGTCCGTGGTCAGTGGTGTGTCTAAAGTGGAGGGAGGGAGGGAGATGAAGGAAGGTAGAGAGAGAAGAAAGAATGAGAGAGAGGGGAGGAATGAAGGGCGTATAACCCCTAAAAAAGAATAATAATACTCGGCCCCAGAAGAAGCATAGTAATACTCGGCCCCGGAAGAAGCATAACAATACTCGGCCCCGGAAAAAGCATAGCAGTACTCGGCCCCGGAAGAAGCATAGCAATACTCGGCCCCGGAAGAAGCATAACAATACTCGGCCCCGGAAAAAGCATAGCAGTACTCGGCCCCGGAAGAAGCATAACAATACTCGGCGGATAAGCATAACAATACTCGGCTTTGGAAGAAGCAGAATATAGGGTGTGATGGACTCTGCGTGGCAGAGTAAACACGCTCAGCCGTAGTAAAGGTAACACGAGAGGCTGCTGGGAGGGTGTATGGAAGAGGAGAGGGAAGAAGGGAAGAATACGATAAGGAGGGAAAGATTGAGGAGGAGGGAAACTCATAGAGGAAGTGAAGAGGAGGAAACGTGATAAAAATTTACTGAAATGCTGCGGCCTGAAGAAGCATAACGATGTTTATATCCCTGAAGAAGCATAATGTGTATAGCCCCTGAAGAAGCATAATGTGTATAGCCCCTGAAGAAGCATAATGTGTATAGCCCCTGAAGAAGCATAATGTGTATAGCCCCTGAAGAAGCATAATGTGTATAGCCCCTGAAGAAGCATAATGTGTATAGCCCCTGAAGAAGCATAATGTGTATAGCCCCTGAAGAAGCATAATGTGTATAGTCCCTGAAGAAGCATAATGTGTGTAGCCCCTGAAGAAGCATAACGTGTATAGCCCCTGAAGAAGCACAATGTGTATAGCCCCTGAAGAAGCATAATGTGTATAGTCCCTGAAGAAGCATAATGATGGCTGATTACTATCTATGTTGGCCAAAAGCTCATTAACTATTGGTAAATATGAGAGAGATAAGGTGTGGCGCGCCTTTATTTAAAGAGCTCGTGAGAGAGAGAGAGAGAGAGAGAGAGAGAGAGAGAGAGAGAGGGAAATAAGAAGAGGAAAGAAATTAAGATAGATAGATAGATAGATAGATAGATAGACAGCGAGATAGATAGAGAGATAGATAGATACACAGAGACAGAGAGAGAGAGAGCGCGAGCATCATCACACCGGAAAAGAAGTTCTCGTAATGGTAAAACAACAGCTGAACTTATTATTGTTATTATTGTGATATGTGGTCGAGCCGGGGCCACCAGTTAGTGAGAATTGGTGGTGGTTGGGGGTGTTGGGAGCTGGTAGGGGTGTTGGGGGCTGGTAGGGGGTGGGGGGGCTGGTAGAGGGGGTGTTGAGGGAGGGCTGGTAGGGGTGTTGGGGGCTGGTAGGGTGTGTTGAGGGCTGGTAGGGGTGTTGGGGACTAGTAGAGTGTTGAGGACTAGTAGGGGAACGGTGAGGGGCTGGTAGGGGGTGTTGAGGGGGCTGGTAGGGGTGTGGTTGCACTGTGGTAGGGGTGTTGGGGGGCTGGTAGGGGTGTTGGGGGCTGGTAGGGGCTAGGGGGACCATGCACTTGCAATAACGGCTTGTAGGGCTTACCCGCACAGACAATGGCAATAGACCAAAGAATCTTCCCTACCACAACTACCACAACTACCACCACTACCACCATCACCACCACCATCACCACTACCACCACCACTACCACCATCACCACCACCACTACCACTATTACTACCACCCCTACCACTACTACTATCACCCCTACCACCACTACCACCACCACCGGAAGAGTAAAAAGACGTAAATGGAATGAAGAGATGAAGACATATGGAGGAAGTGAGGGAGAGAGGAAGATTAATGATTAAATTGGAGATGAAAGGAGAGAAAGAGAGAGAGAGAGAAGAGAGGGAAAGAGAGAGAGAGAGAAGAGAGGGAAAGAGAGAGAGAGGGAAAGAGAGAGAGAAGAGAGGGAAAGAGAGAGAGAGAGAAGAGAGGGAAAGAGAGAGAGAGAGAAGAGAGGGAAAGAGAGAGAGAGAGAACGTGTAATGTTGGAAGAAGACCACGAGCAATACCATTATGCATTTTGCTTATTATCGAAAACAGCAAATCAAACCTCATCAAAATTAATCCTATCCAAAAGCAAACATAACCTAACTTAACCAAAAATCAAATCTAATATATCCAAACCTAATCTAACTTAATATAAAATAAAGAAACAGACAGACAGACAGACATCCCTAATAGACAGACAAACAAACAGGCGAAATAACAGTAGCGAGCCGTTGAAATCCCCTTCTGTGATGACCTAGAGGATGTTAAACCCGGGTTGCATTACGGAGATCACGTTACCAACTACATCTGGCTGGGAGAGGGGAGGGGGGGAAACAGGGCTATATTTTACTCAGTTGTTAGTGAGGCTGCCAGGCGTTGAGGGTCTGGTAACACTGTCTGCTGCTCGACGTCCGCTTTTATGATGAGTTGATTCGTTTTTTTTTTATATAAAATTTATTAAGTCTTTTCTACGGTTATTTTTTTATCACTTATGTTGATTTTCTTGTTTACATTCTATTCACAGACAAACAGAAACAACGACAGGCAAACAACGACACATGGAGACAGACAGACAGACAAACTGACAGATAGACAGACAGAGAGGTAGAAAGTTAAATGAAGCCAGACGAGAACGTAACGAAGTCATAATGAAAGAAGGGGGAGGGAGACGAGGACAGCTGATTCACCTAACAAACTGGGTAACGGGGTGAGGCAATTGGGAAGGGGAGGTGAGGGGAAGGTGGAGGAGAGGGAGTGGTAGGTGAGGGATGGAGGCGAGAGGGAATAAGGGCAGGGAAGAAGGTGAGTGGGAGTGGATGAGGGAGGGAGGGCGTTAAGGGAGTGAGTGTGGATAGTTAAAGGTGTGTGAGAGGGACTGTGGGAGAGGGTGTGTTGGTGGTGGTGGTGGTAGTGTGGGAGGGGGTGTGTTGGTGGTGGTGGTGTGGGGGGTGTGTTGGTGGTGGTGTGGTGGTAGTGTGGGAAGGGGTGTGTTGGTGGTGGTGGTGTAGTGTGGGAGAGGGGTGTTGGTGAGTGGTGGTAGTGTGGGAGAGGGGTGTGTTGGTGGTGGTAGTGTGGGAGGGGGTGTGTTGGTGGTGGTAGTGTGGGAGGGGTGTGTTGGTGGTGGTAGTGTGGGAGAGGGGTGTGTTGGTGGTGGTGGTGGCAGTACAGTAGGTGGACGGTGTGTGGTAATGGTGGTAATAACAATTAGAACGGAAGGGGGGGTAGGGGTGGCAGAAGCGGGTTCGTCATTTGCATATGTTTGCATGTAATGAATATCTGTTATGGCTCGCCTCCTCTCCACTGGCCAGTACACACACTCTACATTATAGTCCTTACCTTTATACTAACCCAACAGCAACCTGATATGATAATGTAATCGAGCAGATTTGCTTAACCTAATCTAATGTAATTTAACCAAACGTAATCTAATTTAACGTAATCTAACCTTACTTATCCTAATCTAACGTAGTATAATCTAATTTAACCTAATGTAATGTAGTCTTAACCTAACCCAATATGACATAGTTTACCCTGATTAACATAGCTTGGTCAATATTTAATCTGAATTATGAGTGTTGCTCCTGCCATCTATGAATGAGATTTGACACTATTAGTTAACTTCTATAATATCAATATTTCTTCGGATTTTTTTATTTTTTCGTGTATTTTATTGTTAATTATATATTTATTTATTTATTTAGTTGATTGTTATATAAATCAAGTATTAAATTAGGATTTTAGTTGATAATTTAATCGTTTGAATATTTGAGTGTCCATTCTGGGTAGTCACGCGGTGTTTCCCTCCAACACAGAACAGAAGCACCCAGGAACTCAACGCTGGAGGGATTATTAGCCATCATGGATCTCTCAGCCCTTATTTTCTACTCCTAGAAGGATTATTCACCATCACGCATCCTTCAGCAGTTATTTTCTACACCTCGATGACACACAGAGGTAAATAGCGTCTCCTTACGCCCAGGAAATTTTATTTTGGGTAATGATGTAGGAGACGGGTAGGGTAGCACAGGAGGTATAGTTTTATCGTTTCGGTCATCCAGCCGGTATTAGGACTTGAACTTACCACCGTCCGTGAGAGGTTTAGTTTAGGTTGCCAATCACTTCTCGAATAGTATTTGGTGTCACAAAGTAAAAAAAAAATGGAAAACGTAATTTAATCTGAGTTACTAGATCGCGTGCATGTACCGAGGGAGAGAATAACTACCCAAATGTAGCCGCAATGAAGTCAAATAATGGTCCTACATGAATAAATCGGACTGCCAATCACTTCTCGACTGGTATTTGGTTGTCACGGTCACAAAAAATTGGTAAACTTAATTTAATCTGAGTTAAAAGATCGAGTGCATGTACCTAATCTAACCTAACACAACTCAGATTAAATTAAGTTTACCAATTTTTTGTAACTTTATGACACCAAATAATAATCGAGAAGTGATTCACAGCCCGATTTACGCTTGTAGGACCATCATTTGACTTCATTCCGACTACATTTGGGTACATTGCTGATCTGGCCATGTTACTGTGACTTGCTGTGTTGTTGCTGTTATTATATATTATTGTTTTGCTGTGGTATTGCCGTGATGTTGTTGCGACCTGGCCAAGTTGTCATCATCACATGGATAAGGGAACTTCATCTCGTGCTACTGTCAATCGTGTTCCTGACCATTCTCATCTCCCGCCCACCACAAACAACAGCGGAAGCATTAAGACTCCCTAGATCAAGATACGGGGTAACACTATCTTCCCCCTACCCCTCTCCCAACCTTCCACCACCACCCCATACCGAGAACTTGGGGTCTAATCCTCCGAACAAGAGGTTGGGTAGTTCAAGGTGAAGATTGGATTGCACTGAAGGATTACTCTCGTGTTACAGGTGTGTGGGTTTCGTCGTCTATACAAGATGGTGGACATGAGGACGTTGATGATCACGTGAGTCGATGATGTTAATTTTTTGTTTAATTAGATCACCTGAAGATCAGCCCCTCCCCCCCCCGGTTTATTTCACCTGAAGGTTAATCACCTTAACTTAAATCTAACCTAACTTAACCTAACACCCTAACCAAACCTAACTTGTATTGTGTGTGTGTATTGTTTGTGTGTATGTATGTATGTATGTGTCTTGTGGTTGGCCAGGAGTGACTTACTGAAGGATACGAATACTTGCGCAACCACTGAATGACCTTGGCCGTATATATATATATATATATATATATATATATATATATATATATATATATATATATATATATATATATATATATAATTGTCGTTACTACTCCCGCTTTTCAGTTTTCTGTTACTTGCCGCACGAACTAGAATATTTTATTCTGCCTCCCTCTACTTGTGCTTAGATATAGATAGATGGAGGTCGATAGATAGAGTAGGTAGGTGGAGATAGAATGGATAGGTGAAGGTAGATAGATAGATAGACATTTAAATAGACACACACACACACACACACACACACACATGTTACGTTTATACATTACTACTATCTTCTCTCTCTTCTCTGATGCTAAAATCTTGAGGGTCTTTTGTATTTTTTTAGCCTGAGAAGGAAGTGTGTGTCACGCCCTTAGCAGCCTCCCTCCCTCCACCCACCCCCTCTTCCCTCCCTCCCTCCCTCCCTCCCTCCCTCCCTCCCTTATGACCTCCAGAATCTGAAACGACACTTTATACCTCCCCGTACGACCTCCAGTGAGCAATGTTATTGTTTTCCGTCCAAGAATCCATCCAATCTTTGAAATGGGTCACTTGTGTTGCGTGTTGTGGAGGAGTCAGCATATTGACCTTACAATTTTAGGTGTGGGAGGGATGGTGGTTGGTTGAGAGGGATGGTGGTTGGTTGAGAGGGATGGCTGTTGGTTGAGAGGGTTGGTGGTTAGTTGAGAGGGATGGTGGTTGGTTGAGGGATGGTGGTTGGTTGTAGAGGGATGGTGGTTGGTTGTAGGCCAGTAGGGAGACCTGTTGTGGGGAGAGATAGAAAGAGAGGGAAGGAGGGGGAGATAGTGAAGAAAGGAGGGAGAGAGAGGCAGAGATGGGGGGAGGAAAGCAGGAAGATAGAAGGATAGGGTAAGGGAAGGAGAGGTAACAGAGGGAAAGAGAGGAAGTCGGAGGGATAGAGAGAGAGAGAGAGAAACGTTTCTATATTTATTTTACCCATCACTTGAGGAGAAGAAAAGACGTGAATGATAAATAGAAACTCGTATCAGTCTTACCAATCCCATACGTCACAGGGAAAAAAGTATAAACGAAAGTAAACAAAGAAAAAAGTATAAACTACACAATAACAACGCCTCCCCCCAAAAAAAAAGACAGTCGCGAGGAGTGAGAGATTAGATCGTGTCCTGACCATCATACAGAATGTTATCTAATCCCTCTTCCTGTTATTTGAACCCACATTGTAGCATTACGGGCATTACGGACGATTTGATATCACGTACACCTGATCACGGACACATTCACGTCCCAGAGCCTCAAGAATCACGCCCAAGGTTGTCTCTTGTCGCCTCAGGTGTGTGAGATATACTGTAGATAAAGCGTCTGTCAGCCACCATCAACACCATCCCCCACATCCCCACAACCTCACACCTAACTGAACTCTCCATAACCATAAGTGTAACGGAGATACAAACAAACCAACCGGTACTACACAACACCTGGCCGGAGTTCGTGTTCATAATGACTGTGCGTTACTCCTAGTACTGTACACCTTTCACTCCTGTAATTTAAAACTTCCGCTCATAGATTATCCGTAAAAAGTTATTTTTTTTTATTGATAAAACAAAACAAAAAGTTTCAAAATTGTTACGAATAATAACTGTGGATTAACTAGTTTTTGTGAGCGTTTGTGAATGTTTTTTGTATATATATTTTTAAAGTAATGTTTATAGGTCACCCGTAAGTGTAAAGTTTTAAGAATACGAGATAGTGTTTGTGTGTGTCTGTATAAACATTGTTTTAGGCTTGTAAATAGTGTTTGTTTACTTACGGTGAGCCTGCGCATGCGTAAACACTCGGTAAAGTGACCGTCTCCTGGAGTGTGTGTCGGTCTGTCTGTCTGTTTACTTAGCCTCTACATTTACCTGTGGAATAAAGACAAAAATAATATTAAAATTCGTAATCATATAAATCATCAATATATAAACACACAATGTCCCAGACTTTTTTTTTTTACTGTCATACAAATTGTTCGTGGAAGGTGGCAACATTGTCCTCACTTATGCAGGGAGACCGTGCATCAAAAACTAAGAGGACAATGTTGCTGTAACAGAGGGACACAAATTGACGATGTTACTCTCTCTTTATTCCTGGTTATATTGACAGTAAAAATGTAAGCAAATAACAGGAAACGAGAGAGACGGAAAGAGAGGGGTCTTTTGTCAAGTGGTCTAAAGTAAGATTTAACTTTCGGTTGTAAAGTTAAGGTTGGGTTGTGTTTGGTTGTTGAGTTGTAATATATGAGTAGTGTTGGGGTAAGGAGTGTTGGGGGAGGGGATGTGTTGGGGGAGGGGATGTGTTGGAGAAAGAGGTGATGGGGAGGGGAGGTGCATGGGCAAAATCTCAAGGAAGAAAATCACACACACACACACACACACGGAGGAGGAAGGCTCTCAGTTATGTCTCCATTGTATTGATGTCTGGGTCACCTCATTACCACCCTCTCTCTCTTCCTTCCTCGCTCCCCAACCTTCAAGAACACACCTTCTATCTTTTTATCTTTTCCTTCCTTCCTTCCTTCCTATTTCTATCACCCTTTCTTTCCTGCTTCCTATCTTTAACACATCTATCTTTCTGTCTTTAACTTCCTTCCTTCCTCCTGTCTGTAATGTTCTTCCTTCCTATCTTTAACACCCTTCCTTCATCACCCTTCCTTCACTCCTCCTCTCTTCTTTAACATCCTTCCTTCCTATCTTCCCTTCTCTCTTCTCATCTTTAACGTCCTTTCTTCCTTCCTTCACCCTTCCTTCCTCCCTCCTCTCTTCCTATATTTATCACCCTTCCTTCACCCCTCCTCTCTTCCTATCCTCCTCTCTTCCTATTTTTACCCCACGTAAGGATAATAAATTTCTATTGAGGGACGACTCTCCTTTTAAAACATGTTATTGAAAGTTGCTTCCAGGGTTTTTTTTTCTTTTTGTGAATTGGTGAAAGGTGTTGGGTGATTATGGTGGTGGTAGTGGGGATGTTGGAGGTTGGTGGGGATGTTGGTGAAGGAGGTTGGTGGGGATGTTGGTGATGGAGGTTGGTGGGGATGTTGGTGATGGAGGTTGGTGGGGATGTTGGTGATGGAGGTTGGTGGGGATGTTGGTGAAGGAGGTTGGTGGGGATGTTGGTGATGGAGGTTGGTGGGGATGTTGGTGATGGAGGTTGGTGGGGATGTGGTTGTTGGAGGTTGGTGGGGATGTGGTTGTTGGAGGTTGGTGGGGATGTGGTTGTTGGTGGTGGTGTTGGAGGTGATGCTGGTGGCGATGATGACGTTACCATACGTAGAGGTTCATTTTCTTCCTTGTGGGAGAAGAATGGAGAAGTGAAGGGAGATAATGAGGAAGGAGTGAGGGAGAAGATAATAGCGGAGATGCTGCTATTGTTGGCGGGGAATATCTTGATCAGAAATCTATATTGTGGGGGGGGGGGATGTATACTGTGGGGGGAAAAATGTATACTGTGGGGGTGAAAATTTTTTAGAATATTATACTTTCACATTTTATTATAGATTAAAAAGGTAAACAGATGGTTGACGCTGCCTGTGCCACGTAATGGGGGATAATTACTTAAATCAACAACAACAGACCGTCGCCGCCTCTGTGGTCTGTATGTATGTTTAGTCATCCTCACCCGTAAACAGTCTAGTCATTGTGTTGTGTCTTGTGTTTCGTCTGGGGGCTTGTGTTGTGTCTAGTCTGGGGTTGTGTTTTGTGTCGGGGAAAAGTGTGTGTGTTAGGGAAAGTTCATATCTCGCATCAGTTTGTGTTGTGCTGTAAGAGAAAAAATGCTTGTGTCTTTTGCCTGGTCTTGTGTTGCGGCAGTTTAGTCTCGTGTTGCGGCAGTATAGTCTTGTGTTGCGGCAGTGTAGTCTTGTGTTACGGCAGTGTAGTCTCGTGTTGCGGCAGTATAGTCTCGTGTTGCGGCAGTGTAGTCTTGTGTTGCGGCAGTGTAGTCTCGTGTTGCGGCAGTATAGTCTAGTGTTACGGCAGTATGGACTGTGTCAGGGTTAGTATACATTTATCTGTCCGGATGCTGTTCACTATACCCCGCTCATATTTATGTTGGTATGCATTGTATACACTCAAACGTATGTATACTCTCTCTCTCTCTCTCTCTCTCTCTCTCTCTCTCTCTCTCTCTCTCTCTCTCTCGTTCGTTCGTTCGTTCGTTCAAGAGTTCCACGGGTAAACAAAATATCATTAAACGTACTTCACAAACGACATTGTTAGAGAGAGAGAGAATTAGATAGAAATATGAATTAATGAGATACAGAGTGAGAGAAATGAGAGAGATAGAGAAAAACAGAGAGAATGATAAATGAGGCATACATCCTGCGCCATTATAAGGGAGGGTCGCCCAGCACCATGGTTAAGGATATCAGTAGAAGGAAGGAAGGAAGGAGAGCGGGAAGGAAGGAGGACAAAAGAGAAAGGGAAGCAGTTCATGGATAAGGGTGAAATAGGAGGAGGTGGGAGGAAGGAGGAATGAAGGAAGTAGAGAGGGGAAGAAGGAGAGTGAAGGAAGTAGAGAGGGGAAGAAGGAGGAGAGCGAAAGGAAGTAGAGAGGGGAAGAAGGAGAGTGAAGGAAGTAGAGAGGGGAAGAAGGAGGAGAGGTCAGGTGAGTGTGTTTCCTGGAGTTGAGGACCTCAGCTGCAGGATGCTGATAAGAGGGAAGGAGGAGTCCTTCGAGATGGACAGCGAGATAAGGAGGAGATACGCAGGAGCTAGTGAAGGAGAGATAGATAGATGGAGAGGATAGATAGATAGATGGAGAGGATAGATAGATAGATGGAGATGATAGATAGATAGATGGAGAGGATAAATGAAGAGGATAGATAGATAGATGGAGAGGATAGATATAGATAGAGAGAGATACACGTATGTGGTTTCCTTATTTTCTTTCACTATTCCATTAAATCATTCTCTCTCTCTCTCTCTCTCTCTCTCTCTCTCTCTCTCTCTCTCTCCACCCAACACTCTGGACCAATAAGGATCCTCGGCTCATTATCGACGCTCGTGATTGGTGGAGATTACTGCCTTGTTGTGTCAGAGAACAATAATGGCGGTGCTGGGATAAATAGGGTGGTGGGTGGCGTGGTATGTGGGCGGGATAGGCGTGTGTGTGGGGCGGGATAGGTGGGTGTGGGGTGGTGGTATGTGGGTGGGATGGCATGTGGGCGGTATAGATGGGTGGGGGCGGTATGTGGGTGTGGGGTGGTGGTATGTGGATGGGACGGGTGATTCAGATGAATGAGATGTAGATTAACTGGGTGGAACAGGTGGAATGTGGGTGGGGTGGATGATAGATGGAACGCATTTGCTGTGGGTGGGTGGGATTGGTGTGATAAATATAGATAAACACAAAACAACTTTTATATTAAACCAACATAATATAAAATTTATATCACACGATCACTAATAAGAAAAAATCATCAGTAATTAATTATAAATGGTAAATTCACAAACTTACTTAATTATTTTTACAACAGGAGGATGTAATTAGTTGTGTGTGTGTGTGTGTGTGTTTGTATGTCTGGAAGCGAGGCGCAGCAACAGGTATGGTCTAGTGAATATCTGTCTGTCTTAATTAAGCGGGATACACCTGTAGTCTTTGTTTACATGGCATCAGCTGATTACTCATTTCAATAAGTGTTTTAAGTGTGTGTGTGAGGGGATGCTCTTAAGTACACTGTCACACCTTACCTGGCTTAAGTTAACCTAATTTAACTTGTTTTTCTAATATAAAGTCCTAAACTAACCTAACATGTAACTTAACTTAACCTAACCACAGCCATCCTAACCTCACCTCATTAGATTCGGTTGGTTCGTGGTTGATGGGTTTACTGTGTTCGTGGTACTTTTTAAACTTAGTACAACAATAGTGGGGATGAGGAGAGAGAGAGATGCATCCCTTTCCCCTCCCTCTTCCCCCCTTTCCTCCTCCCTCTTCCCCCCTTTCCCCTCCCTCTTCCCCCCTTTCCTCCTCCCTCTTCCCCTCCCCCCCTCTTGCCACAATGGAGGAGAGCAACCAAGGGTGGGAGGGAAAGTTTTTAAGAAGGAAGACTAGATTAAGCTGTTGTTATTATTCCTTCCCGTTTTTCTTGTTCGGGGGATGTAATCAACATATCGTTTTTTTTTTTATGGTGTGACGTCATCAACCTGTATTTGTTTATATGACGTCATGGAGTTGATAGTCTGTTTTCTCTCTGTTGGCATGACGTCAAATAATAACATTTCATTTTCTTCATAGAGATACAGGTAACGTTCCGGGCTACTTAAAAAATCGTTTTGGGCAACTTAAAAACGTCTCGTGCTACTTATAATGTTTCATGCTACTCAAAAACGTTCCTGGGTACTTGAAGGTGATCCATTACACACGAGAGGGGCAGGGAGGGAAAGGAAGGAAGGAAGGAGCAAGGGCGAGCAGGGAGGGAGGAAGAGGAAAGAAGAGAAGGAGAGCAAGGGCAGGCAGGAGGGAGAGGAAGGAAGGAAGGAAGGAGGCAGGCAGGCAGGGAGAGAAGGAGGGATAGAGAGGGGCAGGCAGAGGGAAGGAGAGTGAGGGACGACGGGGAGGGTGGAGAGGAGGCAAGGAAGCAGACAGGGAGAGGGAGGGAAGGAGGAGGGAGAGTAAACGGGGATGTCAGATGTATTTTTTTTTTTGGTAGCTTCGTTATTATGCCATTCATCTTGGCCCTGTTTATCCCTGGTGCAGCTGTGATGGTGTATGTATGGTGGTGCATGGTGTATGTATAGGGGTGGTGTTGTATGGGGCTGGTGGTGCTATATGGTGTGGTGGTATAATGGTGTTATGGGTGGTGTATGGTTGTGGTGCTATATGGTGTGGTGGTATAATGGTGTTATGGAGTGGTGTATGGTTGTGGTGGTATATGGTGGTAGTAACTCTGGCTATAGTGCAAAGAAAAAAAACCCCCCACTGACCACTTGCAGCACCTAGACCAATCAGGGCTCGTTACACCTAGACCAATCAGGGACTCGTTAGCCATATAAACAGTAGTGTAAGTTAGGGTGGGTTAGGTTAGGTTTAATAAACAGTGTGTGGTGGCCACTGTCCTCGATTACCACACCGTGTATCACCATTACACACACTGTGGTGGGTTAATTGCATACACTTGGTGGTCGATAGGTGTAATTTTCATGTTAGCTTGGGTTGTTTTGGTTGAGCTG
Source organism: Homarus americanus (assembly GCF_018991925.1). Classification (NCBI taxonomy): domain Eukaryota; kingdom Metazoa; phylum Arthropoda; class Malacostraca; order Decapoda; family Nephropidae; genus Homarus; species Homarus americanus. The sequence goes on along the minus strand of NW_024749657.1, from coordinate 3,590,223 downwards.
AGGTCTTGGGTGTTTTGGTTAGTGTGTGTTGTGCTTGTATTTGTGTTCTTGTTGTGTTGCTTGTGTTTGTATGTTTTTGTGATTGTTATTGTTCTTTTTGTGTTCTTGCTGTGTTTGTGTAAGTTATTCTAAGTTTGTGTCTGTTTTTGTGATTGTGTTGCTGTGTTGTGCCTGTGTTCTTGTTGCTTTTGTTGTGTTTGTTTCTGTGTTTTCGTTGTGTTTGTGTCTATATGTGTTTGTGCCCGTATTATTTATAACAACACATCGTACACCCGGCAACGTATTTATTTACTAACTACCGTAACTAACCTCATTTGGTCCTTAATTCAACAAAAATGGTAATGTACGAAAATAACTCATGACTAAAACAAGGTTAATTTGTCTTGTCCGCCCTAATAATATATACTGTAGTGCCGCCGTAGTTGGTGTAGTGTCTTTTAACTTAGCTCACTTCTGCTACAATCGATTTTTTCTGCTATATTTTCGATTATTTTTTTTATATTTTCGATTTTTTTGCTTCATTGTTTTTTCTGCTACACCCACACACCCACACACACACCCACCCACACACCCACACACACGAGACACCAATTCACTGCCCTCTCCTTTATTTAACTAGATAAGAAAAGTTTCCCCGTTTGTTTGGTAGAGAGAGATATCAAGGCTGGACGAGTTGTTGTTTTTGTTGTCGTTGTTGTATTACCTCACAGGGATTCATAAATGTAGGCAAAATAAAGCAAATTATATTACCTGGTTATTCTATCCTGTCCCGACCCGACCCGACCCGACCTTATTTTGATGGTGGAATTTTGTAATTTTTAGTGGAGAGATTTTTTTACTCCTTTTGACCCCAGAAGATTCACACGGACCCATCCTCCCCTTCCTTCCCCCTCCTCCCCCTCCTTTACCCTCACCTCTCCCCCCCCTTCCCTATCCCTACCCTCCCTGTCCCTTCCTCCCTCCCTCCTGTCCTTCCTCCTCCCCCCTTCCCCTCCCCTCCCCTGTCCCCTTCCCTCCCTGTCCCTTCCTCCCTCCCCCTTCCCCTCCCCTCCCCTCCCTGTCCTTCCCCCTCTTCCCCCTTTCTCCCCTCCCCCACCATCCATTATGCACGCACTTAAGGAACGACGACCATTCACACGTACCGAGTTCCCTCCCACTTGACGGAGCTCCACTATAATGCTCCTTACGTAACAATTCTTTGGCGTTTTTTTATATTTTTTTTTTTGCCTTTGTGGTTTTGTTTGATTTGTGTGATTTAACCCCTTGAGTACGGTGGTTTAACCCTTTTGAGTACGATGGTTTAACCCTTTTGAGTACGATGGTTTAACCCTTTTGAGTACGATGGTTTAACCCTTTTGAGTACGATGGTTTAACCCTTTTGACTACGATGGACTGTATCCTTTTTGAGTACGATGGTTTAACCCTTTTTTAGGTACGATGGTTTAACCCTTTTAATTACGGTGGTTTTAACCCTTTTGAGTGATGGTTAACCACTGAATTACGATGATTTAACCCCGCCGGGTGATGGTTTAACCCTTTTGAGTACGATGGTTTAACCCTTTTGAGTACAGTGATTTAACCCTTTTGAGTACAGTGATTTAACCCTTTTGAGTACAGTGATTTAACCCTTTTGAGTACGATGATTTAACCCCTTGAGTATGATGATTTAACCCCTTGAGTACTATGATTTAACCCCCTTGCGTACGATGATTTAATCCCTTAGTACGATGATTTAGCTTCCCCCTTGAGTACGATGATTTAACTTGTAGTACGATGGTTAACCTTATGAGTACGATGATTTAACCCCTTAGGTATGATGATTTAACCCCTTAGTACGATGATTTAATCCCTAAGTTTACACCAGTTTATGCGGCTCTCACACCAAGTTTACACCACACTCACCAAGCTTACACCAGTTTGCACCACACTCGCAAGCTTACACCAGTTTAAGCAGCGTCTCAAGGTTAATTAAACAGGTGTGAGGGTGGGTGTGAGGGAGAGACCAAGACAACTGCCAACATCCCTAATATGGGATTTCCTGCAACCTGGAGGTGAGTCGGCTGAAGTATATCTGTCATGCTAACCTAACGTAACCTGTCCTTATGATAACCTAACCTAACCTAACCTAGCTTAACCTAACCTAACTTAACCTAGCCCTAATCTAACCTAGCCTAACCTAGCCTAACCTAACCTAGCTTAACCTAACCTAACTTAGCCCTAATCTAACCTGGCCTGACCTAATCTGACATAGTCCTAATCTAACTCAACAACTAACGTCATTTAAACACGATTTTTTTTTTGAGGGGATAGAAAATACACTAGTTGAAGTTGTATTAATTACCAAAATACAACATTACACCCCTCCTGTATACTGACGTTAAGGGTGTATTAATTACAGTGACGTCATTAATACTTTAGGACTGCTGATGTGGTAATTGACCGTAATTGACCGGAAGTTTGTAATGAAAGGAAGTTGTAGAGGGGTTAAGTTATTGTCGATTGTGGTGTGTCTAGTTACCGCTCTCACCTGTAACCTGGTGGTGGTGAGAGTGGGTGGTGTTGGTGGTGATGGTGGTTAGTGGTGGTGGTGAGAGTGGGTGGTGTTGGTGGTGAGGGGGTGATGGTGGATGGTAGTGGTTGTTGGGGGGGTTGGTGAGGTGAGTGAAATTGACATTAAACTAACCCCTGTTTGTGTATACTCTGTCTGTCTGTCTGTCTGTCTGTCTGTCTGTGTCTGTCTGTCTGTCTGTGTCTGTCTCCCCTATTTATGATTTTTTCGTACAACAATGAGCCAATAAATAAATAAATAAAAATAAAGGCTCTTGTAAATTTATTGTACCATATTCACTACATTTTTTGCCAGCGTAAAATTTAATTATAAAAGTTTTTTTTTTCAATTTACAGCTCATTTTAACCACCAGGCGCCTCCTCTCTCTCACTCTCTTTTCCTCCCCCTCTCTCTCCTCCTCCTCCTCCTCTCTCTCTTCCTTTCCTTCCTCCTCTTCTTCCTCCGCTTCTTTCTCCTCCTACGCAGTGAAGAACCTATACCTCACTACGGTAGATATTAATTCATTTCTCCTTTAATGTTACAGACGAGAGCAGAGGACGTGTACACCGAACTTGGCCGTGTACAGAGAACTTGGCCGTGTACACCGGACTTGGACGTGTACACCGGACTTGGCCGTGTACACCGGACTTGGAAGTGTACAGAGAAAAGTTGGACGTGGAGGCGGTGAGTGTTAAAGGCCCCTTGTTGTTATTATCTCGCTCGGTTGGTATTGGTGAAACATTCAGAGACTATATACAGTACATCAGTACATGTGTGTGTGTGTGTGACAAAACTATGAATATTTAGCCTGTGTTTGTTACAGAGCCATGCATATCAGTACTCATTGTTGACAGAAGCTATGAATACCAATACATACCGCTTGATATAAATGTATACATATGCATTTATATCTAGACCATGGTAGCAGAAGTGTGTGTGCGTGCGTGCGTGCGTGCGCACGACTCCATGACGTAAAAATACCAGCTGAGACCACCTATCCTCCCTACCCTCCCTCCTCACCCTCCTTCCTCACCCTTCCTTCACTCACCCTCATTCACTTCCCCAATCCAACCTCAAACTACCCATTAACCCCCTACTTCTCCATCTCCCTCCTCCCTACCCCCCCCCATCTCCCCTCCCCATCTCTCCCTCGCCAATGACAGTGGCAGCAACAAAGTTTAAGACCAGGTGGGGGAGGGTGAGGGGAGGGAAGGAGAGATGGGGGTTGAGTGTACCAGGTGGTCGGCCAGTACCCCCCTCCCCCCATGGAGGATGTTGTGCTCGTAGTCCCCCTGTCACCTCACTACTTCCCCTCCCCCCTCCTCTGTCTCTTTCCCCTCTTCCTTACCTCCCTACTTCCCCCCTCTCACTACTTCCCCCTCCTCTTCCCTTCTGCCACTAACCATCACAATGTCACTCAACCTTTGATTTGGCTTGTGTGTGTGTGTGTGTGTGTGTGTGTGTGTGTGAGATGGCGGTAGTAGTGACACCGATATTGGTAGTAGTGGTAGTGATGATAGTAGGGGTGATGGTAGTAGGGGCAGCGATACTAGTGGTGAATGGTGGTAGTAGCAGTAGTATAAGTGGTAGTAGTGTTGGGGTGGTAGTAGTAGTCGCCACTAGCTATTTATTGACTACTTCCCCGCCACTGCCCGTAGATACATGCTGATTACTATGGAATTCTCTGTGCTTCTGAGTCTGTTTGTGTGTTTGTTTCGGTGTGTGTGTGTTGTGTGTGTGTGTGTGTGTGTGTGTGTGTGTGTGTGTTTCTCTTATCTGTATGCATGTATGTTTGTTTGTCGTCTGTTGCGACACACTGTGACGTGACGTGTATTGTGACCATATTTATGTATGTTATTTATTTATTCCTCCTACCGCCGGTGGGGAAGGACACACACACACACACACACACACACACACACACACACACACACACACACACACACTTATTACTATGGATGATTTCCGATTTTGGCGTCTCAGAATAATGTATACACTACCATAAAGATTCCCCTTATATTTTTTCTAAAGATTACATAAATGATTATATTGCAACAGCTACATTATCCTAACTTCAAGACCCCACACGCAAGACCTCTCACACAAGACCCCACACGCAAGACCTCTCACACAAGACCCCACACGCAAGACCTCTCACACAAGACCCCACACGCAAGACCTCTCACACAAGACCCCACACGCAAGACCCCTCACAAGACCCCACACGCAAGACCTCTCACACAAGACCCCACACGCAAGACCTCACGCCATCAACTAGTGAGGATAGTGTAGCTTATATATACACAAACAATGAATCAATTAACAGGAGAATGTGTCAAGTTATTTGTTTACATTGTTCTGAGACGCTGTGAGTACAAGCAAGTCATGTCTAGGTTAGGTTAGGTTAGGTTAGGTTAGGTTAGGTTAGGTTAGGTTAGGTTTGGTTTCTCGGCTATTATTCGAAGCTATGTTGAGGATAAAGTGTACATACCAATTTATCTAAGTGTACTGTACAGAGGGGTGTACTGTATATATACGAAGGTGTGACAGTTTCTCTCTCTTCAAGACCTTGGTTGTTGAAGCGCAGTATTTATAACATCAATATTGTTCCTCCTCTTCTTCCAGTCCCTCCTACTCTTCTTCGTCTCTTTTCCCCCTTCTCCTCCTCTTCTTCGTCTCCTCTCCCTCCTCTCCCTCCTCCTCCTCCTCTCTCCCTCCTCCCCCATCATCATCATCATCAGCATCTTTAACAACAAATTACCTAACCTCTAACTCACCACCTCCTGCGCCACTGTGACGTCATATCCGCTTGCGCCATTACAGTCCTCGCCTTCAGGGAATAGCGCCATAATGTTATGGGCGTTTTGTCGGGCCGGTAGCGTCTTGTGGTTAACTAACTATATCCGGTCTCTCAGCTATCCGTTCTATCAGCTATCCGGTCTACCAACTACCCGGCCTACGTGGAGGGAGGAGGTAGTGAGGGAGGAAGTAGAGGTGGTGAGGGAGGAAGTAGAGGTGGTGAGGGAGGAGGAAGAGGTAGTGAGGGAGGAGGAAGAGGTAGTGAGGGAGGAGGTAGAGGGAGGAAGTAGAGGTAGTGAGGGAGGAAGTAGAGGTAGTGAGGGAGGAAGTAGAGGTAGTGAGGGAGGAAGTAGAGGTAGTGAGGGAGGAGGAAGTAGAGGTAGTGAGGAGGAGGAGGGAGGGGAGTAGGAGGTAGTGAGAGGAGGAGGGGAGGAAGAGAGGTAAGAGGAGGAGAGGAGGAAGTAGAGGTAGTGAGGGAGGAGGAGGTAGTAGAGAGGTAGAGGTAGTGAGGGAGGAGGAAGTAGAGGTAGTGAGGGAGGAGGAAGAGGTAGTGAGGGAGGAAGTAGAGGTAGTGAGGGAGGAGGAGGTAGAGGTCGACCAAACCAAAGATCTATGAGCCACCATTTGTCTTCATGAGGGACAGGACGGTGAGGCTCGGCTACTATACTCGGTCTGCCCCTCACCCTCCCCTCAGCCCATCCCCTCACCCCTCCCCCCGCCCCTATAGGAGCTGTGAGACCTTGGTACTCGTTCTATAGTAAGCTCTGGGTATGTGATATAGGCACGTAATATGGGCACGAAATATGGGCATAAGGAAGGTCAGCCCGTGAGCTACTGTATACCACCTCCTAATCTTCTTCAATTTACAAAAGGGAGAGAGAGAGTAAAGAAAATAAGACCTTCGATTACGGGTATGAGGAAAGGTGTGTGTGTCAGTGGTTGCATACCTTCCCTTCATATAATAAGAGTGCCCACGTGACCAGAGATTGAACCCAAGTACTATAATCCCCCTTCCTTCCCCATCTCCCCCTTCCCTCCCCATCTCTTCAACTCGACACTCCGCCACACCACCTTTTCTTACCTTTGGTCCCTGCCTGCCTTCCTCTCCCCTCTCCCTTCCCCTCGCCCCTCCCCTTCCCACTCTCCCCTCACCTCTCCCCCAGGCTCGTAATCAACCAATCTGTCAACTTGTCACACAGATAAAGCGATGCACCAGAGTCATTGACAACAGTACCATGATAGTAGACTGCTTTTGTTTGTCATCGTCATCATCATCATCATTCTTATTATTATTAGCATTATCATTATTGCCATCATTTTCATTATTATCATTATCATCATCCTTATTCTTATCACCATTATCATAATTATTTATCATCATCATTATTATCATATCAAAGCCCGACTTATATTTGAATTTCTGAATGAACTTGCTAATTCTTCGTAAAACTGTAAGCAAAGTAATATACAGAGTACCCGTTGAGCTTCACTAAGGCTATATACTGTATACCTATTAAGCTTAACTAAGGCTATATACAGTATCCACTAAGCTTAACTCTGGTTCACTCAGCTGTTTCCCTCCATTAGAATTCCACGTGAGAAAATCAACAGAGAGAAACATAGATAAACACGTGGTCGAGTCAGCTGATTCACAACATAAACAACAACAGCTGATGTGGGTGGTGACGTCACTAGCCTCACTCTGACCGGCTGGGGGGAGAGAGGTAAGGGGTGAGGGAGGGAGGGAAGGAGAGGTCGTGCCTAATATTGTATCCTGTCAGCTTTATTGTCAGCTGGGACGGTAGAGAGAGAGAGAGAGAGAGAGAGACGAGGAGAGAGAGAACGAGGTTAAAGGAATGGAGGAGAGGAGAGGGGGAGAGAGAGGGGTGAAGGAGGGAGAGAGAGGGAGGGAGAGAAGGGGAGGAAAATTAAATGACTAAGGGGAATGTGCTACACCTCTCTAGTCTCTCCACACACCTGCTCCCTACACCTGCCTACGCACCTGCTCCATACTCCTGCTGCCCACACCTGTGTTATGGTAATCCTGTTCGCCACACCTGCACACTTTTTAAATCACACTGCATTGCACATCTGTTACCCTCTTGTGCTCACTTCCTTTGATTTGATCATGTTTGGTTAGGTTAGATAAGATTTGGTTTGGTTAGATTAGTTTAAATAATGTTAGGTTGAAAATGGGTCACCTGAAGATTAGACACTCCTGTTTAATTCACTTGTATATTAACCACCGCTAGCCTAACCTAACCAAAATAACTTCACCTAACCTAACATTAACTTCACCTAACCTAACATTAACTTCACCTAACCTAACATTAACTTCACCTAACCTAACATTAACTTAACCTAACCAAAATCTGAATGAAGAGAGAGGCGATGAGTCTTATGAATGATTGTAACTTGTCAGCTGATACCGTAACGTACACACACGTACACACGCTTCCTCCCACGTGTACACATAAACAACGCACTCCAGATCATAACAGACTGCGCGGATCGATGCGAGGGTAAGGTTGCGTGTGTGTGTGTGGTGGTAGACACACACACACACACACACACACACACACACACACTGTATTACTACACTTCAACAATTAAGGTCTTGTTGAAGCTACAATAACAATAACAGCAATAATAATAACAAAACAATAACAGCAATAATAATAATAACAATAACAACAATAATAATAACAACACAATAACATCAGCAATAATAGTAATAACAATAACAACAATAATAATAACAACAAAACAATAACCAATAATAATAATAACAATAACAACAATAATAATAACAACAAAACAATAACCAATAATAATAATAACAACAGCAATAATAATAATAATAACAAAAACAATAACAACAATAATAATAACAAAACAATAACAGCAATAATAATAATAATAACAAAAACAATAACAACAATAATAATAGCAAAACAATAACAGCAATAATAATAATAACAACAATAACAACAGCAATAATAATAACAAAAACAATAACAATAATAATAACAAAACAATAACAATAATAACAATAACAATAATAACACCAACAATAACAATCAAACTCAACTTAGTTTCAGAAGTATCACCAACTGTGAGACCAACACAACCTAACACAGTCACCCCTCTAAACACAGTGGAAGTATTCACAAAAAACGGCACACTCAGTTGGGGTTAAACTCATTAAAACTAGAATTAAACCAAACTACTTGCGTGTAATCAACCGCCTGGTGTAGTGGACAACCCTCAGGTAAATTATTAACCCCAGGTAAATTAATTAATCAAGTTTTGTGTAAAGATTGTATCATTGTATGTGTGAACGTTAGTGTCAAAGGCTACAGGTTTTTCCCCCTTTGTTTTCTGTTGTAAGTTAAGCAAAGTCATTGAAGATTGCCCCCCCCCTCCCCTAATAAGTATCCTCTCTCTCTTTCTCTCTCTCTCAATACAGTATGTAATTGTCATTGTTTGTCTGTCGGTCTGTTTATTGGTTTCTCAGCAGAGCGAGGAGGTTGAGGGAAGGAGGAGGGGGTTGAGGGAGGTGAGAGGTGGGGGGTTGAGGAGGTAGGTGAGGTGGAGGGAGGTAGAGTGAGGTTGGAGGTCAGGACAAGGAGGAAGCCGCCACAATCATCCTGACGGTGATGGTCTGGGCGGCCGCTTGGGGACCTGCTGGGTGGCAAGGACCGCCCAGGGATATTCAGGACCGCCCAGAAGCACTTGGGGACACTCAGAAGTACCCGGGGACACTCAGAAGTACTCGGGGACACTCAGAAGTACTCGGGGACACTCAGAAGTATCCAGGAACACTCAGAAGTACTCGGGGACACTCAGAAGTACCCGGGGACACTCAGAAGTACTCGGGGACACTCAGAAGTACTCGGGGACACTCAGAAATACTCGGGAACACTCAGAAATACTCGGGAACACTCAGAAGTACCCAGGAACACTCAGAAGTACTCGGGGACATTCAGAAGTACTCAGGAACACTATAAAACACTCATTTTCAACACTCGCTCCCGATCACTCACACACACACACACACACACACACACACGCACGCACGCACTCACTCACTCACTAATGACCTCGACAACTGCCGTAATTAATAATAACGACACTGAACCAGCGTAGCGAAATTTGGCCATTAGGGAAGGTGGACCCCAAGACTTGCCTTCAGCACTGTGTTAAAACAATGGAAAATTACGACCCAGGGAAACCTTAAGCTAAATTAGATGAGAGTTTAGTGTGGGGGGAGGTTGGTGAGGGAGAGAGTTGGGGTGAGGGAGATAAATGGGGTGAGGGAGAGTTGGGGTGAGGGAGAGAGTTGGGGTTAGGGAGAGATATAAATTGAGAGAGAGAGAGATGGGGTGAGGAGATAGGGTGAGGAGATGGGGTGAGGAGAGATGGGTGAGGGGGAGAGAGATGGGAATTGAGGAGAGAGATAGGGGTGAGGAGAAGTAGGCGTGAGGGAGAGAGTTGGGGTGAGGGAGAGAGAGAAGAGGAGGAATGTAGGGAATGAGAGAGAGAGAGAGAGAGATAAGAGAAAGAGGAAATAGAGAAAGTTAAAACAACCTGTAGCCTATTATAAACATCACTTAACATCAACAAACCATTTCCCCAAAAAATAACTCAATTTAGTATTTTATTCTATAAGTAAAAATAAAAATAACAATTTTTATTTTATTTTAATAATTAGAAATTTTATAAAATATTCCCAAGGCAATTTTTTTTACGTAATTTTCTGGATAAACATAATTATCTCAAGACTCGATTATGTAAGTATTGTGTTAATTATTTTTTTTTACTAATTATTAAAAGTTATATTTCGTCCCCTTGATCATTGCCGTTAATTAGCCAATATTTGTAAACACCAACACCGTTTATCAGCTACTAAATTGGTTAGGGTAAGAGGCACATTATACCAGATATTGTACTTGTGTTTGGTTCTGCTGGAATGTGTTTGTTGGGTATGGCTAGGATGCGCTAGGTTAGGTTGGGTTGGGTTTGATTAAATTGGGTTAGATTACATTAGGCAAGGTTAGATTAGGATAGGTTAGGATAGATTGATATGAAAGTTAAATAAACTGAGACAAATGGACAAATCTTAAAGTATAATGTAAATTGTGAAAAAAAGATAATGATAATGAAGCGTTTTTTCCACGCAACGAACGCCACAGACTGGACGTTCATTGGTTGAGGCGATACTTGATGCACATTGGCTGGCTGGTGAATGACCCAGCCAACCAGTGATGAGAAAAGTGCCCGCCTCAGCCGCTCTGTCAGGGCGAGGCAACAAATGACACAATTTTAAAAAACTTCCTCAGTGACACCTACTTCACTCTCGCCATGACTTCATTTTAACTGCAGTATGTTACATGTTAAGAGAAACCCAGCGGGAACAGCGGGGTAAGCTTTCAAATCTGAAGAAGCACAGACGGCAAGTGACATGAACTCGCGTGATCAACCGCATCAGTCTACATCAAGCGCCGCCTCCCGAACCCCTGCTGTGGACTTGGCTTCGGCTAACTTATACCATATATACGAACTCAACTCTTTTATTTATTCATTTGATGCATTAATATATAAACTAACTATCATATCATGTTTAAAAAATATACAAGTTTTGTTATAATAGAAATAAATACGTTAAACAGAACACTTGACGAAGGATTATGTTTAGTAATTCGGACAAGAGAATCGTTGATCCGCGCGTAGGAGGATACTGCTGGAGTCCGCCGTATACATCCATGAATTTATAGCCTTTATGCCGAATCTCATGAGCTCTTCAAGGAGCTAAATAACGTAAAAGCCTCAGCTGCAGGGACAGGATGCGCCGCCATATTTTTTATGACATTCTCGGTCTTCTACAACGATTATACTGTGTGTCTCAGGTGGGGCGCTGGCGGGCGAGTGTACTGTACCGTAGTTTTATTATTATTATTATTATAATATTTATTATTATTATTAGTCGTTATTATTATTTTTGTTGTATCATCATCATCACCCACGTCTCGGCTCTTCGACGTGGGTAGGACATCTGTGTGTGTCGGGTGATAACTAGAGCAAGATAATGGCCGGGCCTGGTGGTGGGCCATCAAACGTGGCATGTAAATTCATCTCGCCATCCCCCCACGGCCAGGTCACACTGTTGTCATCAAAAGGTCAAGGTCATAAGGTCACTTTATAAGGCGCGAGTGAACGCCTTATAAAGTGACTGGAGACAATATATTAAGTGGGTCACCTGATCAGCCCTCTAGTTTGTTTTACCTGATTAAACACCCTAACCTAACTTAACCCTTTCTCACTTGATCTAACTTAACTCAATTCTGGCTTAACCTAACCTAAGAAGGGGATAGGGTAAGGTAGGAGGGGAGGGAGAGGGGGGATAGGTAGGATGGGTTGGGGTCAGGGAGATGAGACCGAAGGGAGAAGAGGATGGGGTGGGAGACGGCTGACTTGTCCATATTTACTACCAATTTTTCGTCGTCAGTCAATATCAGTGAAGGATCAAATACCACGCCGCTGAACGTGACTCTTTCCGACTCCAGGACCACAAACTGACTCAGTAAACGACTCGCTTATCTTAACCAACGAATACAGAGGGGAAGGTTAGGTTAGGTTCGATTATGGTGGGGGTAGGTTAGGTTAGGTTGATGTCCAATAATTTTAAAGCCTGTTAACCAATCACCAGTTACCACCGTTCGTGATATGGCAGAGAAAATCGTGGTTTAAAATCAGCCCCACCACCCCTCCTTACCCCGACCCACCAATCACCCTCACACCTTACACACCCACCACCACCAACCCACCACCCCCCCCACCAACCCACCACCCCCACCCACATCAACCAGAATTCTAAAATAATATAGAATTTAGCCATCATCAAAGGATTACCACAAATAAGGGGGCAGCTACCGGAGGCCCACACTGCTCACTCCTCAAACCACACACCACATTCAACCCACTCTCCTCAACCCACACACCTCAACCCACACACCTCCTCTTGCTCAGCCCACCTCCTCCCCACACATAAACAATCACTACAACATGAGACTCTACCATGGCTGTGTTGACATTTGAGACGATAGAAATAAACACGGGATCATTATCACTCCTCATCGATATGTCTCGTCCACTCACACACCCTGAAGGTAATGCAAGCGAAGGAAATGACTGATGATTGGATCTGATGGTAATGTGAGTGATGATTAAAGAATGTGACCCGTAATTAAGGAAGACTAGGATTACCTGTTTGTAGATTTGTGTGTTAGGGTAGTTACTTCAGATTGATATACACTAACGCCATCTATCGGTCGAGTTTTGTCTCCAGGGTTTATACCGTACATTGATGATGGTAAGAATGGAGGGAAAGGGGGGAGGGAAGGAATGGAGGGAGGGGGAGGAGGGAAGGAATGGAGGGGAGGTAGGTAGGTAGAGAGAACATCAGGGTGACACTTAGAGCTGTCATGCCCACAGTTCTCAAGTGTTGCCTGTCACTTCTAGGGCTGGAAAGGAGATGTGTGTGTGTGTGTGTGTGTGTGTGTGTGTGTGACGGTATTATTTCTGGACCCGTGATCAGTGATGGTGACGACAACCTGCAAATAACGTAACTGAGAGAGCACATTAGGCCACATAGCGTCATTCGGAAGCCGTATCAGGTTGTCGGGGGGTATACTAAAGGAAGCCCTGTGTGTGTTAATATTGTGGTTATAACGTTTTGTTTAGTAAATTAAGGGGATGGAAGGGGAGATAAAAGAGTGTGTGTGGGGGTAGTGGGAGAGAGTGTGTGGGGGTAGTGGGAGAGTGTGTGTGGGGGTATGGGAGAGTGTGTGTGTGTGTGTGTGTCATTTTGAGAAACCAGGAAAAAAACAGATTAACCTCAAATAAAATATGTATTATCTATTAGCATCTGAAGGAAAATTAAATTGCAAGCTTTTAAACAATTCCTGATACGTAACAAATCTATTATAATCTGCCTCGGGGAAAAGAGTAATTTGTCTACACAGCCTTAGACTTGACATAATGCTGATAGGAGAAAGTTGTTCCTTTAGAAAACATAAAACGCGATATATTTACTGTTAACATCTGCACAGAAACTCAGATCTGAACATGGGTATTTTTATTATTTTTAAGGGGGGAGAGAGGGGGGCATAATGAGTGCCTGTAGGGGACCATAATGAGTGCCTGTAGGGGGCCATAATGAGTGCCTGTAGGGGCCCATAATGTGGAATGCCCTTGCAGAGAGCCCTTTGTGGGAGTGCCTGTAGGGGGCCCATAATGAGTGCCTGTAGGGGGCCATAATGAGTACCTATGGGGTCCCATAATGAGTGCCTGTGGGGACCCATATGCCATGGCAGAAAAGCACACTGGACAGTCCGACTGTGCGTTAGTGAAGGAGGGAGAGAGGGAAGAAGATAAATAACATATGTTTGGGAGGAAGGGTTTGTGTGTGTGTGTGTGTGTGTCAAGGTGGAATGGTGGAAGGGAGAAAGTGTGTCTGGGGAACTGTTAAGGAACGGCAGTGCACGTATAGCTATTTGTTTACTTCCACGATGATATTATCTAGTCAATAACAGTTTGACCTCTACCGTGAATTACTCCCATAATCATTTCGCATTAAAATGCTGAAACTGTGTGTACAGATATCGTCGCTTTAAATCCCGCAGATAGAGACAGACCGACGTACGGACAACACACAAATATCTATACTGATAAACACGTAATACAAGACAAATGGAATATAAAAGGCAAACCCAAACAAATCATAGTCAGTCTGGCCTAAATACTTGGTGGAGCAACAGCATAAATGTGGCGGATGCACCTCATCTACTCCAGACCTGCGCGCGCATCTCCCAACCGAGCGCGGGAAAAATTATGTCAACATTGCACGTCTAGCCTAAGCTGTTAAAAAAATCTTATTATTACCTGCATATACAGCTAAAGTAGGACTTAATTAGTAGTAGTAATGTAATTTTTGCGTCATTTATGTGGGATTATGGCAGTAAAATAAATAAAAATAATGCAGTATATTATTTGGTGAAAGCGCGACTGTTATTTATCTTGAACTTGTGCTCTTAATCTCCAGCACCGCATGACTGTCATTAGTGGTTAACTTTAATAACACGTCTACGTCCATTAATGTATACATGTATAATTGTATATATTTATCTTTCTGTACATTTATACATACACATCTTTTGATCTCTATAATAATCTATAATTCGCCAGGACACGGAGACATGAACGCTAATGAGACGGAAAAATGAACGCTTAGGACACGGAAAAATTAACGCTTAGAACACGGAAAAATTAACGCTTAGGGCACGGAAAAATGAACGTGTAAGACACATCAAAATGAACGCTGAGGTTGCGTTTAATTGTACCAAGGTCAAGGCAAAGGGCTTTAAGGGAGTCAGTTGAGAGTCCGAGCAGAAAGTGACAATTACAACGAAGATAATAATAATAATTCTGCATGTCTGTTAGTTGGAGGGGAGGAACAAGAGAGGGGGAAGGGGGGACGAGGGGGAAGGGGGGACGAGAGAGAGGGGGAAGGGGGGAGGAACGAGAGAGAAAGAGGGGTGAGGAGGGAGGGAACATGCGCGAGAGAGAAAAAGTGAGGGAATAAGAAAGAGAGAGAAAGGGAACGAGAGAAAGATAAAACGGGCGAGAGAAAGGGACGAACAGGGGGGAGAGAGAGAGAGAGACAAAAGAGAGCAAGAGAGTCGTTTTATCTACTCGACTTCAACACAGACGCTTAAGAAGGCAAGAAACAAAAGCGTAGCGGAAACTGTTCATAAACTGGGCGATATAAACGGCCTTAGCTTTTACTGCTACTAACTCTAAATGACGTTTTATTTCTTACGTTTTCTGTGATGCAAGAATGTTTGTATACTTTTTTTCCTTATAGTAGTACAGTATTTTAAGTGTTTCATATTACTTATAATCTTATGTAAGTGTCACGTTTCTTGGTATTGTATTTTAGTGTTTCATATATCACCTTATACTTTGTACATGTTAAGTTTGTCATAGATTTACCTTAGTTAACAAATATAATAAAACAAGAACGAAGATTTTTAACCCCTTGTGTACTGTGTGGGTCTCTGTGCTAAATAAATTGATCCTGTGTAAACGAAATAAAATATTAAAAAAGTGATTAATACTCGTAACAGTAGTCATAAAAGTACTAGTAGCAGTTTAGTGGAGAAATTATATACAGTTTAACTCAAATCTAGATGTTGAATGAGACTCTAATTAAGACAAATGATTAGAGTCAGGGAAGGATAAAAAAGCAGAGCGGAAATTACTGTGCACGCCAAACTGATAACATTCTCTCACGGACCTTGCTACTCTCCCCGCCCTCCTCATCAGACGTTACCATATTGCCGTTAACTCAATTTCAAGTGAAGATTTACGTATAAGACGCCCCCATGATCTTAGTAATGGCTGGTATAAGGGGAAGGGAGGCTGACTTTTCCCACCCTCACACAAACACACACAGATGGCGTCAACAGCAGCGTGAGAGTTACTTGGCGTGACTGTTGGATGCCCCCATAATGACCGTCTAATTTATAGCGACAACCTTTTTTACAAACTGTATTTTTTTTACCACTTTCTCCTTACTGTAACGGAAGTATTTTTTGTTTGATAATTTTTTAGAAAGATAAATTACATGAATATACGATTTTTTTTATCATGGAAAAGGTAACATTGTATTGCAATTGGTTTCCCGCCTAAATGAAACCACTTTTTTTCCTCGCTTTTTCAGGAAAGTGAGGTAACTGTGGTGGTGGTGGTGAACGTGTGGTGAATTTAGGTCGTTGATTGCAGCACTAGAGTAACACAATACTCTGTCTGGTTAGGTTTAGTGAATTTGACGAACTGTGAGAGAGGGCGGTAGGCTTTTAACAGAGTCCAGTGAACTATTGAACTTTATTATTATTTAATAAATTTCAAATGTCTGGATATAATTTCAGGGAATGTTACTGTTGACAATAAGAATAAATTAACGATAGTAAATAAGTGAATGATTGTAAATTAAGTTCGTTACCCCTTGTGTGTTTTTCTAGTGCATGTGTGTTCGTCCCTTGAGATTCATACTTAACATAATTAAGAAATAATCCTTTTTAGCGTTCAAATTACAACCACGCGTTGATGTTATAATATTTTACAACCTTTTAACAGCTAAGGTCTTAAGAGGTTGTGGTAGATGTTAGTACAAACAATAATTAAATTTTAAGAGATGTAAATTTCTTGTTATTGGTGTTAAAATGTATAATAGGGCTGCAGTCATAAAGGTCTTTTTAAGTGGGTAGTCTGGGTTAGTACATACGGTAGCCATTATTAAGTGACGTAGTGCAGATAAGAGACACACCCACCCACATACACCCACACCCTCACTTTACTTAACTTTACGATCAGAGTGGACGATAACTTTGTTGTTACTAAGTTATAAACAAGTTCGTACAAGAGTGCCATAGTCAGTTCTCTTCCTCACAAGTACACATACTCTAACTCAAGTTCTTTTAAGTTCTTATTGTGTTCATCTCATAAATAACATTCTCTAGTATGTTTAAGATGACAATAATATAAATAATAACATTGAAATCCCATTATAGGAAACGAACAGTAAAAAATAACATACACTTGAAATAAATACAGTACTCCCGTTTTCTGTGTTTACTCCTACTTTGGGATTTCAAGGATAAACTAACTTATTTCATACTAACACTACCTGGGGGGGATGTGTTAGGTTAGCATTAGGGTGTTTAATCTTCAGGTGATTATATAATACGTAAACAGATGGTATTTTAACACTTACATTACACCTTTGGATTCCTCCACCTCCCTGGGTCTCTGAATCAACGTACCTGTAAAGTAATTAATGATGATAATAGGTAATATTTTTGGATAATTATATAGATACACAAGTGAATGATAGATACAGTGAGATAAACGGAGTGAAAGAGAGATACAATGAGTGACAGTGGGTGATAGATATTGATAGACAGTGATAGATGAAGTGAGAAATACCACACACACACACACTGTCTAGTAAAAGAAGAACCAGTAAGGAACACGACAGAGGAGCAGCCACAAGTCTCACCCATTCATAAAAACGCGCCCAGACCACAATGAGTGACGGGAGAAGTGAGACGGGCGAGGGGAGAGTTGGTGGGGGAGGAGGGAGAGGGGTAGGCGGACGGGAGGGTGAGAGTGGGGGAATGGATGGAGGCTCAGGGGAGAGAGGAGGCTAGGATTGATAAGGAGAGTCTTGGGTAGGATTCGGATAGGAGGAGTTGTCTACAAGGAGGTTTCAAGGCTCCATATTGACATCCAGTACCTCCTCGTCAGATAGCTTCCAGTGTACTTAACAGGCCCCCCAGTTCTCAGTTCTTGCAGGCTACCACTAACTCAGCTATTACGCCTGGGTCCTACTACTACTATTAAGACGAGGAGGCTATTAGGACCGAGGTCTATTAAGCCTAGTTCCTAATGCTATATGAAACGGGAGGGTTTAATAGGACTAGTGGAAGGTATTCATTTTTAAACACTAAAACTACTTTATGTAAACACGCCTCTAAATTTCTTAAGTTTCCCCATCAAACAGTAATCGACGTTTTCTTTCAATATTCTTTCAACCCACTCGCCTAATTTTATGTTTAATTTGATTTTCCTAATTCAAGACACTAATGAAAGACTTCTATCTATCATAAATTGTTTGTGTAATGTATTATGACGTGTTTTAATGTACGTGGTTCAATGGTTGTATATGAACTAAACGTACTTGGTAGGATAACAAATATAACCCACGGCCCTTATTTTAACCCATTTTAACCCACACTCATCATTTAAGTTGTAACATGGGATGCCAAGCTGTATTTAGTGAAGGTGTTAAGCGGCTTGATGCTGTCGGCTCCTACTTGTGCGCTCGTTCTGTTTACTTCTGGCTGTGATGGTTGAATGTTTTCGTTGTTTATTTTTTAATTGTAACATCTCTCTTGGCTTTTAGTTATTATCTATTATTATTATTATTATTATTATTATTAATTTTATTTTTATTATTGAATCTGACGATAAGTTAGGTTAGGTTAATTTCGGTTAAGCTTAGGTTAATTTAAGCTAACGTAACCTAACCTTCTAGATAGCGAAACAAAAATAAAAATAACAAAAATTAATAAAACCAGATAAAATAATAACTTAATGATATAAATGAGGGTAATGTTTTTTATGCATATTATATAGTACGAATGAGTGAATGAGAGAGAATGAATAAAGAGAGAAAGGATAGACTAAAGAAGAAGAAATAGTAGTAAAAAGTGGTGAAAGACTGACCAATTGAAGAACACTACGGTGACTTTTGTGTTTCTGATCAGGCTAAACTATCTCCTCCTTTTTCTTTTTCTTCGTCTTTCTTATCTCCTTCTCCTCATCATCATACTTCATCTATTCCACCTTCCCTCCCTCCCTTCCTTCCTCCCTCTTCCCCATCCCCCCCTACTCCCCTTCATCTTGTCTTTTTCTTCCACTTATTTCCTCATCTCCTCTACCACCACCACCTCCCCCTCCATTTTTCTTCCGCGTATCATTCTCTCCCACCTCCTCCTCATCCTTCCCTCTCTTCCTCATCTTTCCCTCTCTCTTCCTCATCTTTCCCTCTCTCTTCCTCGCCCTTCCCTCTCTCTTCCTCATCCTTTCCTCTCTTCCTCCAGTACCAAAAGGCAAAACAAAAGAGCATCTAATACCACCTGGTCGTGGAGACAGCAACGTCATGATGTTTATAACGCCGTGTGATAACGAGTCGCTCTTATCCCGCATCATAACAGTGACTATCCGCTTTTCTCATCCGCAGCGGGTATTGGGGTGTGCGGTGGTGTGGGTGTGTGGTGCGGGTGTGTGGGTGTTGGAGCGGGTGTGTGGTGCGGTGGTGGTGTGAGTGTTGGGCCCTGAGATGTGGGTGTGGGGGTGGTGGTGTGAGGCGGTGGGGGTGTGTGCAGCAGTGGGAGGGCGGTGTGGAGGCGGGAACGGCAGGAAGCGTGGGGGCGTGGAGGCTGGCATGGGCGTGGAGGCTGGCACGGGTTTGGAGGCTGGCACGGGCGGGGGCGTGGAGGCGGGCACGGGCGGGCAGGGGTGTAATAGGGCTCAGGTTACCCCAGCCTCACGCACAATTGGGGTAAAGTGTCATCAGTTCGGCGCGAGACAGTTGATAGACGGACGGCCGCCCAGACGCACATTGTCTAGCTCTCTTTTTGCTTATATAGTACAACACAACACAACACAGTATACCATAGAGGCGTCTGGCTCACTTCATGCACCCCCCAGAGAGGAGGTGGGCGGTGGGTTGGGTGTGTGTCTGTCTGTTTGTCTGTATACTGTCTGTCTATATCTCTGTATTTCTGTCTTGTCTTTATACAGTACTATATTTTAGACGTGCAATAAACAGGAACCTACATATCCGTAAAAAAAAAAATACTGATTAATTTGTTCGTCGCAAATCTTACGTAATCCATCCTAACCTAACCTAACCTAACATTTTGATATATAACTAAACTTATTAATGAACTTTATTTATTTATTCATTTATTATTTTGTGGTACGGACCGTTCATGTTGTAATATTCAAAGGCGTACGTATGGCCTGAGAGCTGTGGGTTCGTTTTTATGGTATACACGGGAAGAAAAACTAGTTGCTCCGCGCGTCTAGCTGCAGGCGGGACAACAACACTACTGAGATGCTCTAGCCTGGCGTCCATACTTGTGCAACACCCGAGAGAGAAAAAAAATGGAATGAATTTTTCTTTTAATCTTTTCTATTGTTTAAAATACGACTTGACGTTTGGAGATTAAGACTGGTGATATTTTGAAGTATTTCAATAGGAAATAATAACAAAGTGATTAAATAAAAATAATGATAAAAGCGATTAAATAAAAAATAGCTAACAAAGGCAATAAAATAACTAACAAAGGAAATCAAATAGGAAACCAATAGCAAAATTAATTGAATATGAAATAATAACAAAAGCAAATAAATAAGAAAAACTAATAGAAGCAATTAGAGAAAATCTACTCAACAAAAGTAGTCTACATAAAAATATAAATAAAAGGAATTAAATATGAAAAATAACAAGGAAAATAAAGCCATCGGGTTTTATTCAGACTTAGCTGTGGTAGTTAAAACACTTACAGAAATAATAACAGGTAATAATAATAATAATAATGTCACCACTTATTGTAGGAAACGATGGTTCTTCCAGTGAGGTCATTGTTTGGGATGGGTTGGCGGGAAACACAGAAGGCGCGTGAGGATTGGAAAGGTCATAGGTCAATGGGCCCCAGGTTCTGGTAGACCCCGGGGATCACCTGAAGATTTGCCCGAGCTTATTTCACCTGATGATTAACCCAGCTAACTTAACCTAACTTAAAACGAACCCAGCATAAAACGCGATGTTGGGTTAGCCAGGGTAAGTTGGATTAGTGTGAGGTTAGCATTGGGATTAGGTTAGGTTAGGTACGACATCAGAGCCGAGTACTATTAGGAGTAGTGGCCATTTGAGCAGTTGGCCAGGTATTCCACCGAGACCAGGCCAGGTGTAGTGAAGGTTAAATATAAGGATGACACCTGGCTTCCTGTGCGGGGTAACCTAAGGTGTTCAACTAGGTGTACTGAGAACCTCTTGCTATTATTATTATTATTATTGTTATTATTATTATTTTTATTTTATTATTATTATCATTATTATTGTTGTCGTTGTTATCATTATTATTATATGTAATGAGACGAGTTAGGTCAGGGTGGGTTATGTTGGATTGAGTTAGATTAGATTAAGTTAAGTTAGAACTAGGTTAAGTTAGGTACAATTGGGACTGGTGTTTTATAATTGAGGCGCACCTGATCAGTCGGCGGTGTTCGTCCTGGGGAAAACACAGGACTCACATCAGAAGTGGGGGTAGGGAATTTCCCGTCGATTCTTCACACCCGGAATAACTGTCTCTCTCTCTCTCTCTCTCTCTCTCTCTCTCTCTCTCTCTCTCTCTCTCAAAAGTATTCAATTTCTCGCCTCAAGGTGCTGGAAAATTTGTCTGCCCTGCGTGAGGCGATCTGTACGTGTCTCTCAGCCTTCCCATCACTGCCCTCTCCCTTCTTTCCCATCATCGCTGACACCTCCTCTCTCTCATCTTTTAAATCTCCCACACCATTCCATCCCACTTCCCATTCACTCCACCCCATCCGCCCACCTCCACCCCACTCAACCCACCTCCACCCCCACTCAACCCACCTCCATCCCACTCCCGCCCACCTTCATCCCACTCGGGTATACGTCACCAAGATCCTCTCTCAGACCAACCACTTGACTTGAGGGAATTGACATCAGGACCATTTGGGTAATTTGCATGTTGTTTTACCCTGTATATAAACTGTGGTCTCTCTCTCTCTCTCTCTCTCTCTCTCTCTCAGGAGGTTGGGGTCGACCCTTGGTTTAGGGAAGGTGAGTCACTCCCTGCTCCCCCACCGCCTACCTGGAAGCAAGGGTGGAGGGTTAACTGCTGCTGTTTCCTCCTCTCTCCCTCAGCCTCCTCCTATCTCTCCCTCCCTGCCTTCCCCTCCTTACATCTCCCACTACTCCCTGCTTTCCCCTTCCTCTTTCTCTCTCTGCCTTCTTCTCTCCTCTCCCCTTGCCTTCCCATCCCTCCTACCCCCCCACCCGTCTTGCAGGCTCCTCACTGTAGTAATCTGGAGGCGTCAGGCATGTTGTGTGGCCCCTGGAAGATTAATAGTGAGAAGCCTTCCTTCCTCCTTCCCTCTTTTCTTCCTTCCTCCTTCCTTAAATTCCTTCCCTCCTTCCTTTCCTCTCTCCCTCTCTCTTCTCTCCCTCCTTCCTTCCACCCCTTCCCCCCTTCCTCTTTCCCTCCTCCTTCAACTATTGACCAGTGTTGCAACATTCCTCCCTCCCTCTCTCTTGCAACGTTCCTTCTGTCACGCCTGTAACCGGTGACCATTATAGCAAAGCCCTTCCCTCACACTGCTGCACAGCCACCCCTTCCTTGCCACCTTTATTATCATTCTTGCAACGTCCTTCCCTCCTTCTTTCCTTCCTTCCCTCCTCCTCCTCTCCTCTCCTTTCAATGTCCCCCCTCCTCCCCTGACTTCCCTCCTTCTCCTTCCTTCCCTCCTTCTGCAATGTCCTAACCTCCTTGCAATATTTCCTCCTTGCAATACTCCTCACCTACTTTGCAATATTGTCTCCTCCTTCAGTGTCTTCCTTCCTTGCAACATATATATCACCTTTCGTGCAATAAACTTCAGGGAAACGATTTTCTTCTTTGCAACACTTATTTCCTCAACACACCAGTACTCCCCCTACCTTCTCCTCACCCCTCCTCCCCCCCATGTTTCCCCATCCTGCCCTTCCTCTTAGCTCTCTCTACTCCTCTCTCTCTCTCTCTCTCTCCCCTTTCCTCTCTCTTCCCCTCATCTCCCCCCTTCCTCTCCTTTGTACTCTCCTTATCCTTCCTCACCCTCTCCTCTACCCCTCACTGTTGTCTTCCATATCCTCAGTCCCCCCCACCTCCTCACCCCAGTCCCCCCTCACCCTCCTCCCCAAAGTATCACCTGTGGTCATTAGTCTAGGACTAGGTGACACCTGGCCATTCGTCTTACCTGTGTCTATTGTTCCCTTTCACTCTCCCCTCACTCTCCCTCACCTCTCATCTTCCCTCATCTCTCTCTCCCTTCACTCATATACCTAAACCATCCATTAATCTACCAGCCAAGTTTATCTATCTATCTTCCCACCTGGTTATCTACCGTCTCTTTGTTTACCTACATCTTCACGACCACTGAAGGTGTTATAAGGCGTGACCTTCTCCCCACCACCAGCACGACACATCACCACCGGCACAACAACTTTCGCTCAAGTACGATAGTGAGTGTAACATTCCCGCCACCGTGTCCTCAGGGCTCGCCTTCTTAGTGGGTGTGCGTACGGGAGTTAACTGACTACCTCTCTCTCTCTCTCTCACGGCCAGCTTGTCTCACCTGAAGATTAACCACCCGAGGTAGTAAGGCAGCTATCAAACAGGGAGGTACTGGGAAGATATTGGAAGCATAATAGTGTTGTGTAATGGTAGACACTGCTGCCTATATGTTACCAAGTCCCAGGTTGTTAATCTGATTTTCTGCCTCATTTACTTTGACAACACAACACATATCGTTTCTCACTATTGATCTTTTTTTCTATTATTATTATTCTATTATTATTATTATTATTATTATTATTATATTTTCGCCCCAGGCCCTGATGTGGGTCAGTGAACTGTGCCCTGGTGAGCTAATCCTCGTAAAAAAAACTAAATTAATAGAACCTGACTTAATCTTACCCAATGTAACCTAATCTAATCCTAACCTAACCCGAACGTAATTTAATTTAACCTAACCCAGGGCTTTAGTATGTAAACAATGGGGTCTGGTTCTGGGGATTAGTTGGTGTTTAGGCAGGGAGGGGGAGGGTTGTGTAGTAGTGTACAGGTGAGTATTTTTCACGCTGCGCTCTCTCTCTCTCTCTCTCTCATTTATTTATCTATTTTGTCCTCATTCGCGACGGCCTGTTCTTTGCTGTGTGTGCGCATGTGTGTGTGTGTGCATTAAAGCAACAACAACCACGCCATCACTCTACGAACAAGAACTCGTGTCAACTTTTATGAAAGTTCTCTGAAAAATGTTATAACACGAACTAGTGTGTGTGTGTGAGGGCGGACCACTGCAGTTCACGACACCACTACCACCCCCACACACCCCTAACCTCCCCCCTACCTACACCCCCCCCCCACACACACGTACCATAAATATGTAAACAGTATCGATATAACATGAAGTTTATAGTCGACCTAACGCCACCACTTCTCTTAACCTTGCGTCTGGCGGAGCTATTGTTTATGCTATTGACTAGAATAGAAATATATATCCGTTTGTTTGTCTTTGTTGTTCTTATTCTGTGGTTCGTTAAGTGAGTGAGTAAGTAAGTGTGGTCATTAAGTAAGTAAGTAAGTATGGTCTTTAAGTATGACTCAAGAATTAATTATGCAGCTGTGTAAGTGACGAATTCTTGGCTTGATTGGGCCGGTGGGAGGGGGAAGAAAATAATCTCTCTTAGTCAGGGAGGGCGTTCGTAGAGCTGGCTGACGCATCAATAAAATAAGTATAAGGGTGTCTGTGTCTGTCTTATAAGGCGTGTTAAGAGTGGTAATGGGAGCCGGTACACATGTTACATCGTCAGCTGTGTGTGTGTGTGTGTGACAATTAATTCCTGGAACCACTCGCTATACACACAGCGTTCATCCTGATACACACTCGGCGATAGATAGACAGTTAGATATAGATAGATAGACAGACAGACAGATGGATAAATTGATTGATAGATGGACAGATAGATAGATAGCTAGATAGAAAAATGGATGGCTGGTTAGATATATAAATCGATACATGGATAGATAAATAGACAGAAAAATGGATTAATTGACAGATGGATGAATAGACAGACGGTTGAATGAACACAGAAGGCTGACATCATCACCAAGACTAGACCAAATTATTTCACCCTGATACAGTAGACACACAAGTTAGGGGAGACAAAAGTGAATCGGGTTGCGCACGTCAGGACATTGATTGAGTGACGCCCCCCCCTCCCTTCCCCTACAGCAGCGCCTTCTACTGTAGGTTCCTCTGTTCCTCTGCTACTTGTACATTCACCCCAAGCTAACCTAACCTAACTTAACCTAACCTAACCTAACTTAACCTAATCTAAGTTAACCTCAGTCATCCTAACCTAACCTTAAGTGAACCTATAACCTAACCTAACCACATTACTTGCATAAGCCATCAACACAAGCAAACAAATATACCTTACCTCAACACACACACCTGACCACACACCTGAAACACACCTGACCACACACCTGAAACACACCTGAAACACAAACCTTTAAACCACTGGGGAAAAAAAAAGTTCCCCAGAGCCTTACAGTCGTTTATCTTAGCTAGGGAAAAACTTTTGATCATTACTTAAAGCTTTTTGGGGCACTCGCTCCACTGTACTGCAAGGTGTAATGTTGCGCTCTGTACCACGACCAATTAGTTCAACACCTGTAATATTGTCTCTTATGTTTTGGGTGATTGTTGTTATTGTTATTATCATTGTTATTGTTTTTTATTATTGTTACTGTGATTATTATTGTCGTTATTTATTATTATTATTATTATTATTATTATTATAATAATTATAAACACACACACACACACACACACATATACACACACACACATACATACACTTGGATATCATAATGACGAATGAAGAGTCTAAGCAGAGGCAGATCAGCTGATAGAGGTAAACACAAGGACAGGTGTACGTATATTGGCCCTTTAACTCAGGTACACGGGAGAGAGAGACAGGTATTGGAAGCTGACGGCTTACCACAAATTATTGGTCTTGGAGATAGCAGGGTAGGAGGCCTTTATAGGAGATGTGTGGGCTTGGAGATAACAGGGTATAGGAGGCCTTTATGGGAGAATGGAAGACGTGTGGACATGGAGATAATAACATAGGAGACGTTGGAGGGAGGTGTGGGATATAGAGGGAGGGAGAATGACTTTCAGTATATGACAGACAGACGGACAGACACAGACAGACGGAGATAAGGAGAAGAAAAAGACAAATAAACAAACATACGCCTTGGGTGGGGGGGAGCTGTGAGGTGGACGGAATGTGGACCTGGTCGATAGTCGGGTGGTGGTGGTGGTGGATAGATGGACGGTGTGTGGGGTGTTGATGGACGGTGGGGAGGAAGATAGGGTGATGGGTGGGGAGGAGGTGATGGGTAATAAGGGAGGAGGGGAGAGGAAAGGTGGTGATGGGAGGGGAAGGGGAGGTGTAAACAATGACAGGTAGCGCCTCCACCCAACCTCTGTTATGATGGTCTCTCTCTCTCTCTCTCTCTCTCTCTCTCTCTCTCTCTAGGTCACCTGGGGGGGGAGGGGCAATTATCGCTGTGGTATTGAAGCTCCTGTTGTCGACTCAGATTATCAGATTACATAGGTTGTGTATCAGGTCTCAAGACACGATGCTGATACCTTATATTGCCCCTCTTTGCCCTATATTGCCCCTATATATTACCTATCCTTGCCCTATACTGCTTTCCCTTGCCCCTTATTACCCACCCTTGCCTAACTTAAAAGAGACGACTGAATCTAACTTCCAATAAACGACTGAAGTTGACAGATTGTGGTGTCGGTTTTGTGTGTGGTCAGATGTCCCGAAGTTTAAGAGGATTGAATTCTCTCTTATTACCGTAAACAAACGATAGTGACCAATACTCCCTCATTGGCTGCGGTACACCACACTTGACGCACAAATCCCGCATGCGGCAAGAATGTTAATTACTCAGTTCAGCATGTATATAGACAGTGCAGGTATACAGTTCAACATGTATGAAAGAATATATAAACGTGTGAATATTTTGATATACATGGATAAGAGATGGGTGGGGGTTGAGGGTGTACAGGTGGGGGGTGATGGCTCAGAGGGTGTATTCCATTCATCTTTTGTGTGTCACGGAAGCGAAGGGGAGCGGCGCCACTTTTGGTGTTGTGTCGGGCTTTGACCCAGACACACACACACACACACACACACACACACACACACACAGATAGAGAAACCGTGATCTGATTTTACTAGAACTGGGATTTTGCTACGACGGGCCTAATTAGACTAGGGCCCAACAGGACAGGGCCCCAACAGGACAGGGCCCCCTTCATCTCTCGTGTCTTTCATCCCTCTCCCCTGTATAATAATTGGCGGGTCGTGTTATTAAAACTGTTATTGATTCCGCGAGTGTAATTACCTTGTAATTTACGATGGGGTGTCTGCCTAAGCGGGGGGGGCAGATGGAGGGGGATGAGGGGGAGGGAGGAGAAGGGTGAAAAGAGTAGAAATAGGAGGGAAGATGGGTAAAGGGGGGAGAGAGGGGGAGAGCTGCTATGTGTCCAAGGGTTAAAAATATCCAGTTATTATATGAAGATTAGCATCCCAGTTTAGTTCACCCTAACCTAACCTAACCGCATATTACAGTAAAAAAATCAAATATGCCCCCCAAATTACAGTAAAGTTATAGCCTTATAATATATTGAAATTATACCCCTGGAGTAAAGAAATTATACCACAAAATTATAGCAGCTGCAGTGAGTTGTATGAGTTAGGTTAGGTTGGGATTATATACAGTCAGAAATTATGTTTCTTGGGTGACAGACAGTTAAAACACAACTGTAACCTATAAACAGTCACACACCTAACTGTAATCACAGTAAAATAACAACTTACTGTAATCATAAGACAGTCAGAAACCAACTAACTGTAATCATAGACAGTCAGAAAAGCTAACTGTAATCAGACTGTAAGCCATCAGCTGTGAAAAACGACCTTTTGTGTATTACAAGGTGGATATTCGTTTGCATGTCTTACTACAGGCTATCACGATACGCCACCCTCCCCCTCTAGTCCTCACCAGCCCCCATCCCCAGCAGCCCTCACCAGCCCCCACCCCCAGCAGCCCTCACCCCCATCAGCCCCCCTCTCTCTCTCTCTCTCTCTCTCTCTCTCACACACACACATACACAGCTGCTCATCACAGGCAAGTCTAAAAACGCATAATAATATCCGGTCCAAAAACCCTTCATTACCTGTGTGTGTGTGTGTGTGTGTGTGTGTGTGTGTGTGCATCATAGATCAACGTTTTTAATCTTTATGACAATCCAATTAAAGACTTAGGATGAGTTTGGTAATTAGAGAAAGGTTGTTAGCCATGCAGCTTCTTGTGGGGCTATACTGTAGTCTCGTTGGGGCTATACTGCTACTTCTATCGTGCTACTTTACTGCTTTTGCTACTTTTATGATGTTGCTCTTCTATTGTTGCTACTTTTATTGTGATGCTACTTTACTACTACTACTGCTACAGCAACAACAAAATAAATAACAACAACATTAACAGCAACAACGATAATAATAATCATAACAAAAACAACAATAACAAAAGTGCCCCACGTCATAGCATTCGCACTTGACAACAAAATTATACCACAAAACAGGACAGGTAAGACAAATGCCTAATTATAAACAGCGTATGGCAGGTAGTGTACAGGTGAGGTGAGGGGGGGGGTGGAGTGTGTGACTACCAATGGATAGTGTAATTAAGGGGGGGTGTAGGTGTGGTGGGGGAGTTAATTTATTCATCATGTATAGACAGGTAAGGGGTGATCAGGTAACGTGACTCTTAATTAGGTTCATTGATTCAGGAGACGACAAAAATATTACTATAAATAAATAAATACCAATATAGGGTGAACTAATTATGGGATCTTGTTTGATATATTGGTGGTGATGGTGGTAGTGTGGTGGGGATGGTGATAGTGGGTGGGGATGCTGGTGGTAGAGTGTAGGTGATGGTGGTAGGCTGTGACTAGTGGTGGTGATGGTAGGGGCAGGGTGGGACTGATGGTGGTAGGCTGTGACTAGTGGTGGTGATGGTAGGGACAGGGTGGGACTCATGGTGGTAAGGTGATGGTGGTAGGCTGTGACTAGTGGTGGTGATGGTAGGGGCAGGGTGGGACTCATGGTGGTAGGCTGTGACTAGTGGTGGTGATGGTAGGGACAGGGTGGGACTCATGGTGGTAAGGTGATGGTGGTAGGCTGTGACTAGGTGGTGGTGATGGTAGGGCAGGTGGACCATGGTGGTAAGGATGGTGGTAGCAAACAATGATGGTGGTAGGCTGTGACTAGTGGTGGTGATGGTAGGGGCAGGGTGGGACTGATGGTGGTAGGCTGTGACTAGTGGTGGTGATGGTAGGGGCAGGGTGGGACTCATGGTGGTAAGGTGATGGTGGTAGGCTGTGACTAGTGGTGGTGATGGTAGGGGCAGGGTGGGACT
The DNA here is from genome assembly GCF_018991925.1 of Homarus americanus. Classification (NCBI taxonomy): domain Eukaryota; kingdom Metazoa; phylum Arthropoda; class Malacostraca; order Decapoda; family Nephropidae; genus Homarus; species Homarus americanus. The sequence continues at coordinate 3,560,886 of NW_024749657.1, read as the reverse complement.
CATGGTGGTAAGGTGATGGTGGTAGGGTGAGAGACAGCTGGTGAAGGTCAGGATGAATCTCTACTCTACAGGAAGGTGACCAGACCACCCTTGTTGTCACACACACACACACACACACGTTACATAAAACCCTGTAGGCCAAACGTAATGGAGAGCCAGGGGACCTTTCCGCTACGTGCCCAGCAATATAATGGCAGTAAATGTGAATTACATTGGTTGCAACACGGCCGCCATGTTTGTCTATCTGACCAATCACAACCGTAATCCGTAACTGACCAATCATAAGGACGTAATTTTTAAACCAACCTATCACAGACGTCCTATTCGTTTACATTCTTTTTTAAACTGACCAATCACAGACGTTTTAAATGGACTGAAACTGTTATTGACACCCGTTTATCTCGACCATTCACAGAGCAGTTAATATTTACGTCACTTCATATTCGCCAATCAGAGTCGGTGTATTGGGGCAGATAGGTCACTCACGGAGCAGTTAATATTTACGTCATTTCATATCAGCCAATCAGAGTGTATGGAGATGGTCACTATAGAGAGAGAGAGAGAGAGAGAGAGAGAGAGAGAGAGAGTGTGAGTGTGAGTGTGTGTGTGTGTGTGTGTGTGTGTGTGTGTGTGTGTGTGTGTGTGTGTGTGTGTGTGTGTGTGTGTGTGTGTGTGTGTGTGTGTGTGTGTGTGTGTGTGTGTGTACGTACTGACCTGATGTCCTAATTATTGTCAGCACCCCCTTACACACACACACACGATGTTTTACGTGTTTTTTTTTACCACCCGTGTTAACTTTTCCTACAATCGTGTCTTGACTTTCACCTTGCCTACTTCTAGGGCCTTGGTGAGGTGTGAGGGAGGGGGAGGAAGGCGAGGCAGAAGGATAGCGAGTCTCTCTCTCTCTCTCTCAACACATTACACACGAAAATTTCCTATTATTTCTATATACACATTTGGTAAGTATAGTATAGTATAGTATAGTATAGTATAGTATAGTCAGCTGATCGCAGGACTTTCACTAGCGGCATTGACTTAGGTGACCCGCTTGGACAGGGAGGGTCACACACACACACACACACACACACGACAACAATTACAGTGTGCACTAAAGGCTGTAGTTAAAGAGATCTGTTATTATGTGATGTGGTTTTTGTCATAATGGTATAGGGTTTGTTTACATCGTGTGTGTGTGTGTAGGGGTGAAGTTATAACACCATCATGCACCTTAATATAATTTTCTTGGTCATGATGATGATGATGATGATGATGATGTTAGCACCGCGTCTGTCAACATTGTGGTGTACAGTTAAAACCATCAAATCAACATAATGGTGGCAGAAGGGGTTGGCAGCTGACAACACTCGCCCACTGGCTCTTGACAACCACAACCACTACTGATAACATTCATGTCTCACGGTAGCCTATATACTGTACCTTAGCTCACGCACCTCTCTACCCCCCTCCCCTACCTCACGCACCTCCCTACCCCCTCCCCTACCTCACGCACCCCTTCCCTCCTGCCCTACCTTCCCTGACGCACCCCTTCCCTCCTGCCCTACCTTCCCTGACGGACCCCTTTCCTCCTCCCCTCCCTTTCCTCACGCACCCCTTCCCTCCTGCCATACCTTCCCTACGCACACCCCTTCCCTTTGTCTACTTCTAAAACCCACACAGATCTTATACAACTCTTCAGTCTGTTTAGTTCTTAATTTCCCTGAATAAACTTGGCATCGTCCGCAAGCATCTGTATGGAGTAGCTCCTGGCGTGTCATTTATGTAACGAACAAACAACAGCGGACCCAATACATTGACCTGTGGTACCTCGCTTGTCACGGGTACACATGATGCTTTCGTGCCATTAATCACCTCACAGTGCTTGCAATCACGAAGAAAGTCTCTGACCCTCGCTAGGACATACTGCCACTGAATCCCGTACCCTTCCTGTTTAATTCTCAGCCTTACGTGGAGGTCACACCGTCAATAGCCTTTGCATAGTCGAGATATACAGTATATTGTCGGTATTACCACCATTCCCCATACCAAGACCTGCCGACACATCCAAATAGGAGCATCAGTGTTGATATTCCTTTGTTGTGTAGTACCCTTGGAAATCCTTTAAATCCTACGCCGCAAAACGCCACTAGAGTGAACCATAATCCCGAGCTTAGTAGATGCTGTGGAGTCTAAAGTTGCCGTGGCCTAGTGGGGAGTACTCTCGCTATACCTCCAGCCCCCCCCCTCCCCCCCCGTGCGGTGTCTCGGATCGATCCCCGGTGCTGAGTTCAGTTTCAAGAGGTTATGTTTAGTGAGGGAAGTGAGATAAATGTTTAATGGGTATATTGATGTTAGGTTGTGTTTACCTCTCTCTCTCTCTCTCTCTCTCTCTCTCTCTCTCTCTCTCTCTCTCTCTCCGGGGTTAACTCGTAAGGAATAACAAGTTTCATCGTTAATTCTTCTCTTGAAATACTTAACACTTTTTTCTGGCACGCATTCCACTAGCCGGCTCTCTCGTTCCAGCTCTCCCAAACCGGCTTTCTCTCCCAATCCGGCTCCGCTTAGTAGTAGTACGGTTTGTGGGCCAGAAGTTCACCATGATGGCCGGATATGGTAGTTAGTTAGTCCATACATATAATTACTTAATGAGACAATTATTTTGGCCCCTCATCTTGTTTATGGTTGGGTGATCGACCTTTCCTAGAGTGTAAACAAATTACTTTCCCAGAAGGTTAGGTTAGGTAACCGTGTTTGGGGGTTAGGTTAGGGTGTGGGGGTTAGGTTAGGGTGTGGGGAGGTTAGGTTAGGTTACCGTGTGTGGGGGGTTAGGTTTGGTTACCGTGTGTGGGGGTTAGGTTAGGTTACCGTGTGTGGGGGTTAGGTTAGGTTACCGTGTGTGGGGGTTAGGTTAGGGTGTGGAGAGGGTGAATCATCAACAAAGGAACGTATGCACACGGTAATGAGGACACGTACACAAGACAATAAAAGTAAATATTCAGGACAATTTTCTTTATACGACTCAACATTTATTTCTGTCGCGTGATGTGAGAGAGAAGTCACTATACCCTTCCCACACCCCACTCACCTCCCACACCCCACTCACCTCCCACTCACCCCACCCCTCAAAAAAAATGCTATTATCAATCTCGTAAAACTCGGGTAAATTTTTTCATTGGTTACGGTTCAGGTGTCGTCACGTTGGTCATTACACTTACCAGGTATAATAACGTGTCATTACTTACCTGTTATTACTGTAACTTGGGGAATATACATAAAATCTATCTATCTATCTGTCTATCTATCTGTCTATCTATCTATGTCTATCTATCTATTTTTAGCGGTCTGTCTGTGTGTCTGTATGTATGTATTTATTTATCTATGTACATTTTTTCATATATCTATCTATTCATCTATCTATCTATCTATCTATCCTGAGGCCACCTGATCTTACGTAAACATTTCCTGGCCTAAAGAAAACAAATCCACAGTCGTTCCCAGGTGTTGATTAATTAGGTGAGTGACACCTGTGGCGGCTGACCAGAGAGGTACGTGTTAATGTGATACACCTGTGAGGGAGGTCTTAGAAGTGAGAGAGAGAGGTCTTAGTGAGTGAGAGGGAGAGGAAGGGTCTTAGAGTGAGAGGGAGAGAGGAAGGGTCTTAGAGTGGAGAGGAGAGAAGAGGGAGGATGGTCTAAATGAAGGGGAAATGGGAGTGGGAGGAAGGGTTTCAGAGGGTAGGGAAGGGGAGGGGTCTTAATGAAGGGAGTGGGGTAGGGGGGAGGGGAGGGGACAAGTACTCATAGCAACACCCCTTATACACTCGATACAGTATACCCACCACTGTATTCAACCCAAATTACTGTACTTACACCTGTACCTGTCACCATAATCAACCCAATTACTGTAACCTGCACTTGTCACATTAATTAACCTGTATCCCCCTCCTATGTATTCAACACCTGTACCTGGGCCAATACATCTGTCGGCTACGTGTCTGGGTGTAAATTAGGTAATGAATTTCTATAATGTCAAAGGCGTTATTCCATATATCGGATATAGCTGTAGTGACGTCCTGGATAACTGGATTAATGAGAGAGAGAGAGAGAGAGAGAGAGAGAGAGAGAGAGAGACCAGTGGCCATGTACATCAGTGGCCATGTACAATAGTGGCCATAGGGGTGGTGGTGTTCAGGGGGCAGTATCCTCTCTGTGTGGCTTAGGAATGTCACTCACGGTTTGGAATCATGAACGAGAGGTCGATACGGTACACACACACACAGAACCCACGTATACATACACATATACATACATAAATAAAATACCTTACACGCACACACAACACCACACCCGTCCACACATACATACATATACAGACCACACACACACACACACACACATACACATATTTCCAGACCATACACACAGGTACCACACATACATACACATCACATGCACATCACATGCACAGACCAAACATACATCACACACATACACATACTTTCCTTTTGCCTTCTATATTCATTTAGCTAAACAAACAATAAATAACTGAACAGGTCTATACACGTTCCTCACACGTCCCAGCTTCACTAACTACCCAATTCGATACGTGACCAAGACAGACAGACAGGCACCTACAGGAACCCCCCCCTTTAAGTGTCCAATGAGCGTGAAGTACATAACATAACATAACGTAACCTGACCAACTTACCTGCAAAATTGATGACCAGGAGACACCAAGCAACAGCGTCAGTCCACCTCATCTCTCAGGTAAACAGGTCCTCTCCTCTCTCGCTCCACCAGTGTTTAGTTATCCCGTATAGCGCCCTCTAGAACAAGAGATCCACGGGCGGCGGGCGAGCGAGGTGTTCTCCCCACGGTGTCTAGGTACTGACTGACTGACTGGCTGGCTGTGGCGAGTAGCTGTGCTGTAGCCCCTCCTACCTCCCCGTCATCCGGTCTGGTGGTTCCTTTGCCCTGTGACCACCAGACCACGAGACCAAATAGTGAATTTTACCACCGGGATTACGCCCTCCATTGATTCTCACCTCGCGAGAAAAACACTAATTTAACCCCTCCCCTCCCAGGTAGATTAATCAACATCAGGTGTACAGAACCCACTCACCTAACAAGACTCATTCCAGCATTAAAACCATCAATAAATGCTTTCTTAGTCAATAATCCATAATGTTTGTGTAGGTGTGAGTCGAGTATAGCACCTTGGTTCACCTCACACTACACCGCAAGTCTCCTCCTCACCTCTCATGTTACCTGTCTCCTCTACCTGATTATTATGGGTCCACAGGTGTGTTATGTTTCTCAGTCCTTATTTATCGATACACCTGTACTGTCTGTCTGGTTAAAGTTGAGTGTAGTTGATGTTGCCTGGGTTTGTTTCCACTCTCGTCTGCACTACACCACCTACAATATCATCTACACTACGTCAACTACACTACCAACTACACTACACCATCTACACTATCATATAAATATACGTTAATGTCTACACACACACACACACACACACACACACACACACACACACACACACACACACTATTCCTGTCAGCATTTTATCACATGGTGGTGTTGTAAGTACTGTGTGTTAGGTCAGGTTGGGTCATTCATTATCCTGAGTTTATTGTTGCTTTTGTTATTGTTATTTTTTGTGATTAATTTTGTTATTATTATTGTTGTTATTGTTATTATTAGTTATTATTGTTATTATTGTCATTGTTATTATTATTATTATTATTATTATTATTATTATTATTATTATTATTATTATTGTTAAAATTATATACATTAAGGTAACGTATCTTCTCTCTCAGCCAGGTGTAGGAGTCTCATTAAGGCTACTCACATGTAGTATATAAGTCATCAAGGCTCCAGGTGAGGTAGTGAGGATGATAGTGGAGGAAGTGAGTTGTAGGGGACCTGACCTGAACTGACCTTAGGATGTAAAGTGAGAGTAGACCTATTTGTGGTGGCCATCCTGCACTGTATATTGTGGCCACCCTGTATTGTATATTGCGGCCACCCTGTACTGTATATTGTGGCCATCCTGCACTGTATATTGCGGCCACCCTGTACTGTATATTGCGGCCACCCTGTACTGTATATTGCGGCCACCCTGACTGTATATTGTGGCCATCCTGCACTGTATATATTGCGGCCAACCTGTACTGTATATTGTACACCCTGTACTGTATATTGCGGCCACACTGTAACTGTATATTGCGGCCACCCTGTACTGTATATTGCAGCCACCCTGTAATTGTGCTATTACGGCCACCCTGTACTGTATATTGTACATCCTGCACTGTATATTGCGGCCAATCTGTAGGTATATTGTGGCCACCCTGTACTGTATATTGCGGCCACACTGTACTGTATAGGCCACCCTGTACTGTATATTGCGGCCACACTGTAACTGTATATTGTGGCCACCCTGTACTGTATATTGCAGCCACCTGTACTGTATATTGCGGCCACCCTGTACTGTATATTGTGGCCATCCTGCACTGTATATTGCGGCCACCCTGCACTGTATATTGTGGCCACCCTGAACTATATATTGTGGCCAACCTGAACTATATATTGGCCACCCTGAGCTATATATTGTGGCCACCCTGAGCTATATATTGTGGCCACCCTGCACTGTATATTGTGGCCATCAGCTCGTGTACCGCGGTATAAGACTCTGCTCCTTTGTTTGTGGGAAAATTCTGTCTCTCTCTCTCTCTCTCTCTCTCTCTCTCTCTCTCTCTCTCTCTCTCTCTCTCTCTCTCTCTCTCGTATAACAGTGGAAGAACAGAACCCCCAAATTAACTATTGACTCACAAAACTCGTATATACCCAAGAATATTACTAGCCAGGTTAGGTTTACGTTACGTTACCTTCAACCAACCAACAAAAAATCGAGGTTAGAAAATGGACGTATCTCAGGGCCCCATCCAGAGGTGATAGTTAAAAGTTTCTCAAGGTAAAAATTTTCCCCAAAGAAGGATATAGGAACAAATGGCAGGGTCCTGGTCCCCCCTTGTTGGTCGGTACTGATGGGGTCGACCAGCAGATGAATTGGACAAATCCCTAACTGGTCCATCAGCAGCAGTAGTAGTGGTCATGAATCAGGTGGCCCAGCAGTAGTGGCCATGAATCAGGTGGCCCAGCAGTAGTGGCCATGAATCAGGTGGCCCAGCGGTAGAGGCCAGGAGGACTACACCCAGGTCTTGGTGCAACAGGGGTGTGTACTGTATTATGGTCACCCGCTCCTGCCCGGGACAGACCATTGTTGTGTGTATATATATATATATATATATATATATATATATATATATATATATATATATATATATATATATATATATGTACGGTGCGGTTTCACATAAACCAGGGTTGAGACAGGTGGCCTCTCTCTACCTCAAGAATTTCAATGCTCACAGGTTGGCATCTCTGTCTCTGCAGGGACAAGTTGCATGTTAGTCTTATTAAATTTACCACACTATTGTTTAACAGTGGCTAACTCCTCTTCGCGCCTCGTGAATATTAGTTAACTATTCCTTATCCTTATGGGCACAGCAGACACTATACCCCACCTGATGTTTACATGTTCACCTGTCCTAATCACCCCAGTACTCCAGGTGTGTGAGAACGTACCCTAATTGGCTCACAGTGATGCAACAATACTTCAGATGGCTATCAAGATAATAGCTAATTTATATTGGGACTAGTGACTCTACCTAACACTCGTACGGTCAGGTGGGGGTCTGGGGGGTATAAAGAGTTATTGAAAATCCGGTTCTTGACTACAGAGGGCCCACACAAGGCTCCAGCAGGTCCTATGGTGGTTGGTATTTAGCATCTCCAACCTCTCCCTCCCCCACCTCTACTCCAACCTCTCCCTCCCCCACCTCTACCTCCAACCTCTCTCCCTCCCCCACCTCTACCTCCAACCTCTCTCCCTCCCACCTCTACCTCCAACCTCTCTCTCCCCTCCCCACCTCTACCTCCAACCTCTCTCCCTCCCCCACCTCTACCTCCAACCTCTCCCTCCCCCCACCTCCAGCCTCTCCCTTCCTTCTCTACCCATTCCTCCCTCTTTCCACCCCACCCCCCCGCCTCTTTCTTCATCTCTATCCCTCCCTCTTTCTTCATCCCTCCCTCACCATCCCTCCCCTCTCTCCACCCTCCTCCTGACTCCATCCCCCTCCCTCTCCATCCCTCCCTCCCTTCCTCCCCCCCTCTCTCCATCCCTCCCTAACCAACCTAACCTAATCCTTAACATATACAGGTGTTGGACAAAATCCCCTGGACAATCCCACACCCCCCTCCTCCAGTTAAAGTGTAAAGTCGTATGGTATTGTCCGTGTGTGTGTGTGTGTGTGTGTGTGTGTGTGTGTGTGTACGAAAATTCAGGTGTGTTGGACAGGTGTGTACACATCTACAACAACACAACTGTATGTTTAAGTACAGTGTTGGGAGTTGGAACTAGGTTTAGTGTTAACGTTTCCTTGGCACACACACACACACACACACACACAGGATAAGTGTCCTTGGGTCTCCATCACTGAGAAAAGCTTTAACAAAACGCTACCTAAAGCAGTGAGCTGATTGGTCGTGCACAGTAAAATACGCTAGACATGTATATCGAATTACACATAAAAGTCCCTTATTAATACATGTATACAATATGTATAAATGAGTAGATAAAAATACTGATGAACAAATAAGCGAGACACATGAACAGTTCCTCTTGTTCATCTTGGAGTAATGTAAACACTGGAGAAATGGTGTCACTGTTGAAGCAGATGGTCGACTCACTGACTCTTTACAAACTATAGAAAGATGGCTACGAATCTCAGGTGCTGCAAGATGTGATACAGTACTTCAGGCTAGACAAAATACTCCAGGACGGATCCAGACCGATACACGTACAGTACGTCGATGATAAAGGTTCCTCAAGTCTTTTATACAAACAACCATTTCTGCCCTAAAGTGTAATATTTACACCAAGATGTGACAGTGTTTTAGGGGCGCTGACTGCAGGAAGAATGCAGTCTTTAAATGTCTCCGGTGCCCCTCACATGACAACACTAAGGAAATATTCCCTTTCACTCGACGGGCGGGGGTAATAAACTTTTGGGTTCTTTTGGGTTACACAGCGGTGCCGCGTGAATGACTCTCTTCAGTTTCTACCACATTCTTTCCGAACTTGTCTCTTGCTAGGATATAAATGATTTATGTAGTTAATTGTCAATAACTACTTCATTATGATGTTATTGTATTCATATCACACCACACCTCCTCTTGAATTATGTGTAGTCGCTGTAAATCATCTGGTCCTTCAGAGTAGTTTATCGCACAATAGCATCGATCCCCCCTACTCACCCCTCGTTGTGGGCCGTTATCAAGGTCATGGCCGTTTTATCCCGCGTTCCAAGTATCGTACCCAACACCTACGGTAGAGAGGGAGACCGGTGAGTACGCACACGGAAACTCTGGGTACATATACGGTCAACGGGTCAACACGACTTGCCTCAGGCTACCTCAGGACTTCCATTCAAATGTGTACCATAACAGTAGTGGCCTAAATTAATGATTTTTTTGAAATAACATTTAATACATTTACGGAAAACTCTGTAATATATTACAAATTCTTTATTTAGAGATCATATATTTGTTTCTAACTCGTTTCAGGTGTATTAAAGTGGTAAAATAAGGATTTAGAGGATAAATGGTTTGAATTTACGCGCGAATCCATCAGGTAGCAGACGACGTAGAACCGAGGATGTCCTTCAAAAATGCAGACGATATGTTCCAATAATATCCTTATATTTTTTTCTCCATAAGTTGTGACGAAGTTACGTTATGAACACAATAAAACCTTTAATGTCCTAATTAGAATATTTTTTGTGAAGCCGTGTTGCGTGTAAATTTTTACGGAGGAGGATCAACGGTGCATAAATAATTGATAGTGCGCATACACCAAAGTTAAATGGCAGTGCTTGTCTAAACTCAAAATATAGATCAAGTATAACATTCTTTAATATTATGTGTATATTTCTCTGATAAGAAATAGGTGTTAATCCTCCCCCACCATTAGAGTGAATATGCGTAGGTTTTAGAAGAAGAAAGTTGACCACCAAAAAATAGAACCAGTCAAAACCAAAATGGCAACTATGGAGGGCTCGTCGGAGCAGACTGTATCGTGTAATGCGGAAAGATTAGTGCGTGTAGGTTATTATGAATTCGAAAAGACAATTGGGAAGGGTAATTTCGCCGTGGTGAAGCTCGCAACACATAAAGTAACACAGTCCAAGGTAAGGAAATTCCAATAAACGGTTTGTTTATCTTTGGTGTCCTCTCCTGGAAAGATCTTATCTTGCCAGATTTTATGACCTGGTAGCCTTATGGAGAGCGACACTGGGGGGAACTGTATGGTGATTATGGTGGGAGGCGAGGTAGAGGGAGTGGCACAGAGAGGCAGGTGAGGCTAAGGTTGAAGGCTCTCTCTACGTGTTTATATGAGGGGGGCAACACAGCCACCTGCCCATCACACACACACATACATACTTATACATGCACACATATACTTACACATTTTCATATATATTTACATATATACACCCACACTCACACAAATACTCACACAGACAGACACATGCCAAGGACAATATCAGTGGTGGATAAAATTAATATATATATATATATATATATATATATATATATATATATATATATATATATATATATATATATATATATATATATATATATATATATATGAATGGCAAAGCATATATAAATTGTGAGGAACGGTGAGTAATTTATCTCTGCGATCCTAACACCCATGTCAACACACCTTACACTCGTGCCGTTTTTTTTATTCGCACTCAATCACGCTTATTGTCGTTGAATCATTTTAATATCCAACTCTTCATGTTAATTTTTTGTATTTATATCATTTGTTATGTATTACGTTTATGTGATTTTTATATTCTAAGTATTTATAAGTATGCCGCCAGTTATATAGACCGTAGCTCTTCATTCGTTCGCAAGCGTAGAATTAATGGTAGTGGTCGATGTGTTACGGTGATTTGGTAAATGATTTGATAATTTAGGTGAGTATTGAGGGGAGGAGACGAGTGGAAGGACACGACTAGATGGACTGTGTTTTGGAGTGATGTTTATTCTTTACTTTGCAGATCATTTGTAAATTTTGTGATTTTAAGATGTCACCTAGAGAAAGAGAGTTGGGGCAGGGGGTCGGTGCAGAGAAAAAGTAGACTTTTAATTTGGCATTAGATTGGATCATGGACAACATTACAGACACTTGATAATGTAGGTAACAAGGCGGTTAATTGAACACAGAAGCTATTAAAAATTGACTGAATGGATTCTAGTTTCCATTTATCTCTTTAATGGATTGTAATTAACGTTTCCACAATGTTTCGTCCAATTCTATCAGCTCCTCCTGGTGTTAATATAAAAAAAAACTAACCTAACCGACAATAGGACTAATATCCACAGCGTTGAAATTATCGTATAAGAGTTCTTTGGGGCCACCTATTATTTTCAGTGTTAATACAGGTAATAATAATCTAGACGAATTTAATGGATATAATCACTACCCTGGAACATCATCCCTATGCGGTTCTGCTATTATAAGTGAAGTCTTATAATGGTGCATTTTACCGATTGGTGACGGTACGTTCGAAAACACGTGTTTTTATGAGTGGCATGAACGTTTAAAAATTGAAAGTCAACTTCTCTGCTCAGAGGGGCTGTTATGGTCACCAAACACTATCAGAGAGGAGGGGGTGTATGTGAGTGAAGGAATGAATGCCATTAAGACCCTCTGACTGAAGGGGTTAAAGTATACTATTCTTGTGAGTGGATGTTCAGAAACTGTGGGTTGCTGTACAGTACAGTGCAATATGTGTATTGAACCACAAATAACAGTATTATCCTTCCATCTATAGATGCTAATTTGATATTTCTGGTACTATGGTGAATGTAAATGAAGATCCTTAAAGAGTATTAAATAGTAACTGATATACTTTGTAGCTAGATATTATTTTCTGTAATAGCAGGATTTAATTTTTCAAAGGCTTTCCAAGGACCAAATGATGCATTTCATCACTAAATTGTCACTGTTGCAAAATTATTGTGAAATGTTTAAAAACAAAAGTCAGGGTTATGCAGCCACCTAACACAAAATCTCTTTTCAATGAAAACTTAATTCTTGCCCCAAGATTAAAGCAAATCGACTGGAGGAATAACTCTTTCCATATTCATTTATTTATTTTTTCTTGAAAATAAAGATGCTACAGCCACCTACTGCTTCATGTTTATGCCATGTGTGTGTACGTCTCTTGATAAACGCTGCACAGCAACCAACCGAACTCGAGTAGTCCATTGCGTTTGAAGGTTTAATCAGACAATTATCCTTTAAATGTATGGTGTGGGTTTATGTACAATAAAACAATATCCCCAGCTCTTGGCCATGTACCTTTTCTCTAAATTGTTGCCAAGTCCTTGCTTCTTACCATCTTCACCAAGACTAGATCATATTTCCTTCATCGCTTCTTTATTAGCTCTGGATTAGTGTGAGGGAAGGTGTCATCAACGTTCATTCTCTCTTGCAGGTTGCCATCAAAATTATCGACAAAAACAAAATAGATGCCGATAATTTGAGAAAAATCCTCCGTGAAATAGATATCTTGAAGAAGTTGAGACATCCGTACATCATTCGACTGTACCAAGTGATGGAAACAGAACGCATGATTTACCTTGTCACAGAATACGCCAGTTGTGGTGAATTATTTGGTAAGTTTACCGTGTCGTTGGTGTTCTTCGGTCACTGTAAAATAACTTCCGAGGGGCTGACTGACTGACTGACTGACTGTTGGATAATTTAACCCCCACCAGTACACACTACTAATTATGACTTTTTCTTATTTTTTCTTAGTATTTTACAATAATAACTACAGTACCTTAGTTAAATACTGTATCCTACAATAATCATATATTTTAATTTCTTCCTGTACAATTTAATGGCTCTGTTACACTCATATTTGTCACTGTTAAATTTTTTGGGTGCTATTTTTGGCAATGTATTTAATAGCTTACTATGCTGTGTCAAATTTATTGGATAGGAAACTCTTACTAGTCATGCCTATAGGACCCATTTCCCACCATATGATTTCTTTGCTAATCTTATTTTAATCCTGTTCTGTATAATGCAATGGCTCTTATTCAGGGTGAGCCACAATGATGTAACCCATTTTAAAAGCATGTCATTATTTTGCTTGTGAATTAATTGTGATTATTTTGGCCTTAAAGAAAACATAATAGATCAATTAATTAGTAAAAAAAAAAAAAAAAAAGTCCACCGTCACTCCCCGCCCCCACAGTGGTCACGGGGAGGGTGAAGTTTTGGATCACCGCCGAGACTCTCTTCTGGGATGCATCTGATCTCCATTGTACCCCACAACTCTCATTGTTTTGGTGTTGTTGGCATATAGTACTCTGGATTTAAGATGTCCCCAAAGGTAGTGGTCAGCTGGAGACAAATGGTGGGGAAGGACTCTCGGTGTGCAGTGGGGTTAACAGATCCCCTGGAGAGTATCGTCTGAAAAATTGCACAGTGGCATTTGGTGTGTAAGGGGGATGCACCATCATGCACTGGAGAACTGTGCATCTTCTTGTATTAACTGTCTCTTTTTGCCCTGCTTCATCTTCAAAGAAATGTGGTTCTACAATACCTTTATATCTGATAGCATACTAAATTATCATGGTATGACCCCAAGTGCCGAAACACAAGGTATTATTGATCAGATGTATTTTTGACGTATTTTTTTTTTTTTTTAATGAAAACTAGTGTTTATATAGTGACAATAGTCTATGTTATTAAGAAAATGTATATATAGGTAGTTTGAAACATACAGGCATTCTATTTAATTGTTAAAATATCATGTTTATCTCAGAACCTGTAATCTGCACAGGTAAATCATCGTAAACAAATTTCTCCTCTTGGTGGTGGGTGTTGATCCTAGACCACCACAATAGGTAGTCTTAGTCTAGTGGCTAAACTGCCTGACTACTAAATACCAATCATGGTGGTCCTGGTTCGAAATTCGGCACCCACAGGTGAGAATTGTTTACATGTCATGTTTCATTAGATATTAAGTTTAGATACCTGTACAGCATGTCGACCATCACTAGTTTACATGGCAATTGTCAGTTAAATATTGAACAAAAGAAATCAAAATACAGTCATCCCTTGGTTATCACGCCTAATTGGGACTGCGCCGAGTGCTTGATAACGAAAAACGCGATAACAAAAGTACAGAACCTATGGGATTTATTCTAATTGGTTCCAGGCACCCAAGACCCAACCCCAACTTTCCCATTTTATGACCATTTAGACCCACTAAAGATATAGATATATGTTATGGTAAATATCAGAAACACACATAGGCATGGCTAGGTTTATTACAAAGTGATGAAAAGGGTACGCTCAATACTGTAGTCCACAAAACATGTAGCTATGCTTTCTTTATTTGAGTCCCCCATCATAGGAGTCCGTTTTCTCTTGCTTCAGGACGCCTGAGTCCTCCGTTTTCTCTCAATCTTAGAGTGCACCAGAGACTTCGTTATTCCTTAGTAATGACACAGAATTTGAAATTGCAATTGTTGAGGCAACTAGATATGTCTGATTACAGCAAATGTGTTATTGTCAATTTGTAGGTGAAAGATTTTATCCTCAATAGTTGTAGGTGAAGCAAGGGGGTAACATTACACCTGGAGGCAAATGCGTGATAACCAAATTCTCGGCCTGAAAAAAAAGCTATAACGGCATGTGTGCAGATTTTGATGGATGCGTGATAACGAAAATCGCGACAACCAAGTGCACTATAACCAAGGGATGACTGTATGTTACGTCCTGTTGATAAGAAAAATTTGCCGAGTCATGTCATGGTGCCCCTCTGAGCTTCCTGGTGAGGCTTAGTGTTGTACAGTGTCAGGCTCTCACCTTTATATCTGTACATTTAGGCCTGTACTGTGCTGTGCTATACTCTACTGTACTATAGGTACATTATTTTGGCTAGCTAATGAGAGAACCCTCAACACCTAGTGGCATTCCTTACAAATAAAGGAGTACGAATTACCTGTTGCTACAGGATCAGCTGAGCAGTTATCAAAAAGGTTGGAGAGGGTTAGTCTGAGATATATCATCATTGTGTACAATATTTTGAAGAATAAAGATAAAATGCAAGATTATGTAAGCAATGGGGTAGTGATAGCATAAAAGAAAGAACAATTTCTAATTTAAAAACAATTCTGTAAGGTATATTTAATGCTGGTCTTAGGGTTAGTGATCCCTTGTACTGTACTGTCATGTCTGATGTACCAATATTTGTTGATTTTGGTTTATGGTTCATGGTTCCATAGATAAGTTTTATGTGTACACTTAATATTCTTTGATTATGGTCACTAGGTGCTGTAGCAGTGCAACAGTTTATGGATTATCTTCTTCAACCATCATTTTCCTATACATAGCATTCTGTTTTCTACAGAAACTTTGGTCTTCCATCTCTAATTTGATACTAGCTATTCATTTCCTGCTCATCTTTGTCAAAGGAAATTTTTGTGCCTATCTGTTCCAATCTCTCATTTCCATGAGCAAGGCTGATTAATCCAATTATTGTATGGTTTTGTTTAGCTTAAGCTTTTATATTCACATAAACTTCCTTCTATCTGTTGCATCTATTGCACCCTCATCCATTCTAATATAGTACAGTACTCCCCTATTCATCATTATGTTAAAAAATAATATAGAGTACAATACAGTACCACAATTTTGGAAGTACAGTAATATTTTTCTTCAAGCTCTTTATTGCCATGTGTACAGTGTCTTGTTCTTAGAACCTTACAAAGAATAGACTGTAAACATGGTAAGTTAGATATGTAATTGACTCTACCTTATATTTGGGTATGGGGATTCTTTAAAGTAAGTTGAGATACAGGGGCACATGAAAGTAGTTGTGGGGGGGGGGGGTGGATATGTTGCAATGTTAACATCTAGTGTTCAACAATAAATTGGAAATTAATTTGAATTTACCAGTTGATGTCCAGCCATTTATACATTCTTCAACTACCCAATCAGGGTAAAGCTGGCAGCCTGACTGTAGTTGTTAACCAAGTTCTTTATGATTTGTATTATCATTGGTAGTGGAGTCAGCAGTGATGTAATGAGGGTTTAAGTAGCCATCTTGAAATGAAAAGGTTAAAAAGCTATAGACTGTATAGGGAGCTATATTAGTACTGATACTGCTGAAAAATACTCGCATGAAATCATAGAAGCTGTTTTTGTATTACTTTATTATACAGTTTTATAATGGCATCGTCTTCTCCTGGCAGACTATGTCGCGGCACATGGTAAGATGAGTGAAAGAGAAGCTCGGACAAAATTCATGCAAATCGTGGCGGCTCTTCGATATTGTCACAAGCGTGGAATTGTACACAGAGACCTCAAAGCAGAAAATTTACTCTTAGACAAAGAATTAAATATTAAACTTGCAGGTAAGTGTTTGTCTTCTCTAAGTTGTCGTCATTGATCGGTATCAAACTTACTTTCCATTGTGAATCATAATCTGTATCTGATGAGTTACTCGACTAGCTCTTTGTTTAACCTATATATGTATACTGCACTGGAATCTTATTAGGTCACTCTTGAGGAGTTGGTAGTTTTGTGAGGACTTTAAATGGAATCATATATGGCTTGAATCTTCATTGTCCTATTGAATGTATTGTACTTCTATTTAGTTTGTAACGTTGTGGAACTTATGATAAATAAACACTCATGATGGGAACAACGTAGATACTGTACTAGACCTTGTGGGCATTCTTTTATTAGGGGGGGTTGGTGTGGGGCTGTGCTTATTTCATCATCACATTGTTAGTCCTATTCTCCCATGTGTTTCAGATTTTGGTTTCAGTAACTTCTACACACCAGGAGTCCTCTTATCAACGTGGTGTGGCTCTCCTCCTTACGCTGCCCCAGAGCTCTTTGAGGGTAAAGAATATGATGGACCTAAAGCTGATGTTTGGGTAAGATGTGTCCAGTTTGTTTGATGATATAAATGTAGATAAACTGTACATTGTATGCCTCTTGATCTCTGGCCACATGAAATCTTCTCAGGGCCTTTTACATTTGTACACAACTCATGTTTAAATTTTTTGTGGTCTTTCAGAGTTTAGGAGTCATATTGTTTGTGTTGGTGTGTGGATACTTGCCTTTCGATGCCAAAACCATGCAGACGTTGAGATCCATTGTGGTAGCTGGCAAATTTAGAATACCATACTTCATGTCCTCAGGTGAGATGGTGTCTGTTTTGTATAGAAAGAATTTTCCATAAATTAATCTGTGGAGGTCATGAAGGAAATTGATGAGAAAGGTTTTTAGCCTTAGTAGAGGGATGGGTAGTCTTGCTTTAAAGGATTTATAAAATTCTGAATTAGATTTTTTTTTTTTAGTTTTTAAGGTGCTAGATAATAGGCTGCAGAATATTTGGGAGCACAGGCTTCAGAATTTCTTATACTGTATCTCACTCTTTATTAAATAATCATACATACACTTTTGAGTCAGTATACATGTTTGCTTCAGTTTAGAAATACAGTGTATCCATAAATGATTACCCTAAAAACAGTATGCTCTCACAAGAAACAGAACTGTAAGTTGCATAAATTTTGCCAAATGATTCTTACATGTTAAAGTGGCTTTCATGTTATTGAAGAAGTTGTCTTCAATAAATAAAAGATTGGTAAAAGTTAAGATTACAAAATTGGCAAAATGTTATATTGGGTGTCTGTTTTTCTCATAGTTTTATGGTGAAAGAATTTCCTGTGTTGCATAGCTTATAAGACAATGTTCAAGATATGAATTACAGTATTAGAATTTTAGGGTAGAAGCAAAGTTTTCTTAAGAGTTTATAGAGGTTGGGTGTTTCAACATGAGGCCCAAGTTTTTTATATTGATGCTAATGATTTAAAATGTAGGCATAGATAGTGTCCTAAGGGGTTTGTGCTTCATGTACACTACACTGGTGGGTTGGTGATCAGTACATGTGCAATTTTTTGGTGATATTCAACCAGACTTGCCATGCACAAGTACGGCTCTGGAGAGTGGCTGTAGGATGTTGCTGCATGGCTTGATATATATATATATATATATATATATATATATATATATATATATATATATATATATATATATATATATATATATATATATATATATATATATATATATATATATATATATATATATATATATATATATATATATATATATATATATATATATATATATATATATATATATATATATATATATATATATATATATATATATATATATATATATATATATATATATATATATATATATATATATATATATATATATATATATGTATATGTATATATGTGTGTGTGTGTGTGTCACTAAAACCATCCCTCTACAGTTTTGGTGAGGCTGAACTTAAATTAGCATGTACTTACAACCCTTCTCCTCCACACCCATTTCTCCTGCTCTCCCTGAAATATCCTCATGGGATATTGTGTACTTGAGAGATCTACTGTAAAGTGCAGGGTTGTTGTGGATACATTCCCCACATGTGCTGTTTTCAGGAGTTCTCAGCCAAATTTAGCATGAGCCTTTGGGGTCTTTCAGGCCTGAGGTTAATAGTACTTCCAGAAGTTGCTGCAAAGAAACTGGAGATGTGGATGAAATGTTTATATGTATATAATTATTACTAGGGTAAATAGGATCACTATGGAAAGCTGCATGTGATGCTTCTCTACAGATGGGTGAAGTGTGTGTTTTAGCACTGGAGACTGGTTATGTTTTGCATGGTTAATTAAGTTGATGAGGAATGGTTAGTGGAGTAAGGTTCAGTTGAGGAAACATCTTATATACAAGTCTTTCATTTTCCTTTCTTACAGATTGTGATAATTTAATTAGAAAGATGCTACAAGTAGACCCCGAAAAGAGAATAAGTATAGAACGGATAATGCAACATAGATGGATAGCAATGGTAAGTGTCTGCTTTGTAAATTTGAAAATTATTAAGTACAGGTAATTGTAATTTCTAAATTCTCTCTGATTAGAATTATGCAATCTGATGAAAGTTATAGAATAGTTGCTATATTCACCAATTTGTTTGTTGAAGGTTAAAATTTACAAAGTACTGTACAGTGCATGGATTATGAAGCTCATGAAGAATGGAAATTGTGTTGCAGTGAGTGATGTAAACTGGGCACTGTCTCATACAAGCATTAAAGTGATTCATGTGAGATTTAAGAAATAGGAATGTTGAGATTATATACAGGATTTTCATTGTGAACAACTGGTTGTTGCCTGAATTGACCAATTTAGCTGACACTGGTTCAAGTCATATTGTTACTGTGAGAGTACTGATTTACAGTATTTAATTGTACTCAAGAGAAAAGTATAAATCCAATAATTTTAATTTCAAAAAGTCATATGCACTTTATTATCATTTAATTGCTAAACTTTGTACCAATTGTTTAACATTTACAAGTACAGTGATATCTCCGTTAGCCGGAATAATTATAATTGGTGCAGAGCTCTTCCGGGAATGAGAGATTTCCTGGTAACGGAGATATTACTATGTACATTAATCAATCACTGCTTGATCCCAACTTCTCAAATCTTATGTGGACCTTTGCCTAATTATTTAGTGAAAAACCAGTTACCGTATTTTTCGGCTTAAAAGACGCACTTTTTATGACAAAAATATACCTCGAAAATTACCATGCTTTGAGCAAAATTTCACTGCCCCCTAATGTGCTTACTTACATACACGACCTCACTTTTTTTTACCCTTAATTGTTAGCTACTTCCATTGTTCCATTTATTAACATTAAATAACATTATTTAAAACAACCATATTAATTTTTCTACATTAATTTTAATACAGCTACAATGGAGGACTTATTTTCTTCGGTTTTATAATTATGTAGAACCAATCAGTCACTGGTTTTGCAAAAAACGAGTTGTTTTTTTTACTTTTATTTTGTTTTTAAATAAAGATTTATTGTTTTATATAGACGTTGATATACATGTTTACATATGCTTACCTTCTACTGTTGGAAAATATTTCCCGTCGTTGTTATACCACAAAACAAGAGAAAGAATGTAAACACGACAGCCCCTAAGATGTGGAGGTGACCAGGTGTATAAAATGAGTGCTGTATTAGAGACTTCACCTTATACAGATTTTTTTTTTAAATTGATGAAAATGACGACTGATAATTAAGCAGTTCTAAGTGATGATATTCAAAGAGGTGTGTGTACTTGTGCCAAAAGGGCTGTATATCAAGCAACAGTTACACTGGTGTAGGTATTAGGCAGCTAATGTACCAAACAAGGAGGCACTACCGTCTGGGAAGATATTGGAAGCATAATGTATTGTCTAATGGTAGACCCTGCTGCTATGAGACCAAGTCCCAGGTTGATGATCTGACTTTCTGTAGGGTCTCAATGGTTTCTCTTACTTTGACAACACAACATACATACAGGTATATTGTTTCTCACTCTTGATAATTTTTTTAATTTTTGTATTTATTATTATTATTATTATTATTATTATTATTATTATTATTATTATTATTACATTTTCGCCCCCTAGGCCCCAATGTGGGTCAGTGACCTGTGCCCAGGTGGGCTAAAACCCGTAATTTTTTTTTTTTTTTTATTTAATTTCCAAAATCAGGGTGCGTCTTCCACGATGCAGCGTCTTCCAAGCCGAAAAATACGGTACTTCAATCTTGGAAGGGTAAACAGATCATAAGGGTTTAGAGTTGACCAACATTCACTTAGGTATGGTAGAAAAGGTAGATATAACTGAAGCTTAAAATGTAAAGTAAAATGTTAAAACATTATATGCTTTCTAGAGGCAAAATGGTTTTGAAAAGTGAATAGAAAAATAAAATTTGTGGAATGGTGAACAAATTGCAAACACTGTCTTAACACTGTGGTGCTGCATTATCAGTCTTTCTGGCTCCCCACCTTATATTTTTGACTCAAGATAAGATATACACATAAACTTACAGATGGACCATTTCTGTGAGTAGATAATGTATTTGTAGATATTACTAGAAATATTATCATTTTTATGTTGCATTTTTCTCCTCACAGGAAGGTATAGAGCCAAAAATTAAGGAAATCCTCCAGCACTACAACAAAGAGGAGTCTTATCTGCCTCCACCTGACAATGGACAGGTGTTAGAGCACATGATGCACATAATACCTGACCTAGATAGAGAAAAGATCTTGCAGGTGAGGGACGTGAGTGGCCTGAGTTGGGAGTGTGTGCTGATCACAGTGAGTCTTTTCTTGTGTAGTTACGTCAGCTGTACGAAGATGATGGATTTTTTTAACGTTCGATGTTCTACAAAAGTTGCATGTCTTGTCTTTTTTTTTTTTATTTAAAATCTAGTATGTTTAGTGCCTGTGCTTTACACTAAGACCTTTCTTCTTTCTTTAGTTTTTGTTCTGCTTGCTTTTTAAGTTCTAAAACAAAAGAGGAAATTACAGAATAATAAATCCTTTATAAACCTAATGAAGCAACATTTGTGCTTTATGATGTGCATTGCATAGGCACTATACCATACAATGCTTTTGGTATTGTAATGTAAACTATATATTCTCCGGTTGTCAGCCAGAGCTGTTTGGGGAGTTGTCAGATGTGTTAGCTGTGCTGTGCCCTTAATTCTAATGAGTACCTTCGAGTAATGTTCAGCCACTCTGCTCTACATGCTGGAGAGAGACATACACTATTGATATATACTGTACTGTAGCTAAATACGTACTGAGCCTCATGCCATCAGCTGCCTGTGTGTGTTAGGGATATGTTGCTGATTACCTACACACTTGCTTAATCATTATCGACCACCCATGTATGTCTGGATTACACATGGGTTTTACAGTTTCTACTCTGTGTTAAAAGATTTTTCCCGAATATATATGGATAAATACATTAGGGCATCATAAGGTAGCAGTTGCACATACCTTAACCCATGAGCCCAGATACCAAGTAAAGCTAGCCAGGTGTCACTTGTTGTATGTGAGCGTGTTATGTCAGGGCCACACACTGGCATACAGCTCGTCCTCTTGAAGGCTACTGACCCATTTTAACATGTGTGGGAGTGCCATGATCATCATAGTTCACAAACTGGGGAACACACCATGACAATTATAGTTTGCATTGCCATATACTTGAGCTGATATAAAACTGGTTAATCATTCCAAATTCCTTCATAATATGTTGTATGACTTTAAACTTGTACAATATAATGTTGAAAATGTTGTTGCCTTATGATTATATTAAGTGTTGCATGATGTAACTAATCCTGCGTAGATTGTGGTACTAACTAAACATTACAACTTCCTCAGTGTGTGCATGGGATGAAGTTTGACCACATTAGTGCCATATACCACCTCCTGGAAGAGCAGGTGGCAGAAGCTTCATCAGCTTCATCGTCACCCTCCATCGCCCTTTACCCACAGGCCCTCCCAGTTGTACCCACACACCACAGAAAGTCATCCATTACCACTGGTGAGTACCCCTCCCCTCTCTCTCAACCCTGGTGCAATTCTGAGCATGTACTTCAATTAAAGTGAGAGATATTGTATGAGAGTTAAGGGTAAGCATTAGCACACACCGGGTAATAGGCTGACTGGCCCAGGGAACTGATGGTAGTTCTACTGTGGTGGTGCTGATCTATTATTGGTTCTTTGTTTTGGCAGATTTTACATTTGCTACACTTTCTGTAGCTGCATATTGTCCATTTGTCCTTTCTCTTGATTTTATTTTATTTTTTCCAGTTTTATTTATTGCGTCTCCATTTGCTCCCTTTTTCTCACTTGCTTGATTTCGTTTACTTTTCTGCTTGTATATGGTGTCTGAAGGAACCCATCTGTCTATAAATATTTCTCACTTATCTGAAGCAAATATTATCTGCTTCACTTTTGTAAGAACTAAACTGGCATGTTTAGACATTCAAGAAATGTCTTGAGGTGTTTCTGGAGGGTCTGCAGTGGAGGACTTTAAGGCGTGGAGATTGTCTGTGTTATCTTAGACTGGAGTAGGTTAGTCCTTGTCAGGCTAGGTCATGTTAGACTAGGGTACAATAAACCTAGGTCAGGGTAGGCTATGATAGATTAGCGTAGGTTAGTCTAGGTCAGGCTTAGCTATGCAAGGTCCAGTTTGTTAGGTTGTGGCATCCCTTTCAACTGCTGTAGTGGAGGAACATACTGTAGTTCTAGATAGAATACTGTAGTATACAATTGGACCTCAGTAATTATTCTTAGGTGATCTGGAATTTTCACTTTGTATTAGTTTATGCTCCAACCAGCTGAAGTTTACACACAACTCAAGGTGGAAACAGCCAGAAAACATTTATAATTTTTGTCCTGTAGTTTTACTGCATTTTGTGTTCAAAATTTTAAATTCTTAAAAGACACCAGCCATAGAATCTTCCAAAATAAACTCATCTTCACCTTTGTACTTTCTTGGCTATTGCAACATTTTTCTACTACCACAATTAGTACTTAGAAAGATTATATTTTTTGTTTTTGTTTTGTTTTTTTGTTTTGTCTAATTAGTCAAGATATAAGTTCAGCAATATCACATACAGTATAACCAAGGTCCAGGTGTAGTTTACAACTACAGTACTTAGAAAAATCTTTACAATACATCACAATCTTCATTGTTTTTAGGTTTAAAGTCCAGAACTGATTATAATTTTGGCCTAATTTTGAGCACTAGTTCTCTGTGGGCTGTCTTTAGTATGATTTCATATAATTGAGTACAGGTAAACATTTGTGTTATTAATCACATTATACTCCCTCAGGGTTCGTTGACAGAAGTCCAGTCTCCGACACGGAGGAAACCCCACGTGCTGTGCCTCTGTTCTCGTGTTCACCCATCCCTCAAAATCTGCCCGTACTCCATGACCCATACCAGACTTCTTACTCTTTGGAGAAGGTGAGAGTCAATGTTTGGTCTTTGGTAAGAGAGGAACAGAAATGGAAGGGTATGAGGAGATGGGTGAATGTGTGAGAAGTGATATATGATGACTACACAATAGAAAGAGCAGTGTTTCGTTCAGAGATAATCTGCAGTGTAGACTGTAGATGTATTAGAATATTGGTTTGCTCTTTCCAAATAACATAGATTTTACCTTCCAGTATGGTGACACTGACATCAGTGGAGAGTCAGATACAGATGAGCCAAATCAGCGGACAGTAGACAAGTACCTATGTTCCAGAAGACACACTGTTGGCCCTGGAGACACACATCACGAAGAGGTAGGTATCATCAGAGGAGTGCCACAGGTTGAAGTTACTGTATGGGTGGTGTGTCATATACAAGTTCTCTTTCGTACCACACTTTAAGGGTCACGATGATATGTTGAAGTATCTGTGTGTCGTCTGTCATATATTCCTAGCACTGTGTGAGGTCTGATAACCTCCCTCCTCCCTCTTCCCCACCATGAACACAAGGATATATACCGCCCAGCGTGCGGTCGTCTGCAGGGTGTTAAGGTAATTCAAATGGGACAGCATGTAGGTATCCTAAGTAAAAGACGTTTACCCTTATATTTCTCAACTAGTTACAACACACAACATATGCTGATGTTTGGAGTCTAACATGGCTACTCATTGATCTTGTCATCATGTATGTTGTGTGCAAAGATGATGAATAAGCATGATTCACATAGATTTTTTTTCTAACATTATTATCATTTCTTTTTCTCCTGGTTATAATTGTGGGGTGAACTGAAGCCAGATTATTCAGTGCTCAGCTGAATACTTAGCTTGCTTTAGAAAATGGAGTGTAGAATTAATCCACAACTTTTATCCAGTGGTCATGGCTTTTTGTTTCTTCTGCCATGTGCTGCAGCTGCATGTGATTTGTATACACTTGAGGACAAAAAAGAAAGGAGTTTACTATCTCATGCTTGATTAAGATTTTAGATTAAAAAGGTTTTACACACAGCATAGCAAAAGCAGTTCTGCCCAGTTTAGTTCTCTGGGTCAAGGATTTTAGAGTGGCTCAAAGGACCAAGGAAATAATTACAGTACTGTATATGAAATAGTTGTTTTTAGTGACACTTGCTGTCTGAATCTGAAGTTAATTGTCACTTTGTCCACAGGTGATGGAAGCCCACATGCGAGGTCAGCTTCATTTGTTAGCTCCAGTGGGAATGGGAGTGATGAGTGGCTACCAGACTCCTCCCATGTCCCTCCTCCCCCAGACCAACCTGCCACAGAATCTTCCTCTTGTGAAAAACTTTCCACCACAAAATTTCTCTATCAAGGACCAACATCTTCTCAAACCACCTCCTTTTATGCATGCTGGTAAGTTTTAAGTAAATAATTTTAATTAATAGATAAGAGTAAAATGGCCTTTTTTCTTTCTTTTTGTAAGTCCATTATGTTTTGATGCACATTGAGAAAACAGATTTGTCTTAGCTAATAAACGCTTTGTTGTATTCTTCTTGAGATGATTTGATTTACATTTGTATATTTCAGGAAAGATAATGTCATATCTCTTCTTTATTTCAGTATTTTATTACTAAATAGCAATGGTGGTGGTGAGTGATAGAAACAATAATAAGTGATGGTGATAGTAGTAGGAACAGTATGTTAGGGGGAGAATTATGTTGGGATAAGGGAAATAGAGAGATCAAAGGAGGTGTGTGGTAAGAGGGAGACTGAGACCTTTAGATAAGTAGTAGTACCTATTTATCACATGAAACTTAATTTGTCCCTAGCTGGTGGCTTGGGAAGACGAGCATCAGATGGTGGAGCCAACTTACAGATGTTCTTTCAGCGTCAGTTGCCAGAAGGAGGCTGGAGTCATCCAAACAGTCAAGAACAAATTACACAGGTGAAACCACACTCAGAGCTGTTGAACTTTTGTAGAATGTTGTAATTGAATCAATTTATGGTAGTGGACAAAATTTTATTTTGTGCTTTTACCACTCATTGGGTTCATTTTGCATTTCAAATTCATACTTTATTTTTGTAACGTTTGGGATATTTTGTCTTGAAAAAATCATCTTCCTTGCAGTGTTTTAGAACCAACTTAGTGTTAAACTTATGCCATTTCTAAATCAGCCCCAAATAGCTTGAAACTTGGCACAGTATTTGTAGTCTTTTGAGTAAAGAGAAAAATCCCATGTATCATGTCACATGAATTTCTGGCTTTGCCATGTTTGAGAACCCCTGCCCTAATGTACCCCTCCCCCAAGACCACTTGCTGCTATGATTTTTTCACACACACACCTCTGCTTCCTTTTTATCCATCCTCCTCCTATTTATTGTCATCCTAACTCCATCTGCTTATCTCTTCTCTTGGGGGGGGGTAATACATTAATTACATTACATTAAAGTAAAAAAAAAATCAGATTATCAACTACACACATGCTTCATTTATGTACTTATAACATCCTTGATATATTTTCAGCTGGGTCTTGGTGCCAGCTGCCTAGGGGGTCACTCTCAGCCACTACCTCAGCAAGATGATGACCTTTTGGGCCACAGAGATGACGAGATCGACCCCAGCGATGTTGCTCAGTGAGTTGCAGTTTAGGACGTAGGGGCACCTAAGGCAGCTCCCCCACCCTTGTTATGATTCTTATCTCTATCTCTTTCTGTATTTGTCTGCTCATACTTGATTAATGTTCATTATCATAAATAGAACAAAGGAATGAAGTTAAACAATTAGTTGAGAAATAGTTGTCATTGCTTTCCCATACACTGTACAATTATACATCTTTGAAATTGTTCGTATTTCACAGATACAAGCAAGTATTAGGAGATTTTATTCAGATATAGAAAGATGGATTCCAAGATGCTGACATGTTTATACAGTATATTCTAAAAGTTTTCATTGTGTATGAGTATCACTGAACCAACCAGCTGTTATGACAATGGGTCAGTCTTTTACTTTTTTTTTTTTAGCTGGGATATTGTTAATTGTTGAGTGAGAAGTTGAAGAGGCTGAGGAACTAGGGGACATGGCTTATATATCATAGATCAGTAGATAAATGGGACAGGCTACATTGGCAGTTGAAGATCTTATTCCTAGAATAATTTAAACTGGTCCTAGATTCCAGTTGAATCATTTTGTTTTATTGCTGCTGTTTGACACTGAAATCCCTGTTTATTACCCCATCTGCCCTTCAGGTATATGTCTGGCAGAGGAAGAAGCCAGAGAGCAACGTTACCACTGGTTTCGCCCAAAGACGTCCAAGAGCCACAGAGAAAGATAACTCCTAACAGAGCAAGAAAAACTGGCTTGCCAATGGTGACAGAGAGACCACCTGGTAAGGCATATCAATATTATATGATAAGCAAACATATACTAACAGTTGCCTTTATTTAAAAATTTGTCGTGTTTGGATAATGGACACTGTTCTAACAATTTTCTTTTGGCACTAAGTTTAGTTATTTGGTTGGAATGGATGGTAGCTAGATTTTTATATAACTAAATTTTTTTTTTTATTAATTTTTAGTTTGCTTTCTGTTAATGAGAAGCTAAAGTTGTGAATGTTATATTGTGGCACCAGTACCTGTTCCATTTTGGGCCACATTACTTAATGTGTGTCAAGAGTTTATCATTATTTTATGCTGTATACAGTTTTTATTAATACCAGAGGCAAGCCCTAATTTTATGATGCACTTCTTTGTTTCATTTAGTAGTAGTTGTGTGTTCACATGACAGCATGTTGCTATGTGTTGGAGTGTACACTGCTGGTAGTCAAAGGTGCATGATACTTTGGTTTTTAGTCTTTTATTTTATAATTTATATCATTAGCTACTTTACTTTTATAATTTTTTTCTCTTGTATTTCGAATTTTACTCATTTTGTTTGTTCTCTCTTACCTTCCTTTATCCTTACCCCTGCCTGCCTCTGATGCCTGCGTGATGCCATTTATTATTTGCTGACTTGGCCCATTGTTTTCGTTTAACTTTGCTTGCTTGATAATTGCTCATACTGTATCTTGCTTTTTTGGGGAATCGTTGATTGTATTCCCATTAATGTAACATTTTTGTTTAAAAAAAATTTATGCCATGAATTGCAATCAA
Organism: Homarus americanus; assembly: GCF_018991925.1. Taxonomy (NCBI): domain Eukaryota; kingdom Metazoa; phylum Arthropoda; class Malacostraca; order Decapoda; family Nephropidae; genus Homarus; species Homarus americanus. Next base: position 3,532,698 of record NW_024749657.1, on the reverse strand, counting down.
TTTTGGTTGTAAATAATTTTTATATTATTAATCTGGTTTTATTATTACTACTTCAATATTATGTCATGTCAACTTGATCAATGGTACTTGCACACAAACCTCATGTACGGCTGACTAATAGTAATCAATCCAGAATTGATCTTGGAAGCTGAGGAACGAATGAAACGGGACTATGTGACGTCTCACCTGCAAAACCTTTATAATAATGCCTTGTTTATGGGACCCCCGTTACCCTCGGGCATCACAACGGGCATTCCTCCATCTTCGAGTGCAAACTATCCTCTCAAATCAGGCATCGTATCAGGCATTCCCCATCCTCAATCCTCTAAAAGGCCTCCATCCTCTACTCCTCACAGCCTCTCCAACCATCCTTATATTGGGTACAGCTGTTGCTCTCCACCCCTTAATTTGTCTTCCTCCTCATCCTCAACCTATGGGCCCCAATCCTGCACTTCCTCTTCCACTTCCTGCACCTCGTCTTCCCACTCCTGTCCCTCCACAACCCCAGGAATAGTCTCAGGTATTCCACCCCATAACAACAACAACAACATCGTCAACAACAACAATCCATGGCCAAAACACAGAGATCGAAAGAGAAAGACGGGTCTTCCCACAGTGCTGGAAAATAACTGGCTTGTTTCGGCTCCGCAAGAAGCGACCGAATGCACCACAGTGGGTAATTATAATGGGCCTTAGCCGTGTTTTGGTGGTTGGACGAAGCAAATGTGGCCTTTCAGGTGGCGGTGGTGGTGGTATGTTTCCATAGGTGACTGAGAAGAGATTCTTCTTCACTTCTGGCTCTACTAAAGTAAATTGTAATTTGATTGTATTAAACCAAATAATTATTTTACTGAGGTAACTTCCAGTTCTATAAGGTAAATAATTGACTATTTTTGTCACAAGTTTACTTATAAAGCCCACTGTGAATAACTGTATTATCCAGAATTTTGTTTATATTGAATTAAAAAAAATATTCCTGCCTTTTGTCTTTGTTATTTAAAATTTTCTCTTATCACCTACATCTTGTTCTTTAATTTTGTAATCTTTCTTATAAATACATTCTTACACTGTAAAAAAGGACACATTGATATATCCTTATTAGTTTTGTATTGGTCCCTTCTCAGTCTTGTGCATAAGATATCATAAGGAGGGATGAATGAATGTTAACCAAAGCTGCATAACAAGTAACATATACAAAGTTCTGGACCTGATGAACTTTTGAAGGTTAAAGTCAATTATTTAAAAAAATGGTTGTGTACAGTACAAGGTATTGGAAGATTGTATGAATGGATGATAACCGTATACTGTACTTAAACAACGTGAGTTCATGGGTCATAGTTCAGTATGTTAGGTCACTTATACTGAGGTATAAGTTAAAATTTGAAAGTAGGTCTGAAGAAGTGAGGGATGAGTCTGTTCTTTGTGTGTGTTTTGAGCTGTTAAGCAAATGACAGTGAGTAATGAAGTGAGTTCTTATATGATTAGGCATAAATTTAAATCATATTAATTATTTTTTGTGTATTGGGTGAATGATAATGTTAGTTCAAGAATAATTTGAATTGGCTCAGATGTCAGTTCATTTGGCCGGTGTTCAGTTCAAAGTGAAGACCCAGTGTGTGTGTGCATGCCAAGGGGGGATACCCGTACAGTACTTTACTTATCTTTTTTCTGTTCTTTTTTCTTTCACTATTATGATTTGTTGCTGGTAAACTAACTTTTGGATAATACTTTAATTTTTTACTTATACAGGTTTAGGCTGTTCAGAATAGTAGCCTCTGCCCACAGTTAGTTCAATTTACATCTTTGGCATTTGAATACAGTGGTGAAGCATCCTAGGTAGGCCAGCTTACTCTGGTTTCTGAAGCTACCGTGCACAACATGGTTATCAGAGTATGTGTAACTTTTAAGCAGTGTGACTCTAGTTACTACTATGGTCGTATTTTTAGTTTTATTAATTGAATTACTTTTAAACTTTACCAAAAAATATGATTTGTGCAAGCATATACAGTATATCTTAGTGCACCTTGCATGCTGTGTGCATGGCGGGTTGAGTTTGTGCTGTTTATCTTTGTTCTTATAAATATAGTAGTTGCTTTCCTTGAATGTTGAATGATCATGAGTGATTGCATGATTGCTAATGTTGCTGTAACCCTGTGAATGCTCCCATAACTCTCTAACTGTTAAAGAAGCTCATGTGAGATGATCTGACATTTAGCAGCAAGGTTATTATGGATGAAGCATGGTGATAATAAGCAAGGTACTGTATTGTCTTTATCCAGACACCTAAATGGATACTCTTGAGTTCTTTCAAAAGCTGCTATCTTATCAGCGCCACATTTTGAATGGATCCTTGACTTCAGGTGAATGCTGTGCTTTATGCATACCTTATAGGAATCCATCCTCTGCCCACTACTCCAGCCCCTCCTAACTACTGTCTTCAATGTCTTCATCTACAGTACCTACACCACAACCACATCCTAAGAATGAGAAAATAGTTACTTCACATTTATAATGAAGTGAAATGACTTTATACTTAGCAACACATTCTGTTTACTTTAATTTATTCAGCTCTATTTAACTAAGGACTTAGTCTTTGTTGGACCTTCAAGTAAATTACACCATCTTTGAACTGCACACATTTTGTAACTATTCATTGCTCACCCACTCACCCTCTTTACTCATATGTTTACTGTTCATTTTCAATAAGTTATGTTTGAACTGTGATCAAATACTTCATGCATTTATGAATTGCAAGTGATCACTTGAATAAATATATTAAACATAATGGTTGACACTTAAATAAGAGAAGGGAAGAGGTCGCCAAATTACGAGGTCAGACCACACCTTGCACGTTCCCTCTGCTAAAATCGTTGGCATACTTAAAAAAAAGTTACCCTTAAAGCTAAACGAGCAAGTGCTTGTTTAATACAGTAATGAGAACTAATCTGGGGATCATGATGTATGGGTTTTGGCATTTTCTTACACAGAGACATCTAGCAACTTGCTTGGATTTCCTGCCCCCCTTTCACCCCCCCGGAAGCTCTCGTGTGGGAACAGTGAATAGTTGTGCGTGGGGATGAGATGCTTCCCCGTTTGCTATTTTGTTATAGAACAATTCATATATTTATCCACTTGTTTATTAATCACTCTGTCCAGTCTATCTATCACTATCCAGTATGATTATCATTCTGTCCAATTCTTTATCTGTAATTCTATTTAGTTGTTTATCACTATAGACTTCGCTGTACAGTATCCCAGCGATGATGATGTTTTCTCTCAATCCCATGACACTGTACATACTACTATATATGAATGTCACCACCCTTGAAATTCATTGTATGGTGATCACTATTTACAGTACATAGTATTCCTTGGGGTCTAAACTTCACTACAACCTAAAGACACAAAGAACTAAGATCTTGGGAATTGAAACCACCCAGATGCTCACCATTCACATGCAGCTTAATCCAAGAGGGTTATCCATGTGATATTTTGCTCAAGATCACAGGAGCCTGCTGCAGCTCACCCAGTTACAATGTAAAGCTGTTTTACTGTGCAAAGTTGATTTGAATACCTTCTAACTTTTGCTGACTTTGGCCTCTGCAATATAAAAGTAAGGCAGTAAAAGTTTTGAAACTATTTCATTGGGTATACAGAGGCAGGATGGCCTGGATCAAGTGAAAACACACACACTTCCTCTTTATTTGATGTCATTCATTATCTATTACAGCAGTTACAGAGTGAATTATAGTGGATAAAGGGAGAGTATTTATTTACATTTAATTCCATCCCACCTGTATTGTAGAGGAAACAAGTTCACAAAAATGACACAAAAGTAAACATACATTTACTGCTGAATTGTATTAATGGACTCATAGATTGACATATTTGACTACTGTGTACTATGTGAAAAATTCCTCCCCTTAGGACAGTAAGACTCATGTTGTAAACAACTTTGTCATTGATCTCTCAACATTTTAACTTAGCTGTAAAAAATGAACACACCAGTTTGTTCCTTACTGTATATAATTATTGATCAAAAGTTAGATTTTACTGACATAAACATTGTGTACATTATAACTTAACTAATGTATCATATTTTGCTGTAGTTGACACACACAAAGGTTGTGTGTTTTAGCAGGTGTTGGTGTTTAACCTTTTGAGGATAAGTGACTTGGTCAGATATGATCACTTTGCCTGACACTTGTATAAACCATCCTTAGAAATTGATAACTTTTGTTGATAATTTTGTGTATTAATAAATTTATAACAATGTATGAGAATAATATTAACTGCAAAGAAAGTAGGAGACTCACTTATTGGACTTGTCTCTCCCTATAAAGTGCTACTTCAGTATAAGTTTAATTCTGTAAAGATAGTACAAGGAATGATGTCTAGTTCATGTCTGGCTCATATCTTTCCCCAATAATTAGACATATTTTGGGCTTTTACAGGTCGAGACAACTATAAGGATTCCATATATCTCACCTCTGATCGGTACTCTCCAGGAAACACTGTACGACGCGCGTCAGACTCTGCCACCTTCAGCCTCTCTAACATAAATCAAGAATTCCAACAACTTCAGGTATCTCTCTCAACTCTCTGGGTCACTTGTTTTTGAATGCTTATAATGGTATCATGTTTTATTTTATTTGACTGTTATCTTTTTTTTTTTATCAATATTCACTAATAGTTGACTAGTTGCAGGCCTGGCTTGGATCTTAAGTGTCTTTACTAGATGGTTTTGTTGAGTGAGGGGTACAACACCGTCTCTTGCAGTGGTTTGTCTCATATCAACTACTATACTTCATTTAGTTTCTTCGGTACTACAAGCCCTCTCCCTGTACACTATGTTGCAGGGTAAGAGCTTGTAGGAATGAAAAAACTAAATCTAGTACCATCAGGTTGAGTTTTTATAGTTTGTAGATAAATGATAAGTGGTTTTTTAATTAAGAGTATGTATGCAGTTTAAAAATTTCCACTACCCCCATTGTTTCTTGGTACTGTAATGTTATATATTTTATTCTCCATGTTGGACTTGTACTCACAGGGAGGAGCACCAGGTCTTTCTGGGTCACTGTTATTACCAAGAGCAGAAATGACTTAAGTTTTTGGGAAGTAAAAGGTAATAAGTTTTGATATAAGTAGAAAGATTTAATTCACCTTTGACTTGATGTATTATTATGTTTAATCTTATATTTTTAATCTTTTGTTTTGTTGTTATTTATCATTAATTTCTTTTTATTACACCTCGTTTATAATTTTTTTAATTATGATGGAAGCCTTAATAACGATAAAATAATTATATCCTATTTTTTTTAGTCAAGGAGATGGGGTGCTGCAGGATTTGTGTTGGGTTCTCCTAAATTGATAAGGGGGCTGAGTGAAGATAAACCCACCGGATGTATGTTCTCTAGCACTTGTCAGAAATCATCAGTTTAGGGCTTGCTGTGTCATTTATTAGGTGACCTCTTATAATACAGGGTGTCAGTGTTTGTCAGGGTTATCCTACAGTGTTCCTAGTACAGTACCTCCTCTTCCTTCATGTCTAGTCAGCTTTGAATTTCAAGAGCCAAGTGGTAAAGAACCTGAGTTAGAAATATAGGATTGATATTCCTTTTACTGGCAGAAACTATTTCCATGTGGCTCAGACTCCCCAGGTGTTGTTACTTGTTTGGGCTAGGAACCGATTCAAAGATGGTGCCAAATCCCTGGGTTTGTTTGGATATATCAGGTGAGGTTGTTGTCTAGTCATATTTATGCTCTCCCTCCTTCAATTTTTATCTTGTAATAATCTTTTTGGGTTATTTGAGCTTCATGAGGCAGTCTTGTTCTCTCATTAATGAATATTTCTTGATGGATTCATGTTAGTGTAGGTACATACAATTGTATCTTCTGTACAGGTATTTTCACTGTCAGTGGAAATTCTTCAGGAAATATTTGAAACACTACTGTTGTGTATTATCCTTGTGTTGTGAGGTGTTAAAGTTGTAACAGTTTTATCTGGGGTAAAGGCTTGGCCACATAGTTTTAAACATTCCTTTCCATTGACGGTGGCCTTCGTGTTGACAACCAAAGTTTTAAAAATTTTAATAGCGAAGGACACTGCATTATAGCACTTGTCAGGGAGGTATGGCAGTTAAACTAACTTATAATGTTGGAATTAGCTCATTTTACCACCCCACACCTTCTTGTTGAGCACTATAGTGTAGTGTCCTTCGTGACTCTAAATTCTTAAAACTGGGTGTCAACACCAAGAGACACCTGTCGACAGAAAGGGGTGTTTAAGACTACGGGGTTGGCTCTGTGCTGGTGATGACTAACTGGATGGAAGTGGAGTTTATGTTATTGTCCTGTTAACTTGTCAGTATAGTACTTAAGTTTGAGTTATTTGTATATTTATTTATATACTATATCATGAAGTATCTGTGGTTGATGTATCATTTTTTTAAAAATGATTCCAACTTCCACGGACAAATTATTTTTCTTTTACAAATGAAAAGGAAATAATGTTTATTTCTATATACTGTATTTTATTTATTTATTTTGATTTTATCCATAAGACTATACCTCTTTACTGGTTGCAAATTTAGGTTTTATGAATCTTATTATTATTTTTAATACTCATAAACTTATTCAGTCTAAAGTAAAAGTGAGGTGTGAAGCTCAATAAGGCACACGAGGAATGATATGCTCATACAGGCTAATAGGACATCCAGTGTGGTAAGTTGGTGCTCATAAAGTTGATACATTTTTTGTACATGCATGAAGAAGATTTTCCGCTGGCGATAAGTCAAGATTGTTTTGTTTCTTGAGCGATGCTCCACTTACAGGGATGTATCGCGCGAAGCCAGTCCCGCTCCCGGTTATGGCCACCCTCTAGTATTCGAACTGGGTCTCCTGTATCTGGTTGTGCTCTTTGTGGTGCTCCTCTAACTGGCTCATCAGTGGCCAGTCGTGACCGTATGCCCAGTTCAGCCCCATTAGTGGCAGGTAGACTAGGCTGGGAAATGGTTCAGCAGTGTATACAATGTGACGGCAGCGGAAACGGACCCAGTTTTCAAGTGATGCTTGAAGGTTTTGTCCAGGGGCCATAAAGAGAACGTAGAATAACCTACCTTGGTGTCCTTGTAGCACTTAGCCCATTACTCTAAAACAGTCGCCAGGTATTAGAATGTTTCGTGTCTTATTAAACAGAAATTCTACAACTTCAAGCATACTTTGAAAACTTGGCCAGTATTGTTTGTAAATGGGTATTGCATCTTCATATCCCCTCAGTACACACTTTGACGTTTATTCATGCTGATGTCATCTAATAAAGACAGAATTGATACACTATTGTAGGGGGAGGAGAGGTATCATGGTGAGAGGCTGGTCCTGTCATTAAAGTGCCAAGTAAGAAATGTCTTCATCTTCAACCCCTTAATGTGGTAACTGGAGACATCTCGGAGGGTAAAACCTTGAAGTGCTTTAGAACTTTTTATTCCTATGATAATATTATCTTCATTGCTTTATCTCATCTGTGAGTTAATCCTGTTAAATTTGGCTTTTACCTTTGAAATACTGTAGGTAAACTATCATATGGGTGTTAATTTTACATTTTCTCTAGTATTCACACAACCATATGTAATGATGAACTGACTGCTTACTGTCTCACATCAACTAGAGAGCACATAGTTACATTCAATAATGATATGAATATGGCCTAAATTATTATTATTTTTTGCACATTAAGTGAACCAAATTTAGGGTTAAACAAGCATATACGTGCCAGTGTGTTCATTAAAAAAAACTTGGTGGATGGGCTCACGAGGGCTATTATTTTCTGTCACAACCTCACAAACAAGTCCTAAATTTGGCCAGAAAATTTTTTACCATTGGAACACGGTTGGATGTCTTTTAGAATGGGAAGAATTTTAAGGCCGGTTGGATAAGAAAATACAGTTTTGAATTAGTATAACATCCAGCACACTGCTTAGCTGCATCAGTTTTGAGATTCTAATTTACGACCTCGTTGGTCCATAGATGCAGTAATCGAATATTCAATCCTTACCAGTGTTTGTATCTCTCTAGGATCAAACATAAAGAGAATGATATATAATTTTCATGCTCGACAGAATTTTAAAGCTCATTATGTTGTATTTGACCTTTCCTATTTGGCATTCTCTGATGGCAGGCCTTCAAGGTGTTTTCAAGTGATGTTTAACCCAGTATTAGGCACACACACACAGTATGAACCCCATGGTGGACAAAAGGGTTAATGTTACTCCTAACATTATATGTTCAGTGTACCAGATACCTCGGTAACACGTACGTTGTGTTGCCGTCATATCTTGTGTTATTAAAACTTTGTGTTTACATTCACTGTCAATCATGTAGGGCAGAGGTTAGGTGCTGTCTTTCTAAATCAGAATGAGCTACGGATAATTTGCAAAATATCTGCTGTAATTTATATTTTCTTTTATCTTTTTTTTTTTTTTTATTTATTTTTTTTATGAAGTCAACAACTCATTTTGGTTTAAGATCAAGTACCTATTGAAGGAGAAAGTCAGGAAGGAATTACATAAATGTATCACCTAAATTAGCATGTGGACGAGCACTTGTTTGGGGGTGTTGAATGGTGATGTTGCATGACGGTGTACGGCCTACGCTTATCGGTGTTAATCCTTCATACAGAGGTAGATGTCCACACTGTTTTATTATGCATTGAAACTTATCTGTAGACACTGCTTACTGTTTAAAGTTGTAGTGTTTGCACTGTTGCCATCAAGTCAGACAGTGATTCAAATTTTGAATTTTTCAGGGTAATTTGTCAATTCTGATGACTAAAAGGTAGTTTATATTGCAATATATATGTATATTTAGATATAAATAAAACATGGGAGAGACTGTGGGTGTTGTCAGTCTCTTGAGGAATGAGAACTCCTGCACAACTACACCTGCAAGATACTTGCAGACTTCCTCAAGTACAGATAGGTGATTATTGTTAGCAGAATATCTTGGCTGTAATCTACAGATGGCTGAGGCTTTGAGGGAGACAGTGTGTCGGAGCATAAATGTAAATTAGCTTGTTTTGCTACAGTGGATACATCCACTTGCAGAAAATTTAGTACGTATTATCAGTATCACCGACATGCTCAACAAGGGGCATCTTTATTTATCGTCTGATGATTGGTATCAGTTGAGTGAGCTTTGTGTTTGCGAGTCATTTAAAGTTAATACGTTTCTTCTTAAGCACAGTGTTGAGGAAGTCTGTCAATGGCTTAAGGCTATAAGTGGCCATATTTCCTGCTTTATGTGTAACTGATCTAATGAGTGGGTTCTCTGCTGTCACTTGTCTATTTTATCTAGTTAAGAATAAATCTAAATTATTCTGTTTGAATGAAATGTGTGTACATGTTGGGAGCAGAAGTTCTTCAAGAATGTTGCTGTATTTTAGAAATGTGGACCAACTTCACTGAAACTTTGCACATAGATTAACTGTTTGAAACGAAGATTATTACATAATTTTTGTGTCAAATGAACTGGGCAAAAGGTCTCGGCAGAAATTCCTAATAAGATTGCCAAAGATTCCCAGAGAATAGTTCCATTCAAATTTTTGCCATCATATCATAAACCAGATGCATCTTTTATTATTTTGTACTTTTAAACCCAGTCTTTTGATAATCTTATACAGTATTGCAAATTACCAACGTAATAGCGATGAAGAAACTAGTTACTCATTGAGAAGTGTGTAATGGGAAATACCTGTATTCCGTAATGTCCATGTTACAGAAATTTTGTCTCACTAGATTCAGGCAAAGATGCAGGAGACCTACAGTATAGTAATAATTCCTTTTAGAAGCCTTTCTGTACCTGTCCAGTTGAATGTGAACAGCATAGCTCATCAACCTATCAAAGTGGTATTGGTGAAGTGTTCATATTTTCTCTGGAATGTTGATGTGCCTGTGCGGGGGTCTCACTAATAGGGTGAGTAGGATCCTTTGTGACTGTGTGTGATTCGATTGTCAGTTCCATATTGCTCTTCTTTTAAATTATTTGAGATCCATGGAAGAAGTTAGTGACATGAATTTTTATTTATTTATTTTTTTTGGAGAAAGCTGCAAATGTTGAAGATATAAAAAAGACAATAAGATTTGAACAGTAAGACATGAGGAACATAAATCTTGGGGCAATGTTATGGAAGGGGAACACCGTAGCAGAGTTCATGACAACAAATTACAGAAGAGGCTTAGGTTCCCCTTCACTCTTGACCACCCTGCATCATACTGAGAAAAGACTTGCTAAAGTAAAACAATACAGTATTGGCTGTTTAGAATGTATGGATATGTTTGTGTTAGTTGGAGAAGAAGATATAGTCACACTTTGTGCTAAATTCTGTACCATTTTGGAAAAGGGGACAAGTCATTGTTGTAGTAAATTTAGATCGGTGTACCATTGATTCCTTGGGTAGCCGCCCTCGCATTGTCTTAAAGCAACAAATTACATCTACATTGATACAATTAGTCAGGTTTCAGAATCAGCCGTAAGCATTATTAAAAGCTGAAACTAACTACTAAGATGGTATAGAATTGGGTCAGATTAGTGTTTGGTGTTGTATACCCCTCCTTAATCTCCATCCACATGTTTATCAGCTTCAGTATATTCCAACTAAAGTTTGTGGTTGCATTCAACAACACATTTCTGTTTACTTGATCTTTTCATAATTTATATGTGGTTGCAACTTATTACAATTTACAGGCAATATTTGATCAATGTGAGTGATGGAATGTAGTCTGGTATTACAGTATCTTGTCTACCATTAATATTTGTCAGCATATCTTTACTCTTCTGAGAATTGTTGTTGCTGTAAGAAATGTTATGGGTAGGTCCTTGTTACAGTAAAGAATAAATGACCGTGAATAAGGGAAAGTTTGTGTAGTTCTTGATTCCAGCTATTACCGTCACTAGTAAGGGAATACAAGTGGGGAACAAACAAGAAATAAAAGTTTAAAGAAATCCAGTGTGTGTGAGAGATTTAAACTAAGGAAAAATCCCTCTTCTTGTTTTTCATTAGTGTGTTGTAGGTACAGTATTAGTTAATATTTTTTCTCAATGTTTTTTTTTTTATATACTGATGATGTTTCTGAAGGTAAATGAAATAAAGTGCTTAGATTCAGGGTTATAGTAAAATATTGTAGGTATACAACAGTTATATTGGTCCGTGTTGTAGTCTTCAATTGTTTTATCTTGCATATTGTTTTTTTGTTTTTGTTTTTATACATCAGTTTTACTCTCAAAAAGTATTCTACCAGAGGCATTATTTTATTCAAATGTACTGTCCCTGGGAAACTTTTAGGCCCTGATTCTTAAATGTTGATGAATTTCTCTCTAAATGGCTGCTTCTCTTAACCTCCATATAACGAACTACTGTATATAGATATGAAAGTCTGTTATATTGAGGGTCCATTAATGTGAAACCCCCCGTCTAATGGATTATATAAAGTGAAAAGTCCGTTATATGGATGTTTCACTGTAAAACATCAACAATCTTTGCCCTTGAGTGTAATGTTGTCAGAGTTTGATGAATGATACACATAATTTCCTTTCAGATAAAAATACAATAATCAGGAATAGTGTTTATATACAGCAGTATGGTAGGGTTGTTGTGGTGACCTACAAGCTGGTGTCAATATATCGGTGGATTTTATAGGAGGCATATACTGTAGAACACAGGGCGAATTAGCCACTTTCCCGATTTTCCATTTCTGTGGATTCCCCCAAGGATACGATAGAGGCTACCAGGTGGTGAGAGCTTCCAAGATAAAGGCAACCTTGAAATGGGTAAGGTGGTGGGTGGAAGTTGCATATACTGTACAGTATATTGTCATTGAAAGAATATAAACTGATTTGGTGTACTGTAGTTGTATACTACTGCGTCCTGGGAAGAGTTTTTTTTTTTATGAAGAAGCAAGACGAGTATCTTAGGAGAAAGTGTTCAGTAAACAAAGGAGGAAAATCCTTACATAGTCCTTCTCGTTAATATTTTTTCCTCACCAAAGGATATGATCTATGTACAGGAGAAGGGGTACAGTACAGTATTGAGACTGCACGAATAATTGCACATGTTCTTTGTGAGATACAGTACTTAGCATTTTTGTGAGCTGCTTATTGTTAATTGGTTAACTGTTAACTGGTAGGCTGTTTTATATGTTTGCTTGTTGTTAAGTTTGTTTCATGTCTATGAGGTAGTATAATGTCAGATGAGAGGAAAAAAAATACATTTAAAGGTAATTCATTGATATTTACTATTTCTTGTAACTGTAATCTATTTTAATTAATATCTATTTTGCTCTTAGTAGTTTAACAAGTATTCATTTGCCATTTAACTCATTTATTCTTGTGTGTTGGCACGTACCGTACATCCAGTACTGTAGGGAGTTATTCTTCCGTAAAATAGGATCACAGCAGGACGGTGGTGATGACTTTTGGTAGTAAGTTAATATTGTATTGAATTGCTGTTAAAAGTTGTGTGGATTTAGAAATTAGATCAGGAGAAAAGTGCTCATGAAACCTGGCAGTTGAAGCACCTCTAGTCGGTAACAATAATCGTAACAAAATTACTTTAACAATACAGTATATATCAGAAGGAAACTGTGATTAACTGCCCAACTCAGGTATCTCCTCTGTTGCTTAATTTAAAGAAATGGTATCAGTAAAATGAACATACGTATTCAGGTAAATATGGGTGGAGAGGAATCCGTGGAATTTCTCTTCAGTTTGCATCTGCTCGAGTAATATGATACCAACTGGCCATTGGTAAAGTCATATTACACTTCTAATTTTGACAAGTCTTTATTTTTTTATTATTTTTGTTTGAGAATAAAAAATTTGACAATTTGATATTTGTTAAAATATGAAAATGTTCAGCAGAATAGATATTGTATTGATTATCATGTAGTGGGAGCTAACATTTTCATGGTAAATAGTGAACAGATTTACAAGTTACTGTATTTTGAAAACTGTATTACTGGTTCAACTTTAGCTTATAGTTGTACAGAGGCAGAAGCATTTGTTCACTATTGTATAAGGGAAGTTTCTTCACCTTTTCTCTATACCTGTATTGTATATGTACAGCGTACTGATACGTAGTTACAAAGATGTGTTGGAAAGCAGTTTCATAATTTCAGTCATGTTCTTTCCAACTTTTGACTTTGTAAAAACAGGACTGATTTGAGATGTCCTGTTCTATTCAAGTGCTGTGTATGCTTATTGTAATGCTAGTGGCTCACTGTAGTACCAACTGGTGTTGTGGATTTTGATGATGAGGATAAACAGACATAGCACCTTCACCCACTGCACACTGAGGTAACCCAAGTACAGTAAACAATACTGTATATGTAATATCAGAAATTTTAAAGCTTGGTCTCTTAAATTCAGTAAGTGTGAAAGAAATATTGAGGAATGGGGACATGCAAACAAAGACTGGAAGGCATTCTTTTGTCAGAATTTTTTTTTTAAATGATTGAGGAATGTAAAAAAGCTGAATGATGTAAAAATAATTTATATTGAGTAGCAAGTAGTGTATTGACAGGTTGATAAACATCAGACATTATTGAACTGTATTGCAAGGTGTTAACCACTGGTAAAGTAGGTATCAGTGTGTTCTTTGAGGTGGTGAATTACAATTTAACTTAAGAGATACAATAGAGGGAATTCTTTAACTTACTGCCTAAAGTCTCACTGTTTTACGGTACTTTATATGCTGCACTTGTAGAAAACCAAATCTTGGGGGATGGAATTAGTTCACGTATCATAATGGAAGAAGGTTATTTAAATTAAATAAGTTGGTTATAAATATTTGTTGAAATTATTTTTATATTTGTTTTGTAGAAAGATGTGGTTTTTGTTGAAGTGCATTGTTTATGTTTCATTTCATAAAAATATTTTAACTATTGATAGAATATCATGATTATGAATGGCTCATTTTGGTATTGTTGTCCTTGAGCAGAAGCACAGCGGAGTGACCGATGCGGCCATGCAGGCAGAACTTCAGCGGGGTCACTCTCTCCATCGGATGGGAGCCGCATCTTCTCCAACGTCGTGCCCACACGGAGGGGGCTCACCTGTACCGGGGATCATGTCCCCCTGTCCACCAACAGCCATGCTTGGGGGGTCCATAGCTGGGGGTTCACCTTGCCGGTCCCCGCTCCCCCCGTCACCAAGCCCTCATCACCAACAGAGCATCCCCTTGATCTCACCAACACCCTCTCCACCAGTTCCACCGACCACACCACCGTCAATACCAAGTAATTATGAATATGGTATTTATGTTCTGTTCATTTCGATATTTGTTTTGGGGAAAGTTTTTTGTTAGAGCATCCTATTATTGGTGGTACTCTCTTTTGTAAGACTAGTCTGGCTTCAGCAGTTGCTTTAATATTTGATTTAGTCCTCGTTATCAGCTACAGTGTTTACTTCTTTATACAAGTATTCCCTCAATGAAGGTGCTATTGGAAGATTGAACAAGTTGGATTTTGTTCTTATTAGATTCATATTGCTTTGCGTTTCTTGTGTATTACAAATCAAATCATTGACTTACTAGGTGAACTAAATAACAAATATAGCTTGAAGTGGAAAGTTTGTAAGGTTCATCCTTTATCTAGTGAGGTGTACAAATTCCTTTGTGTGCTTTGTTTAGTTTGTGTCATCTTTGACATACTCTTTGCCAGTCTGTGCAGATTATGTGGAACATTTAATTGCCTGGATATTTTTTTTTACTTGCCCTGACAAGGTTTTGGAGATAATTTGATTGCCTGGATTTTTTTAGGGGAAAGGTTAAATGAACATCTTGACTTTATTGTGTATCAACGCACACATCACTTGTGTCCTTGTAAATGGTGTCAGTGGCGGTATTTACCAGAAAATAATAGCTTGTCTGCCGGGCAAGTGCCAGGGCACATGGACATGAAAAAGTCACTTGTGCAGCCCCCTAGTCCAGGCATGCCGGGCACTGCTAATCTGCACAACTTTCTCTTTGTCGTGAAATCTCTCGGATCAAGTAACAAGCGACTATAATGGGCCATAGAAGAAAGTTTTTTTTTTTATTATTATTACTACTACTATGTTGCACTCCTTTACTAACAGTTATACATTACTGTATTGTTGTATTTGAGTAAGTTTCATTTAGACAAAGGTTATATGGTAACAAAGGAAGTACAAGGTATCTCTCTGACCCTGTGTTTGTTTTGTTACCATATAACATTGTTTACTTCTTTACCATTGATGTGTTGTTATGTTCACACACATTTGTTGAGTATGATAGATAATTTTGACGAGAAACAGTTCTAATTGTCATGTCATTTTGTCCTTGAGGTGATTATCTTTTTCTGAAGGCATTATCTTTTGTACCTGACAATGTGTGTGTGTGTGTGATGATGATTGTACATATCTGGCATTATATTTTTATTTTGTTATATGCTCTATGTTTAGCATCTTTTCCTTGAAATTTGTTTTACTTTCAAGTTACAGTTAATTTTAAAAGAAATATTATTATGAATTGGTGTTTTTATTTTTAGATTTGTCTTTGATTAGGTTAAGTTTATTTATTTAAGATAACAAGACTTCACCTCTCATTAGAAGTATCATTGATTTAATTACACTAGTTTAATTATTTATTTTTATGGCAAAAGTGTACCGTGATATTATTTGAGATTCATCACTGATTGATTGATTGATTGATTTGAATTATTTAAGGCATAGGTGCATCGTTACTTGTTCCATTTTTATTTTATTTCTACATTTAGTCTAGCAACACATCCTCACTTGATGTTTCTTCTCCCTGCAGGCAGCTGTGGCACAGAGGAGGTGTCTGTTGTCCCTTGTCACAGTTACATAGTTAGCCCTTGTAACATTTCCTCGTGCCGTTATACTCTACTCACCGAGATGCTTTATAATTTAATCCCTTATCAAGACCCTTACTCTGATACAGTAGTCAGTGTGCCACCTTTGGGATTAACCCGTAATGTGTTCATGTACTCCCTGAAAAAGGCAACTAACTCCTTAAAACTGTTTTACACTTGTACCCTTGTGGCTTAAATGGTGGCCCTGCTGTAGTAGTGCTTTGGTTAGGGGCCTGTTTAACTGATAATGGCTTCTTCCATTTAACTTGTTGGTGTTTGCAGTGATTTAATTTACCTATTATTTTGAGTGATAGGGAGTCACCCATTGTAACCTTTTGGATGTAGCAGACCTGTGGACGGTAGCAGACCTGTTTAGTACCGGTAGGATCTGGTTTTAATGTTTAGGAATAGGTTGTCGTTTAAGCGGTAGGACTTGGCTTTAATTGGTAGGAGATGCCTTTAACAACTAGAATAGGAATTTAACAGTAGGATTTGTGTTTTTAATATGATGTGGTTTTTCAGTGTAGATTTTGGTTTTAACATGTAAGTTGTGGATTACTTGCAGGATTTGGCTATAACTAGAATTATTAGTTTTCATTGTAGGATTTAGTTATTGTCAGTAGAGTTTAGTTGTTACCTTATAAAAGTTTAATTTTGTATGGTATACCCCCCCTGTACTTTGTTACTGTACTATTATGTCTTTTGATGAAAAATATAAGCACATAGTACATGTTGATAACAAAGTACAGGTACTGTACTTATTAATTATTAAATTATCATGAGTCAGTTAAGTCTTGAGGTGGTTGAGGCAGGAGGTGATTGTACGACACACAGTGTAAGCCGCCAAAAGTGGAGGGAGCGGAGGTTATTTATTCACTGCTAATTTCATTGACTATATGTACTGTACACTATTCATAGTTTTTAGACACTTCTGCTGCTTCCTCAGAGGCAGTTCTTGAGTTACTCATCTGTATCCCCACAGTGGCAGCCCCCGAGTTACACAAACTTTCCCTCATACTAACTGGATTTTGGTTGTTTTCTCCCGGGCTGGGGATACATATGGCTGGTCCTGGACCCCACTCCAGATTAAGCTAGTCAGGGTTAGAGGGCATTTAATCTCAATATCCAGCCACTTTCTTAGCTTTGAACAGGGCTTCCTATCTCAACATCACATTACACTCTATAGACGTCTTAATATGAATAACACACACACCTGTATATTTTCTGGTACTTGATACCTTCTTGTCAATTCCCCTACTCTTTCAACATTTAAATTGAGCCTCTGTTTTCACATACACTATATTCTCATTAGTAACTTGAGCACTTTTTGAATATAGGCCTGATTTCATCATAATCATTTAATTATCTTCTTAAATCAGGATTATTTGTAAACCATTAGTTTTTATTTTTTTTTGAAGATATGTGAAATATCAGGTATACCAGTATATACTGTACTGTGAATTGTTATTTTACACCTTATTGCAGGTTCCCCGCTACACCACAGTGGGAGTAGCATAGAGGGCACAGCACTCAGTTTGAGTCGACTGCACCTCCATCCCCCATCCTCACCTGCTGGTCTTCGTAGCCCATCACATCGCCAGTCACCTCCTCTGGTGTTGTCACCTCAGCCTGCATCTCCAGTGTCTTTGTTAAGCCCAGGTGCACCCCTGTCACCGCCACCACCAGGCCTCATACCACGGTCAGGGGCCTCGCCCCCACCACTTGGGTTGGATAGTATTCGAGAGGAACCTCCAAGAGGATGCCACATCTCTCATCGTGTACCTCGGAACACGCACACATTTACTCAAAACCCTCAGATTTCCATAACCGATACGAGTGGGGATCAGGTGATTTTTGGGTCGTCGTCAGACTCTTCACCTGATGTGTCAGATGATATGGATTCCTTGCCTTTTCATTCACCTCCACCTTCAGACCACATCCCTTTATATTCCAAGCAGTTAACAAAAGGCTTAAGTTTAGACTCTTCGCCATTACCATGTGTTGGCCAATATGACACACAAGGGCCATCCATAACGCGGGGAACAGCCGGTGGTTTTGCATCACGAAGACCCACAACCACGGACAACAACAATGTCCACAGAGTTCGCAATGAACGAAACTTGGTGCGACAAAATGCCATCACAGGAACCCCACGGCACCATATGCTTATTACTAATGTGGAGTTCAGACATAGCTTTCCTCCATTACACAATGGTGGAATGGGTGAAAGTGACACAGAAATGATAGATGTTAGTCCCTCGGGGGATCGATCACCCCTTATGGAACGTGGAGTGATAGAATTGGAGTTGCCTAAAACTGGAAGTGGCTCTTTTTTACTGACCCTTCCAACAAAGTGGTCAGGTATGGCACAACAAGAGTTGGTAGGAAGTATAATGCATATTCTTGAGAGGCGAGCTCCTTCTATCATCCGGGAGGGGGTTCGAGACTGTGGCCTCTCAATAAGGGACCCAACTGGGGCCCAAGTGGACTTAGAGGTGCATGAGGGATCTGCGGCAGACTCCCGTGCCCTTAAGATGCGCAGAGTGTCTGGGGATGAGGACCAGTATACGCAACTCTGCCAACAGCTAGTTGACTGTATGAAAACCTAACATTGACTGTAATTTACTGTGTGTGATGTGGAAGTGTTTGTGTATGCGGATACTTCAGAGTGGAGTGAGTGCAATTGTCGACAAGTGTGTTGAAATCAGGAAATGGAAGCCCGAAGTATTTGGTAAGGCTTGTTTTCCTAATGACAACACCAAACACAGCCCCATAATGCAGTACTGTACTTGTTTTCCTGTTTACAAAACTGGACATAAACCTTATGGTGTCACTATTTTAGGCTTCAACTTTCTGATTGCAACACTTACTGACTTGTTTATTTGTTGTAATAGTAAAATCCATTTCTAATCTCTCTAAATAGACAGGAAAATTTCAACCAGACTAGTATTTCTTCTTTGTTAATTATTCTTTATTTTTTCTTCTGTTGGTTATTGATTATGATTGCATAAATAGAATGTTAATCTTTTCAAATTTTACAAAGGTACTCTCATGCCTGTCTATTTAGTATCATTTATAAGTTATGTTTGTGTATGTATGTTGTTACATTATAGAAATGTATTTCACATTTAGATGTTAAAATAGTTATTAAGGATTTCTCAGTGTCTTTCAGGATTTACAGCCATCATTTTCTTTTTAGAATCTTATTAACTGAAAATGACATTACTGATCAGAGCAGAAGTATCTGCATTTTAAGTGCATATTATATCCATTTAATTCTCTACAAGTTGCCTTCTGGACTGCATTCCATTGTTGTGGTTATTCTACTCTTTATTCAGATTTCTTGTATATCAAATGCCAAAAGTATGCAGGAAATATAAAGGCTTTGTGTCTGAATTACCATTTAAAAGTCCACAAAATCTAATCATTGTCAGTCTTCACAGCGTGGATAATGTTGAAATTCTGTTGTCACTTTGTTGATAAAGAATATCAAGCGCTTAAAAGATTTTGTGACAGCAGGTGGTGCTTCACTTGCAAGGTCTAAATATTCTTTAGGAAGTTGACACCAATACTGGATTTGGATTTTCAAATATATGTATATATGATTTTTCCCTCTGATTGGGGATAAGAGAACACGTCTAACTAGGTAAAGTTTCAGTGCAATTTCAACACCATTTTGAGCTGCCATCTTTGTGCTGTAACTTAAGTGAGATAATTAAATGGGGTCTTACACCACCACTCCTGGGAAAAGTTTAATGTAAACATGTGTTTGAGGCTCTGGCCCCAGTACTTTATCTGGTATGGGTTTGATGTTACAGTGTATTCAGTCTTCATGAACCTGAGGCCAGTGTTCTACTTGATGAAGTTCAGGCCTAGTGTTTGTTTATTTATTTATTTATTTTTTTTTAAAGTTGAAACCTGATGACTTCACTCTGTTTAGAGAAAATGCTGATATAAGCAAACTAAAGAGACAGGAAAGGGTAAATTTAGTCCCGACAATGTAAGGCTGGGTCTGTGTAATAAGCACGACTGTAGTGTCACTCCCTCAAAAAAATAACAGTTAATTGGCGGGATTGGGTGTAAATTAGGGAGGAACTATATATATATATATATATATATATATATATATATATATATATATATATATATATATATATATATATATATATATATTATATATATATATATTATATATATATATATATATATATATATATATATATCAGTGCAGTATATATGAATTTGGAGTAAAATCAGTCACTTGTATCAGTTTGTTGATAATAGGAATACACACAATTACATTATTAACTTCTCAGATAAATGAAACTAGTTGTGTTTACAGCACAGACTTAACCTGAAGACTTGCTTCTGTATTTCCACTGCTTTTGGAAATGCCCCTCAAAGTGCCAACTAAGTATTTCCTCTGGGTATCACTTAAGCTGCAATTGCATGAACCTAAAGGCAATATGGTCAACCCCCCTTAATCCAACACATTATGAATATTATAGCAGGTCCTGTCCTCACCTATGGCAATAAGTTATGAAATCAGTTAGTTCATATTATGACAAGAAAATTTAACCAAAGGTAATTTTAAAAGATTAGTTCATATTCTGCCTTTGTGGAATTGTTAATTTTAGTGTTGGAATAATGAGGGATGGCTACCCTGTGCTGATCCTGGCAACTTTAAGAAGACTTGGTGCTACTGGAGAGGATTAGGATCGATATTGGTTTGTGCTGGGTCTTTGCGTACAGACGCCTTGATATTGCTAGTCACATCTCTCTGGGTAATTTTCAAGCTTTTGTTAAGAGTATTTGAAGAATTAATATGAAAAACTAATTTCATGAGATTTACATTGGGTTTATATACAGTATATACAATTTTTTTTTAACTTGTGGATAAGTAATACAGTATAAGTAGTTAGAAATACTAAGATGAAGATGTAACTTTAGATGTGACCATATATTGCCACTAAAAAAATTTAAAACTTTGTTCAACAGAGGCCATAACAGACTATGATTCATTTTGATAATTGATATTGTTTAACTTTCTCACCCCAAAATAGCATTTTCCCCAACTTGGCTTTAGCTTATGTTTTATTAATAGGGTAAGTTGATAACATGAAATGTGTAAATTAGATACCTTGAACAAAATTCAATTGTTGTTGGAACCAAATTGAAAATTTATTTGTACAGTATTGATGAGAATACTTAAAATTAAGGGATCGTGGATGAGAAGCCATTAAATGTTTGTTTAGTGCATAATATTAGTATGAAGAGATTTACTATGAAGTGCTTGGAGGAGAATGTGTGAGTTCCACCCAGTTTTGAATGCTGGAAACTGCTTTGTAGATAACAAATTAACAAACATTATAATTAGTCCACCAGAGCTTAAAGATTTATGCTGGGAGCTATTGTTAAGTATGTATGTTAGTTGTCACTAGCTGTCAGACCATTGGTAAGGAGAAAACACTGGTGCTTGGGAGAAAGTTGCCAAATGTTACTGAATTATATTTTGTTTGATATGGAGAGATTCTCAGAGTCAGTGAACTTGACTCTCGGTAACCAACAAATATCACATTTATTGAGAGTAGCTTACTCATCAAGGAAAGGGAAAACTGATCAGTTGAGTATAAATTACAGTTTGTATGAAAATCACGTAGATTCTTTATTGTTAGGGATGTGTATGCATTACCATGGTGCAGTAGTAATGGTGTACCTCAACATGGGACACAGTCACCTTTATCCTCGGCCAAAGTATGTACAGCTCCTCCCCGACTTACGACGGGGTTAGGGACCCAAATCCAGGTCGTAAGTCGAAAATACTTAAATTGTACATAGAAAATCTAAAATGGGTGTCTTTTTCTTCTCAGCACCACAAAACTCTCACTTTTAAGCTTGCCAGCCATTTTAAAGTGAATTACAAATGAAAATTTTGTCTGTGTACTGACTTTGGGACTCGAAAATACGAAATTTGACGAAATTTGGGTACGACTGAGGCAGGTTGTAAGTCGGGGAGGAGCTGTAATAACCTAATTGTTTTACCTTGATATCAGTTTTACTTGTATTATTTATTTTTCAAACATTTTATTAGAGGTATACTTTGCCTTGGCACATTAACTATTTAATCGGGCCATCATAAGACGGTATATGTGTTAAAAATGTTAATTGTATGTATACGTTAATGTGTGTGCATTGATATTCAGCATTTGCACCTCAGAATTTATAGCTGGGTGACTCGTGTAGAATATTTCCCAAGCACAGTAATCTTGATTGATCTCTTACTCACTCATAATTAGACCCCAGTTGCTTTTATGATTATTTTCAAAATTTCACTGTGGTTTGACAGGAGTGTGTAAAAATGGATAAGCAGGTTAAACATTTTGTGAAACAAAAACAAAGTCAGCATTTACAAAAGTGGCAATTTATGGTGCTGTAGCCAATCAAGTACTGTACTGTACACAAAAACTGGAAGCAAGACCCAAACATGAACTACCATACTCTTGTCATGTAATTGCATATGTTGGAGCTGCTCTTGGTCTTTATATCCTTTGTTTTCCTCTTGCCACATTGACATTGTTGTTTATAATTATAGACCAAAATTAGTAGTCTGGAAATATATTTGAATCGATGCTCTGCAGAATATAACAATGCATCAGCTAAACCGATATCTCGGTTTTCCGGGATCCTCTTGGTTGGAATTTTGATCCTGTTGGACATCACATTTTAGGTTCACACTATAGCCTACCTCCTCGTTTAAATTTATCATATGGCAGAGATATGTGTAGAATACTTGATATGCATAGAATATTTGATATGTATATAATGTACTTGATATGCATAGAATACTTGATACAGTATGCATAGAATACTTGATATGCTTGAATAATGTCCATTAGCACCCGATGTCCCACAAGATTAGAATTTGGACCAACTGCCATTGCCTTGGTCGGGTTTTGTAGTTCAGCGGGACCCGACATATTGGGTCCATTTTATCTAGTCACGGAGTGCGGAGAATGGTTCCCCGCACCTCCATCATTCCATTTCTTCATCATTCCCAGTCATGTGTTTTGCATCTACAGACTTGAATATACATAACATGCTTTCATGCTTTACCTACTGTTATTAAGTTTGTCACACTATGAAGGATTTTGATGTGACATTTTATTTCTTATATTTTATGTAAAAAAGATTAGCTGTAGGGCATCACTTACCATTTCATTTTTTGATTATGATAAACAATATTTTATTATGTTGTATATTGTTATGTCATGTGTTTTCTGTTGTTTCATTTTTGCTTATTACCATTTTCGGTTAAATTTATTTTAGCCGAGCCACTTCCAGATATTGTTAGAAGACTTCATTCTTTAATGATGTGTATATTTCTATAATCTTACGTTCTATATATATATATATATATATATATATATATATATATATATATATATATATATATATATATATATATATATATATATATATATATATATATATATATATATATATATATATATATATATTTCTCTACATTCAGTTAAAGTTGGAGGGAATACTCAACTGCAGTTTAGTCTAAATACTGCGGCTGACAGTGAAACATAAGGGTTTGTTCAGTACTCGTACAAGTACCATCTCAGTGTGTATTGTTAATCCTTACTGATTGTTATTTCCACCTGGTTAATTATATCCATTGTGATATTCATAATAATTAGCTTCACCATCAGTTTCACAGGTTATATATACTGTGCAGTACAGTATAAATATCGTTTCTGTAAAGTGTGCAGGATTTTTGCTGTTAAATACTGAACAAGTCCTGAAATTTCATGGGGAATCTGTAAATGAGTTGTCTGGTTATTAATACTGTATAGCAGCAAATTTGTATTTATTTTTTTTTAATACTGTAATGGGTTGGTTATCTCTGAAACATAATCCAGGGTGAAGAGCTTTGGGGAACATAATATTGTCCAAAGATTAAAATTGCACCTAAAATGATCTTGTATAGAACACAGCTGAAGAGTAACAATGTGGAAAGAAGTTAGGCCAATTGATTTTTGGAATTATGGTCAAGTCTGTAAACCATTATGCTGATCTTTATTTCTTATATTGGCATTTAATATTGGCTCTCCTCTTAGCTTTTAAAGTTTTCCGACACTGCTTGTTTATTGTGACAGATGAGAGGGTTTTAGGGCCTTACTTTTTGTCAGCATTCAACTGTCAGAATTTGTCTGTACATGATTATTAAAAAGGATGTAACACTTGCCCCAATTTATTATGCAGTTTGTTGCGGAATAAGTCGACAGTCTTAAAGGAACCTCTTTAGTGGGAGTAACTTGAAACTTATTAACATAGACCCATAATTATATTCTGAATCTTGCATTAATGTTAAGTCTTGAGCACAACCTGTGGGATTTGATCCACTTTCTTAGAGATTAGGGGAGAATGTAACTGCTGACCAAGAGTATGATTAGTACCCCTTTCACTCAGGTAAACTAGCAGCTAATGTTTAAGACTTAACCTTGAGAATAGATTGGATTCTTCTTGGATGTGAAGAGATGTTATACCATAGTTGGAAATGCCTGCAAAATAATAACTTTTTTCTCTTTCTCTCATAGGCTCCTACACTTTCACTGGCTAAGAATCATTGTTATTATTGTATTCGTATTTCATGCCTTTCTCTTCATTTAATCACAACCCAAAAATTCCTTGCAACTCTCTTTTATTTGCAAAGTTACTGTAAACCTGGTACTATGATGTCATCCAACACTCCTAGTAGATATACATGAAAGTCCATCACTGAGAGTCTGAGTTCTAGTGTAGAATTTTGTTGGGTAAGATTTTCTCAGGTTATAAGATAGGAAATCTAATCCAACCAGTGTCTAAAACGGCTCAAACTGAGTAATGGGGTGAGTATGCCTACTTCGCAGGGCGTAGTGTAAACCAGATGTACTTAATTACTGGTTATGGAGGAATCCATTAAGATCTTAAAATTTTATTTTATACAGTTTAGGGAATTCAAATCTTGGAAGCAAAATAGACATGATATATGATTACAGTGAACCCTCGCTTTACGTCGTCCCACTTTACGCGTTTCCACGTTTACGTGGTCCCACTTTACGCGTTTCCACGTTTACGTGGTACCCTGCCGAACACGGAATGCTCACTTTCCGCGGTGTGTGTACCCTTTTACGCGGAGAGCGGCGCGAGCAGGGTGCGCACAAGGTTGCCCAGTCGTCAAAACATTTCCGAGTTCTTCACCCGCCACCCACCACAGCTGGCCCAAGTCAGTGATAGTGAGGATATGGACTTTGAGGGGTTTGACAGAGGCCCTGCAAGCCTCTGTGGTGGATAGTGATACAAGTGATACAGGTGAGGGCCAATAATCTGCCCTCTGCCTCGGAACCAACCCCCCATCCCCGTGTGCCCAGCCATCTTTTCTACTAATGTAAGTGTTAAAAAACCTAATATTATTGATATTTCTCTTAATTATTAATTGTGTGTGCATACCATCATACAATTAAGAAGTTATTTTTACTACAACGTAGGTATTGTGTCTGAAAAAGTGGAATTTGGGGGTCGGCCTGGTCTCTATTTCAATTAATCCCATATGTTATGTTGTTCACTTTACGCGGGCCGCCGTGGGTTCAATTGACGGCATAAAGTGAGGGTTCACTGTATACTGTATGCCTTTTAAAGTTTACTTGACAGTGGTCTTACATTATTGATATAGGGCTGACCAATTGATGATTTTAAATGTAGATTATAAGGTAAAATTAATTCCATATTGGTAATGATAAGTTCTAGTTGATTCCCACAATACAGGTATGTTTGACTTTGTCAACAATTCCAGTGATACATTTTTGCATTTTTTTAAGGAATCACAGTTTCCTAAATGAGAAATTGTGTACTTGGTGCAGTACAGTCTGGCTAAAGTTTATCTTGCTATGTTATTTGTTCATCAGCTGTTGTGATAACTGTAGAAACTTGTCTATCCATTTATTGACTACCAGGAAGCTTAAATCATACAGTATGCCTTTTTTATCCTGACACAGGTATCCACATGAAAAAATTACTCGTCACAAGCAGTCCTGTATACACACACTACTGTAGTCCCACCAAATTATGTAACAGGTAATGGGCCTTTGGCAAAATTGGTTATTAATTTTTGCAGTACAGTATTAAGCTAAAAATTTTCTGGTGGCTCAAGATGGGATTACATTATCAAATGCTATTTGGGAGTAATACTGTATGTACAGGTGTCCATAATTTTATGTGACCTCACTTTCTGCAATTTTGCTATTATGTCAAGACCCTATTTCTAGCAATTCTGCTTCTTGTGAGAAAATTTTTCAATTATGCCACCTACTGGGATTGATGTGCAAAGGTTGTGTTACCAATGTAGGCATATGTGGACTCCATTGTGCATTTGGGGTGCATGAGACCTTGTGGAGTGGAGAATGAGGCAGCCTACATGTTCCTTAGCTTCATTGATATATTGACCATTGTGTGTTGACCTATGCTTTCAGTGAATGGATTTTCCATGACTAGTGCAATGTCATCTAAGTGACCTTCTAGTTCATCTCCCAAACCCTCTATTTATATATTGATGAAGTGAAATATGACTGCCTTAACATTAAAACAAAGTTAGAAAAACTGAACCAGGTGACAGTGTGTGTACATGGCCTAGGGGAGCATGTTGTCCTTCTTTAACATTTCAAGCTAATCCATTAGCAGAGTTTGTGTTTTTTTCTATTTTAGCATCTCCATATGAAGAAGATGGAGCTGTATAATTGGTGGGAAGCTGTCCAGAAATAAAAATTAGTTTAATTTTGGGGAAGGGACATTGTCATTTACTCTTCTGGTAAATGTTAATTTTTCAAATTTTTTTCAAAATTTTCTTGATTTTTTTAATTGTATTATTTTCAAGTGAATGTTTTCCCAAAGCTTTTGGTTTTGTGAAGTGCTACTGTACAGTCACGGTGACAGATAAAGAGGAGTGTGGTGCTAGTGCTGTAGACCAATAAGGGAAATACAGTAACAGTTTTTGTGAGGATACATTGTAAGTTGTGTGAATTTTACTCAATTCATTAAAAAAAAATTAGCTTGCCTTTCCTCCATACAGCTAGCTTGAAATGGTTTGGTTTTACTGTACTGTATCCAGAATTCACAAAGACTCACAGTGGGAGGTGTTTGCTCATCACTTAAAGTTATTACAGCATTTCATTGAATGGGATTCTGGTCTTGTACAAAGCTCCATAGTATGCCCAAAATTTGGAGATGGTTTAATGCTTTCAAAGGAAATTCTTTTCTGGTTTTATTGTGAACCTAAATTTTTAAACCACATCAGTGTGTTGACAGTCTTGATGCTTCAAAATTTATTAATGCTTTTTAAAAAGATGTCGTGGAAAGTTGGTGTAATTAATACTCAAATTTTAAACTGGAAATTGGTGCTCGTTAGGTCTCTGTAGTGTATTGCAAGTAAGCAATATATTTTCCTTTCTGTTCAGGATTTAAGATATTTATGATTTACCAGAATGTCCCCAATTGAAGATTGTAGAATCATCAATTTTTAATATTACAGGAAGGAATATAGATGCTGTATGTGGATAATATTCATTGCTAGTGAAGTTTCAAGGTCTATTCCCTCATTCTTTTCCTTTTTCTTATTCAGATAACATTGGCATTAGTTTCTCTTAATTATGATTTTTGTTTTCGGTTAGTAAAGTGAACATATGAAAATATCAATCACATTTTCTATTACTGACATTATTTAGCCATCGCATGAATGTTACAGATTATGTGAATGTTGATGGGAAAATAGTGGTGTTGTGGTGGTATAATTTCAGTAACAAAAAAAAAAAAGAAGAGAAATTGGACAGCTGTGAGGATTGGGCATTAATGACTATCTCCTCCATACTCTTGAGAGTTGTAAGGAATGACTGAAGTGTTTGTATTTGCTGGGAGCAAATATGTCCTATCCTGAGAAATTAAAATTGCAATCTAGTTAATAGGATTGGAGAAAGTGCAGTTACTCTTGAAGTTACATTACCATAATTATCTAGGGTTTTAAGTAAATCATAATCACCCATGATGTATTATTGGTGCCAATTTATTTTCTTACTCTGAACATTGTGATAGAATGAAAAGTTGCAATCACAAACTATGGAATGAGGCACTGTATTAAGTAACATTTGGGATTATGTAGAGTTGTTTACTCTACTTCATCTAATATTTTGTGCCATGCAGTTTAAGGGATGATTCACTAGTTCTGTAACTAGATCCCAACCAACAGTATAGGATATTATGTGGCTGTTGCTTCATTGTATCGATGTGACACCTAAAATTCATTGCTTTGTTTTCTGCATTGGTTGCTTTTAATGATATGAGAAGTTACTTGATGATTCCTGCACATTGTAGTTGTTCCTAAAGTCAGATTTAATGTTTATTTGTTATCAGATAAGTGTTGGTAGCAGTTTTTTATAGGCCATTTGATATCAGTTATGTGATTCATTTCCAAGACATTTACTGTGAATAGATGAGTCAAGGTTCATACATTGTAGTCAGTCAATTGTTCACCCATTATGTCTTAAAACAAAACTAGTACGTTCCAATTATGTCATGAATGACATTTTAAAGAATATGACGATTCATAAGAAAAGATTTGCCTTATAAATGTTTTTGTAGTACAGGTAGTATCAACATGAGAACTTTCATTTTCAACTGAACTGAACTGCATGTAATGTCTCTATCACATGATGTTTTGAACATAGGCAGTGCAATGTCAGGTACTGGCATGTTAAACACATGTAGTGTATTCTCATTTGCAAATTTCAAATTTAATTTCTTTTGTGGCTGGGAAAGGTCTAAATTATGTCTATTTTGTATATCATTCTTTGTCATCCAATATCTTCAGATTCCTGCCCTCTTTATAGCAAAATGAAGTAATCATTGAAGAGCTCATTATTTGTAAGGTCTGTGTCTCCTGTTAAATTAATCAGTTAGTACAGTAGACCAAACATGGTATTGAATCTTTGGTCGCACAGTATTTGATATCTTATGGAAACCACAGTGACAGTAGAGAGATTTTGATCCCTCATGCAGTGTTCAATCATTAGCATATGTTCCATAGGCTACCTGGAGGTTATTTGAACTGTCATGTGATGAAACTGCCATTTTTATTCTGTTGCAGTAAATTTGGCTACATATTAAATTGCATGTTCTTTTTTTTAGGTGACTAGTCACTGTCAATAGCTGATGATAATAGCAACTGCATAAAATTTCAAGTGTTTAAGACAGTGCTAAGTTTTAATGTTTTGATTCCAAGAGTAACATGGCATCTTTTCCTGATTGTATGATTTTGGGAGGGGGGGGGGAGAGAGGAATATGATATTTGTTATTGGTAATGGTACCTGAATATAGAAATCCAGCATTTTAATGAAACAAAGAATATCTGAGTAAGTTGAATGACTGAAACTGGTAATTAATTAAAAAAAAAAATTGCATTTAAAAGTACAACCATGATTAATGCACTGACAACCCTGATGTTCTTGAATCAGAACCTGCCTCTTAATTATTTTATTTTTGTCAGCCTATTTCCTTGTAGTTATTTCACAACTGACCATCTGTACATAATATTGTGTAATCTGTTTTTGTCTGTGGCAATTATGCCTTCAAAGTCAGTCATTGGTTGAAGTATTCTTTCCCAAGTGGCATTGTGAATTCAGCATATTGTGTGATGGTAAATTTATGAATGGGACAGTACATTTGGCCCTATTTTTGTATAATAAATGGGGCCAGTTACATGTACAACATTACCCAACCATGAAATTACATGTCACATATAAGTTGTCCCTTTCATGCCCCTATTTCTTAGCTGGCAGCAGTCTCAAATGTGCAAGTTTCCCCGCCATAATTGGCTCGGGCATTGTCTGAATTGTGTGAAGAGGTGCACAAACTTGTGGTAATGGCCTGGAGCTTCTGCCTCCCAGGGTGGCACTGAAGTGCCACAAGACTACTGCTCCAAGAGAACTGTCGTTCAATCTTGCTAACTGCAATCCATAATGAAATTGGATTTGTAACTTAAGTAAAAAAAAACATTGAAATTTACATTCAGGGGTCTAAACATAACAAATACCTGTAGTACTGTAAATTTGGGAATTTATATGATTAGTTTGTTGATAGGAAATTATTTGCAGGAAGCATGATTGAAAAACATGGCTCAAGGTAATTCATTCCACCTCACTCATTTCAAACAGTTTCTTATGCTCACTCAACATGTAAATACTTTGAAGAAGTCTATTTAAACTATAAATCTGTGATTTTATTATCTTCAAGAGTCAAAATATATAAATATATCAAAGTTATTGTACTGTATTTATAACCTTTTTTTTTTAATCATAGAAAATGGGAAATTTTTTAATCATAGAAAATGGGAAATTTTTAATCATAGAAAATGGGAAATTTGAATTAAAGAATGGGAAGTCTAAATCATAGAATATGGGAATCTATATTATAGGCTCTGATTGTGGAGATTCTCCATCATCAGAGCCTATTATAAAAATTCGGCAAATGAAGATATCCGTGATATCTCCATTAGCTGAAACAAATTGGTGCCGAGCACCGGATTTCATAAAAATCTAAATTTATTTAATATTTATTAAAAAAAAATATGAAGATTGAGAATCTACAAAAAAAGATATGCAACAGTAAAGCAGCAATAACATGCTACCTATCCTGTTATGATAGACACATTTGCTCTCAATTTCTAAATACTGCACTGTACTACAATTGTTCTTTAAACTGAAAATACCTATGCATAAATAATGTTAAATCATTTTGAAATTTCAATGAAAAGGCTCTTTCAACAAAGATCATGATATTTATAAACACAGTACTGACATTGCAAGACAAAACTAAGAGTTGATCATTAAAAATGCCTTGTTTCAGTCAGAATATACTTGTTGAAAATTGGTCAATGCATATGAAATGCTCTAGTATAAAACCGCAACACTGGTATATCCTGATAAAAAATTGAACAGGGATGAAATTCACTCCCTGCCACAAGCACCATTGAAAAAGAGAACGTCTTTTCTTTTAGTAAAGAACCTTATAAGTAACTTAATTCACTTTTCATATAAAAATAAAACATAATTTGCAATACAGTACTGTCCTGTATTGTATTAAGAATACAACAGACAAAATAATTTGGTTAACTGCTCAGACATTTTGATAATTTCAATTTGGAACTACCATCACGGGCATTAAAATTAAATTTGTCTGAATTTAAACATACACAAAAATCATATCTTCAACAATATGGATAATTTAAATACCGGGTACTGAAAACCAATACCTAATAAATTTGTAGTAACCCCTCTAGAATTGATCCTGGAAGCTATTCACACAGAAGGCAAGAGTTGGCTTTAATGAAGCTCAAATAGTGGAGTAAAAATTGATGCTCAAGTTCTTCAGTGTCACTTTGTGAATAAGTATGAAATATTAGGTCATCCATGCACTTTTTGGCTGATTTATTTATGACTACCTAACTAACAATAATAATATTCCTACATTTTCGTCTTAAAATCCTGCACTTGGTCACACGACTTTTTTTTTTCACCACAAAACTGAAACATGAACCTATCAGTCATATACTGAATGTGCAAACTGCACCAAAGGCTACACAGAACTTATTAATCCCTCTTTGGCTATTAAAATACAGTCAGAAACATATCTAACCTGATGATATACAGGTAATGTGAAATTCCTTACCTCATTAGTAGTACTGAACCTAACTACACACATCCATTGTCTATTTTATTGCCCGTTGTCACTTCATTCTATAATCTGTGCCAAAGAATTACAATGATACTTGAGAAAAAGTATACAGGTAATATAGTAAAAAGTGGTATTGTACATACATGATAAGAGTACACTTTGATTTGAATAATGGGTGAAATATTATATTGTGGGTAATTTGGAAGATTTAAGCCACTTAATATTTGCATTAAATTTTTTGGTTAATTATTTGTGACAGTTTGCATGAAGTAATTTGATATTAATTTCCACTTATATTATTTCTCCCCACATCAAAATTAGTTAAAGGAAACATAATACAAAATAATTCTATACTGTATTTTGCATTACCCTAATAAAATTAGCAGTCAGGGAACTCAAACTTTTTCATTAAATATTATATACAAAAGGCATTCAGTTATATTTTGAACTATAGAGAAATGACCTGAAATCCTAATATAAGGTCTCAAGACACCACACAGTCCATATTGAAATACTTAAATTTAAGTTACCTTGAATCACCTTCAAAAAATGTGGATTCACTTATATCTTAGTTAGTCTTTACAAAATAACTTTCATAAAAACCATGAAAGAGGTCAGTTATGTTATGATCATTGGTTCAGTAAATCTGGGAAAAGCATAAGCACACCCATAACTATACACGTCCCAATGGTATTTTTCTTACAAGTAAGTGGAAATGAATTAGAAAAGGACCATTTGAAAAGACCTAAAATTCATCATGTCTGACTAATGCTTCTCCAAAGTCCGTTGCCTGAGAACCAACAAAAACATCATATTTGTTGAGGATCTCTTCTTTGGTGAGCACCTTGTCACCATCACTGTCTGCTTCATAAACAAGATGCTTGGCCTCTGCTTCCGAGTGGTTATAGTCTGGAGGAATAATCCAGCCTTTCACCTGCACAAAAAGGAAGAATTAGGAAAAACTCATTTGTTCAAACTTATTAGGATATCTTTTGAACAAAACACCTACCACTGTGTACATCAACTGTACAAATTTTCAACAGCGAGATTCAAAGGCAGCCAAGATCAAGCTTCTAACACCCCTTGTCATTGTAACTCCAGCAATTATCAGAGTAAGTGCAGTCTCCCATAAAAAAAAAAAAAAAAAGTGACAAGTGATGGACTCCTACACAGACACAGTATGTACAAAGTAAAAATGTTTCATCCACAGCATGTGATTATAAATATGTAAGTGAAAACACATACTGTACACTATCTTGTGAAGATAAAATACCGAGGGAAGATTTAAAATATATTCTCCAGTTTGGGGATCTAGGTTACATAATATATCTACACGAGCCAATGGCTGAAATACCTCTGCTTAAAACTTTGCTTTGCAAGTGGGATATATTATAAATTGGTGATAAATTACAGTATACCACCCTCCGTACTGTATTCAGTTTTGACCATAACAAGAGTATTAAAGTACTAGGTAAGCTTGTGCTCCAATGACCCTACATGTGCTAAATGCTTATATGCAACATGTCCTCCCTACTTTACCTCCTCCTCATCAAGGTAACCGTCTCCATTCTTGTCTCTGAATTCTCGGAACTGGTCACGCTCATTGCTCACCCATGCAGGTTCAAACTCATCATCACCACCACGATACATGTCACCTGGCCATTAAAAAAATTCTTATTAATTTTGAATCTACTGCAAAATTGAAAATTAGTTAATAATACTTCTGATGTAATAATCAGAAGTGAGTACCAGTATAAATTATAGATTATATACTGTAGAATTGTAGAAAATCCCCATCTTACAGTTTAGGAAATGATGAAGACAACTGTAAGACATATCAATGCCAAGCAACACACTGAAAAAGCCTGTTATTGACCAAAACGTGTACAATGGGGGAAATTAACTTACTGGACACCACACCTTATCCTCACTCAGCACTGGAGTTGTGATCTCAGGAAACACAAAGAGTGAAGCATTAATTCAATGGAAAGTGGTAATACTGTACATACCATACCCCCTCCTGGAATTAATACTGTATCATCACCTATCAAGGCCTTTCATTTCACCAATAGACCAAAAATTTGTACAGACAAGATAAATTATACCAAGCCACCAGTTTTTATCCAAATTACAGATAAGTCACAAAGCTTATTTAAATATTTAAAAAGTCGGAGAAGGGTGACTAAAACCTTTTTTAAGACTGTTTGAGCTGTCCTGAGAGGAAGTGCCCAGACCAAGAGATGTATTTTACTCTACATATGATGCCAACAATGGCCCTTTTCAACAAGACTTGCTGTATAGAGTAAAATAACATAGAACAATACTAAATATTAAAAGAAACTTCAAAAAGATGCAAAACCTTTTGCCTTCAAACATTTGATACTACTGAGTAAGCTAAATACCCTTGCCAAGTCACCATCACATACAATACAGGTGTATGCAGGCCAGCTAATTCTGTCAGGGGAAGCAGTTATGAGCCAAACCCCACCAATGCATATTTTGATACATTACATTATCAATGAAAAGCAGATGTGACATCTATATTCTAAGTACAGGGTATAAGTTACTGAAATTTCCTTTAAATATACTGAACAGAATATTTAAATAATGTTACAAGGGAACCGTCACCTACAGGAAAACCATCAGTCCAAATCCATGCTCAAATTGTAATAGTAATGAGTCATGGACATTCTGTACTCTAATCATAAACTAAACCATGCCATCAAAACTGAAAAAGAAAAAATGAAGCATGGAGCAAAGAGCTGCCATTGTAGAACTTTATTTTGTCAATAAATACTCTAACAATTGCTCAAATAGTTTTGGGCAAAGTATGGAATTAATTATTGTGCTGTTAATGCACACGGTGTAGCAGAAGCAAAAAGGTCAGGGCACAGGAAATCAGTAAGATCTGAAGAAACAATTGAAAGAGTGAGAGAAGCAGTCCAACAGAACCCAAAGACACTGGTGAGAAGGAAGTCTCAAGAATAAGGCACAAAAACAAACTGATGGACAATTAATCAGAACTGACTAGCAGTGTATAACAACATATTAGAATTGTTGCAATGTAACCCAAATCTTGGCAAATAACTCTATAATGTCTGATGAAGCACATCTTCACTTATTGGGGTTTGTCAACAAACAAAATGATTAAATATAAAGCAAAGCAAATCCTCATAAAAGGACTATTTCTTTGAGAATGGATGGAAGGAAACCGAGTGTGTGAATGGTAATCAATACCACGAAATGCTGGGAGAAATATTCATTTCTAAATTACATTGCCACATATAGTACTAAACTTCAGTAACATTTTCTTTCAACTTGCCACACAAGAAATGAAATAAGGCAGATGTTGCAAGAGACATTTCCAAAACATATTGCTTCAAGATTTGGGGATATTCCACGGCCACTCTAATCACCGGACCTTAAATCCCCAGGTATTTTTTTGGGCCACTTACATTCCAAAGTACTGTACAGTATGCAGTATATGAATAGGCCAAGAACATTACCAGAACTAAAAAAAGCAATCAGAGGTGAAATAACCCCACTTCAGTTTTGGAAAACTAATTTTTCCACTGCCTGAATACTGTGCTGTACATGCATTTTAAAGGAAGTTACAGTATCTAACATCAGTCAGTTTCAAGAAATGAAGAAATGTGAATGTCATCAATATTTCCAAAATGTTTTCTCACACATGTTTGGTATCTTGTGACGTTTTCCTGCTTAAATAAATAAATTTCTTAAAGTGTCCATGAATCAACTGTCACCCTGTACAAATTATTATTCAAAATAAAAATATCAGAAGGAAATCGACTTGATATTATGCATAATGCCTGTTCAGTGTCATGGAAATCCTATATACAGTACAACATGATGTGTAGTGATAAATCTTATATTGCTTCTGTTGAATTATCTATACTGTAGTGTACTTGTATTTGATTTCTCATATACTGTACTGTATATTGAAAGGGAGAAGACAGATGGAGTAGGTACAGGAAGGGTATAGGGAAACTTAAGGTAGCACCACGGCTCAAAATTTGTCTCTTGCGCCCCAAGTAATGCCACACGTTGAGCTAAGTCTTTTGCCAGGTTCTTCATTCTCTTCCTTCCCTTATTTGTCAGTAATATCGCAGACACCGGGGTATATATGACACTGTAAATCAACACAATTAAAATTACAATACTGTACGTACACACTTTTATAACCTACCTATGTACTCTTTCAGGGAAATTTTGCCATCTTTGTCCTTATCAATATCCTCCATTGTTTCAGTTACCACAATAGACTTCATGCGCTCAGCCTCTTCTGGGTGGAGGAAGTCTGTGAACTCTTCAAGTGTGAGGGCATCATCTTCATCTTGATCTGCCAGGGCCCACCGTCGCTTGTCTCTTTTCACCATTTCTGCATATGTCATTCCTTCTGCCTCATCTTCAAGCTCAGATGGGTCCATATCTAATATAATAATAATAATAATAATAATAATAATAATAATAATAATAATCATAATAATAATCATAATAATAATAATAATAATAATAATCATAATAATAATACAGTACGTACATGTATCTTTAATAATAAGTCCATCACAATGTATTAGCCTCTGTCTTAACAGACAGTAATACTTATATAAATGTGGACTACATACATTATAGGAACATAATGTATGTAGTCCACTGTGGATTATATACATTGTTTATATAATTACTTCACACACGGTAACTATATAAACAATGTACAACTGAATGCTCAACTAAAATGAACAATGAAAAGAAATATACTGTACTGTACAACACAATAAGCAGGGAACTGTGTGTTAGGCTGATGATGAAGTAAGGCCAAGTGGTCTTTGTAATTTGTATCAGTGTTAATGTAAATTTGGTCAAGTCTTGAGTGAAGCCCAAGGAGTGGTTCATGTGTGTATGGTCTGGTACTCAACCTCATTTTAAATTAACCATCTTTATTGTATGTTGGGGTATCATGATCCCTGCAGTATTACCTTTGTTTCTTCCCCATACACTGGTGCCATTAATACAACTGTATCCACGTGCCCTAGACCTTGCCACGCTACCACATGTTGAAGAGGTTAAAGGTTATTTGTATAAGATGTAAAATAACTATGAAATAGATAACAGAAGGAATAAATAAAGTAAGAAACTGAAAGAAAAAGTGCTTTAAGAAGTTAAATTAGAAAGTGGAATACAGAAAATTAAGCAGGTATAAAGAAATCAAGAAAATAATAAATAAAAAACATGAAAAAAAAATTAACTCCACCCCCCCTCTCCATATGACAAGTGTGCAACAGGGATATATATATATATATATATATATATATATATATATATATATATATATATATATATATATATATATATATATATATATATATATATATATATATATATATATATATATATATATATATATATATATATATATATATATATATATATATATATATATATATATATATATATATATATATATATATATATATATATATATATATATATATATATATATATATATATATATAATTTATATATATATATATAATTTATATATATATATATATATATAAATATATATATATATATATATATAGTGACCCCTCGTTTAACGAACACCTCGGTTAACGTAATTTCGATTAACGAACTGCCTTCCATAAGGATCTTCAATTCGGTTA
Organism: Homarus americanus; assembly: GCF_018991925.1. Classification (NCBI taxonomy): domain Eukaryota; kingdom Metazoa; phylum Arthropoda; class Malacostraca; order Decapoda; family Nephropidae; genus Homarus; species Homarus americanus. The sequence continues at coordinate 3,495,368 of NW_024749657.1, read as the reverse complement.
ACGAAAAAAAATTTGGTTAACGAAGTTCTTACGAACCGACCTCAACATGTTTTCGCTTGCACTGACCGGGCAACCAGCTTTAGTATCAGTCCGCCAATACATTAATCGGTTCTAGGGCTTAAATTCCTTACTATTTTAGTAAATATCAAGAAGTTTATACTATTCAATATTTTTAAAAGTTTAATATTCAATTTTTTAGTCATTTTAACAATTATTGAACATAATTGAAGGTAAAGTGACTAGTTTAATGCGCGGCATCCAGCCTCTTAACACAGCAAACAGGGAGTTAGTCTCTCTCTGTTTTCACTGGAGGTAACATCTTGCTTGAGACTCTCTTCAACTAAACGCTTTTTTTCTGTGTTTCCAAGCAAATTATTGGTCATTTTGAAATATATTTTACATATTGACAATATATAATGCAGTGCAGTGTTGATTTAAAGAAAATAATCTTGAATTACACCAAGAGAGCTAAAATTTTATGGGTGAAATGGCACCATGGGGTGACTTCTCTTACACCCCAATGTCTTCTCTTCTTCCTTCTCCTCCACCCCCATTCTAAATCCCATCATCATCATCATTATCCAAGAGCCTTCTACATACACACCTCAAAGTAAGTGAACTTTTCTACCATTTTTGTTGAATTTAGGAAATTTTCGGTGAGCTGGAACCAATTACCCAAAAACCCATTGAAACAATGGTTTCGGTTAACGAACGACCTTCTGGAACGGATTGAGTTCATATATATATATATATATATATATATATATATATATATATATATATATATATATATATATATATATATATATATATATATATATATATATATATATATATATCAGATATACTGGACAGGTGCAGGCAAGCTCAAGAATATGTTTATTAAAAAATATTTTGATGCTTACTGTCCATAAATCCATAAACCATGACCTTGTAATCTAACCAGTGAAGAGTTTCTTTATTCTCAGGGTTGTTTGCATTCCACTGCCTCTTCACATCCTCACTGATGTAGCGCTTTTGAGTGTAATCTATCCAGTTCTGAAGTTCCCCTTCTGTCACATTGCCATCATGGTCTAAGTCAATCTTGTCAACTATTTTGCTGAAATTCAGACATTTTCATATTATATACAGTATATATTGCAATACTGTACCTGTATATAGGTATATTTAATTTTTAAGACTATTTTCTTTACTCCTCTCCCACTATTGTGTTGGGGTAGATTGTAGGGCACAGAAACCTCAGACTAAAGCAAAAAAGTGGTGGGAAATCACAAGATACAATACACATTTGTATGAAATTTGATCAAAATCCATGGCAAGACGCCAATAAGGTATATAAAGGTAATTTAAAACTTACGGGCACACTGTAATTGTCTTTTAAATATTCTAAATACACCTGTACTGTACTTCTCAGGTTAATACACCAAACACATACCTCAGTCTGTCTCTACTTTCCTCTGGTGTGAGTTGGTCAAAAGTCCGAGCCTCATCTTCTCCTAGGAAGGCTTCGTGATCATAGTCTGGATTATGCTCTTCATCTATAAAGTGTTCTTCGTCACTCAGTTTTTCCTGTCAATGTAGCACTGTGACTTAAAAAGGATGTCATCACAAATCAGAGCAGAGTATTTCATGAAATGTTATGACAATATTTGTAATCAATGGTAAATGAAGTCAAATACTGTATAACAAGAAATGTAGCAGTATAGTAAGGTATTAATTTTTAATCCCAAATTAATAAACAAAACAAACAAAGTATCTTCATCAATACTCTATTGTAATTTCAAAGGCATCAGAAATGAGCCCTAATACTGTACCTATTAACAAGAATGAACATCAGTGTGAACCACTACACAATATGAACAAATATTTTCTCAGCCTGGAAGGATCTTAAAAAGCATACGTTAACCAGCTGCCTTGTACCAGCTACTTGGATGTGTATGCAAGTCAAATAATCATCTGTAAAATTGAAAAATACTGTACTGTACTTACATTGTGGACTCTTGATTTTTTCTCCTCATCAGCAGGTTTTGCTAAAGCCGTTGCAACTAGTAGTAGGCAAAGCAGTGTGTGCCGTGCCATTGTGCCACTTGGACCAGATTTATTGTGGTGGGTACTAAAATTTTAACTCCTGTTGGATAAAATACAAAGCACTTAAAATTACCCAAAAGACCAAAATATTGTACTAAAATCTGAAACATGCTTTTAGCCCCAGGACTAAATTAAAGTTCAAACAAATAAGCACTCCTAACTATTGTACTGTGTATTCTATTCAAAAAAAAATGTATCAACAGACCACCCAAGTGGTTAACAGTCCAATCTGTGGCTTAGACAATAAAGTTTAGCAAGCTAATTTACTTCTAACTTAATATGAAGTAATGGAGAGCAATACTCTACAGTACAGCCTCTTTGGCAATGTATTCGTATGTTCTATTATGCATTTTCTTTCAATATAATCCAGTCTTATCCACACTAAGCACCTGCTCTGGCAGGTAACCCCACAATGATAATGTTGCTTTGTAGTCTTTGCATTAATCTATTGTAACAGGCAGAAATATTTTCCTTGCTTTATTAAATTTTTTTTTTGTATGTTCGATGTTCTCAGTTAACATTAACCAAATGACCCATTCCCGAACTTGTACCACACTATTCACAGTTTTACTTATCATACTTGTCAGTTTGTCAAAAATACAGTACTGTAAGCCTTGCTGCCTGTACTGTACTGTATTCCTTATAGCCAAGCTCTAAGGTATAACAACCTAACGTTATTAATTATTAATTTACATACCTACTATCCTTCACATAAAATTAAATGTTAATACTTCGAGACATGCTTGATCACCGACATATAGTAAAATGAACGCCAATATGCTGTGTACAATACATTATATACTGTACAGTGCAAGACAGAAATTTGTGATGAAAATTACACTTTCTTCGCGTATCAAAAATTAAACACTCAAAAGCTTTGCATACTCTTATACAGTAAGTGTATATATATATATATATATATATATATATATATATATATATATATATATATATATATATATATATATATATATATATATATATACCGTATATATATATACGCACAGGGTGTCCCATAAGTTTCCATACAACGTATCACCAACGCCATTAGAAGCATAACTCCAGCTGTGCTTGAACGTGTTCTTCAGCAGTGGAGGACACGCATTGAAGTGTGTTAATCTTCTTTTTATAATTTTCAGGGCATTCTAGCCGACTGGTATCCGCTGCTGGCATTGGTTGCAATGAAAGCGCGCAACTCGAAAGCAGTGTATAAGCTGAAATACATTAATTTGAAAGCCCAAACTTCCCTCAATATTCAAGTCTTAATAATTAATGGTGCAACAGTCATAAACCAGAAAATTCTGCATTAAAATAGATACTGTGATTACACGAGTGATAAATTAAATAAAACTCTGGGTGGACTTCCCCCTACTGGCTTTACAGTTGACACAGCGGCGTCATGTTAATAATACTGTTATGTCGGACAGACTACCGTTTCTTTTTATTTTATCATTTCCACCACTAACCAGCTAACAAACCGTTGGGGCGTTTGGTCGGTGTTATTTAGAGGGATGAAGCATAAATTTTGCCATTATAAATTATCAAATCAGCATTTAGAACAACCCACTTCGATAAAGAAACTCCTATATACAGTTGTCAAAATTACACAAATTATTCAAAGCTCAAAACTTTGCCATCTCTAATAACTTTACACTTTCAAGCTCATTCTCAAATTACCGGAGCTCTATTACTTAGCGTATCGATAAAATTGTCATACATACTCACATAGGTTCAACATGCGTGCCGTACATATAGTACACAGCACGTACGTATACAGTATAATACTAAACCAAAAGCCGCCAGCATCTACCTAAAACCCTAGTGTCACAAACTCAGTTCATTAAAAAGAATTAATTCCCAACTGATAAAAAACAATCGAAAATAGGCTATGATTATTTCTTTTGTTTTTACCAACGTAAAGGTGGAGAGTCGAATCCGAGTGGTGGGAGTTGGCGGCTGGTGTGTGGGCACTTGTTAACGTGACCCGAGGCAGTGGTACACTGAAACCGTCGTCCTCGGATACCACCCCTCAACAGGTTCCACGCTCCCCTCCCACGTAACCCACCCAACTAGTGGGTGGAGAGGGGGGGAAAGGAAAGTCTGGTGAGGTGCAGTGGGAAGAGAGAGGCTGGGTCGTACAAGACGGAATTATTGACTAGGTTCTAAATTCCCTGGTGAGTATAAAGAACTCATTACGCATCTGGACATTGTCGGATATAAACCTTTGTCGGCTATCTTTGGTCGAACTTTAGAGCCAACAGAGAAATGGATTAACCCCCTCCCCGACTAGGTGTTACTAAAAGCATCCGTGATTCACTTGGATTTATCATGACCGCTTGTGAGTCATTCGGGACCACCATGAGTACCAGTGAGCCACTTGGGAACATTAAGAACAGCTATGAGTCACGTAGGAACATTAAGAACATCTGTGAGTTACTTAGGAACATTATGAGCACCTGTGAGTCACTTGAACGGAGAGGCGGAAGAGCGAACAGGAGGCACTGGTAACAATGACTATGTTTACTGCTGGTATGTATGTAATTACAACTGAAGATTAGGCATTTGCTGACTTCTTTCCAATGTACAAGATTACAGGAAATGTTTGATGTGATAGTAGTATTGATTTAATGTTTATGAGAGAATCATACGAGTCGAGTGCAGAGCCATTTCCCATTTGTTAGCAAGTGACGAAAATGATAAAGTAACCAGCGGGAAGGTGACAGATGGGGGCAATGTGGGGATGCAGAGAAAACGGAGTCCAGGCCAACGACAGGGTGAAGAGGGAGGGGGGTGAGTAGTTGCGGTGAGATTGGAGAACACTACTACCATCTGCGCCGACATTGTCTTCCCTGTACATTTTTAATGGTTTATAATGTTCCTCAACTACTGTACCATAGCTGTTCAATAAACATTCCCTTTGAAATATTTAACCAAATGTAAAACCACTCATACAACAGTGTGCCACTTACGCCAAAGGAGCTCCTGCACCGAGCCCCGTAGTTGGTGAGGGAGGGGGAGGGGCGCCAACGTCAAACATGGTGACGTGGAGCTTGCCTAAACGTTCCCACAATTTCATCATTATTTTGGTTAAATGAATAGTCCTTTTATCATTTCCTTAAGACACCACGATCAGGAATGTACTACTAAATGAGAAATAACGGCATCACTTGTTATTACGAAGAAAAGTTAGTGCCTGTGGGTGGAAAGGAGAGGGATGCAGAGCGAGGGGGGGGAGGGGGATAAAGGAAGACGTGGCGGAGGGGTGACGTGGATGATGATTGAAACACTCCCTACAACAACCCTGTACCACACTTCTACTTATAGTTGATCCTGTAAATCACCAAGAATGTCATTCCCGTTACCGAAATAAGAAGACAAATGCCACTATGACACGGCCAGTCCTTGATACAGGTGTTGATGGGAACATATGCCTCCGTTGTTAGATTTCCCGCAAAATCCAGTCATGTATGTGTTTGATACATCCTTAAAAGCAAATAGCGCATTCTCCCTTTCAAGATAATTACATTCCTAACACTAGGATTCCATCCCCCGCACACTATTACGGTCCCATTCACAGAGGAACACAATTATGGTCCTGCCATGTGATTGTCGCTGGCCTCCATAAGTTTCGCTAGAATGTAACCAACCCGACAACAGTAATGACGAGAATTTTCAGAGTACAATTCCCAAATGTTTGTTCGATGATTATTCCTTTTGACTGAACACGTAAAAACTATTCCTAGATGAGTAAGCAAAGGCAAAAAAATAACGTAAAATAGCAAAAATAGTGCTATTAATTTAACTAGATACTGTACGTTCATTAAGCACCAATTAAAGCGTAGTTAACTTCGTCTCCTAACCAGTGTTATGTAAACCTAACAAAGTTAGCCTTATATTACACTAATGTACAATTATTCTCGAGTTTGCAAATAGATAATCAGTTTTAGGTATAAATTGGAGGTGCGGTAAGTTCACTGTAGTGACTCGTAAAGGGGATCCTCGATACAAATCGGATAGCAGGTACCTAACATTCCCATCTTGCTGACCCAACACACTATTATTTAGTTTTTGTGTCCTGTGCTTATCATGTGCATAATTTACCACTAATTATTGTACCAGACTGGTTTATTAAGCTCTGGCGGGAGTGTGCAGGAACTGACTTGCCTGTGGCGTGCCAACAGCCAAGGACGCCCAAGTCTCCCACAGCGTCTGTCAGTGGAGTGCCAGCGTGTGTAGTTCCACGTTGTTCATTCTTACGTCACTTCCCATCCTCCTCCTCCTGACACCCACCCACCCTCGCTCTCCTTCCTCACACTCCCGGTCACCCTCCTACCCTCTCCCGCTTCACCCCTCAACACCTTTTATGTCAAGAATTCTCTTTTGCCAGATATAACTAGCCAAGGCACTTCAGAGTACAATAAATAAAACGCATTTACAGTTTTTGAAGTGTTGTGTAATAAGGGTTGGTTTATAGCAGTACGGCACATCTGTCTTTGATTAATTACCTGTAAGACTCAAGTTTCAAATTCCAAATGAAGAAGGGAACTAGGACTTAATATTTGGTGTTGAGATGCAAATGAAAAAAATAAACCTGACATAGTGCACCCAGACCATATCTTGCTGACCCCCTGGAATGATTATGATGACTTCCTCCGTTTGAACAAGAAAAATAAACTGTTTATACAGAGCAAACATAATTGATCTTGGATTATTTTTTTTCGTCTCCAAAGGCAGAGGTAAGTGGTACTGCAAATTCAGTACATATTTGCTGAAGAGTTCATTGTCGATTCATAAGTTTCGTCACTTGCTAGTGCAAATATACAGTACAGTATAAGCATGGGTAACTACCTCAACCGGCTCGAGGCATAAGTAGACTAGACAGCCGCCTCGGGCCCCCAGCTTATAAGGAGCCCATGATGCCTCCTTCAGGAATTTAGTTAAAAATACGAGGCTGGCTGAGTGAATTTTTCAAGTTATCTGCCGAGTTAGGAACACTTATAATGAAAATTTGAACCTTAAGAAGCATTACATTAATTATTACTGCTTTCTTGATATTTACTACATACAATAACATAATTAACTCTTGTTCTGCTGTTATAGTTTATTTCCTGACATACTTCCTATAGTACTATGCACAATCACACTTCAGTCCATCACACATGAGCTCATCGAGTCAATCAGTGGCAAAATCCTGGAGAAAATCTTAGCACAGGTAAAAATGTCTAGGTACTATTCAATTATACAGGATTGCACACCTGAGATCAGCCATCAAGAACAAATGTCAGTCATCTTGAGGACTGTAACGCTAGAAGACACCCCGGTCAAAATTAATTTTATTGGCCTTTAATAAACAACAGGTCAAGGATTGGCAGACCTTATTCTGGAGAAACTCAAGAACTTGAACATAACATTTGCTGATTGAAGAGGTCAGTTCTATTATAATGGATCAAACATGAAAGGAAAAACAAGTGAGTGCAAGCACGGCTTTTGGCTACAAATCCCAGTGCACTCTTTGTTCCTTGTGGTGCACATACCCTGAACTCGGTGGTGGCTGATGCAGCTAAAAGCTCCCAAGATGCATGAGGGTACTTTGGAATTCTTCAGAAGCTGTTAACTATCTTTTCCGCTGCAACACAGTGATGGGCAATACTGGAGAACAGGGTAGATATCTCCCTGAAATCATGGTCAGATACAAGGTGGGAAAGTCGTATCAAAGCTATAGAGGCTGTGTGTTATCAAAATAAACAAGTAAGGGAGGTCCTGCTGGGTATGAGGAACAAAGTCACAAGCCCTGTGACAAGGATAGAAGCCCAGTCACTGGCAGAGGAAGTTGGGTCTTACCAGTTTTTTATAAGCACCGTGGTATGGTATGACATTCTGCAACAAATACAACAAGTGAGCAAACTCCAAACTCTTGCAGTCTACTACTATGCAGCTTGATGTGGCTATGAGTTTACTCAAGAACACTAAAGCCTCTATAGTGAGCTACCGTGAGAATGGATTTGTCTCAGCACAAGCATCAGATAAAGAAAATGTGCGAGGAAATTAATGTGGAGGCTGTGTTAAAGAAAGAGAACTTGGAATGACGGAGAGACACTTTGGATATGAAGCTCCAGATGAGCTAATTTCTGATGCGTTGAGAAGATTAGAAGCATTTTTTTTTCAATGTGGTGGTAGGCTGTTTTCATATCACTCAATGAAAGGTTCCAGAGCTTGGGAGAAGTTAAGAAACAAATTAGGAGTTCTCTTTCACTTCAAAGAATTGTCCATTGATTCACTCACAAAACAATATCAGGAACTGAGTGACACCCTGAACTATGGTGGAAAGTCAGATATCGATGGAAAAGAACTGGCCTTTGAGATGAAAAACCTACCAGACTTTACCCTCTGATAATATGGCAGCATTGGAACTTCTTAAATATATACACATACATGAAAAGCAGATTAAAGAGATTTATCCAAATATGTGGACAGCCCTGAGGATAGCAGTCACTCCCTGTAACTGAAGCTTCAGCAGAGGAGCTTATCAAAACATACTTAAGGTCTACAATGGCTCAGGATAGGCTTATTGGGTTTGCTGTAATTAGCATAAATATTGCTGTCGGGAAACAAGTGTCATATGATGACATTACAGACAATTTTGCTTCAAAGAAAACCAGGAAGCAAAAATATTAATATGTAAATTACTTTAGTAATAATAAATTGCAGCAACAAGAAATTGTTAGTACTGTACTGATTTGCTTTCCTTTTGAGGAGGGGAGGTTGAGCGGGGCGGGATGGAGACGTTTCTCAGTGAGATGGGGGGGGGAGGGGGGGACAAATCATTTCTCACCTAGGCCCCCTAAAAGCCTAGAGCCAGCTCGGGCAACCACACGAGGGTGCATCGCCAGAAGGTGATAGAAAGCCTTCATCGAATGTGATTGATCATTTTGGAGCTGATAGCGCTGCCTGCAGTATTTATTTAACCATTGAAATTACCCTGTTAATATTGTGACAGGGTGTATACTGGCCAGACAAAACAAAATTCCCTAGCTTTTCCAGGTGTAAATTTGAAAAATTCCAGGTACGTGCATTAATTCAGTATTTATTAAAAGAGAATAACAAAATAAGAGGTTTTCAATAATATGAATATATTACTGTATTGGGAAATTTAAAGATGATATAAATGATATTAATCAAGAAATTGAAGACCCTTTTGCAACCCACCCCAAGCCTAGTGATGAACATTGACAAAGACCTTCCACATTTTTATCCTCGATTTGTGCGATTCAGGTGGGTCGACCAGGGCGTTCCAAAAAAGACGGAAATCCAGCAAAACCGAAAACCTCACTCCAGATCCACCTATATAACTCATGATAAATATGTGGAATATCCACTTAATTATAAGAACAATTCATCTCTGATAATACTCAGATTCAGATTTGCCCCCGAGGGGGCTAGTTTATTGGGCACCCCCTTACATCCTGTGCAAGGTGAAGCGCAGAAGCGTTTACAGCGCCCAACAGGGAAGTATGAGAAGTTCATACTTGCCTTTATGACTCGTACATTAAGGGCGTAAAAGCCTGAAGGGTCATAGGTTCTGTCAAGTTACATAAAGTGAGAGAATGATGTGTGTGTGGGGGGAAAGTTCCCGGTACATTTTATCTGTTTATGGCAAAGAGTGGCAGGTCCCTAATAATGTCAAATGCCAGGCCTGTTATATCCTTTCTTTTACGATCATCACCGGGAATTCTATCACCAGAACGCTTCTTGTTGATATTCTTCTTTACTATATTCACAGTTAATACAGTGGGGTATGCTATAACGAACGGATCCTACTACGAATATTCCTATAACGAATGGTTTTACCTATAAAATTGAGAATGCTATAACGAACGAAACTCCTACAACAAACATTATTTAATTTTTTTTTTCTAATTTATTGTTTTTTTATTACAAATATTAATGATATTCTTTATTTCAGGGGTTTAGATGCATATTTATGCACTTTTTTAAAATTTTTACAATTTTATATTATATTTTTTAGTGTTAAGTGGTTGTATTTGGGGGCCTGGAACGGATTAATCCTATAACGAACGAATGCTATAACGAACAAGGTTCTAGAACCAATTAGATTCGTTATAGCATACCCCACTGTACCACAAAATTGGAGAAATAGTAAGCAAAAATCGCGTTATAGCAAACAAGCGTTCGTGTCATACAAATATCGTTCCTAATTCATAAATCGCGTTAGAGCAAATTCGCGTTATCAAAACACGCGTTATAGCAGAACTCACTGTATTAGTGATAATTTTTCTCACTTCCTTGAAAGCACCAAGCCATGACCTACTTGATATTTTATTTTTTTTGTATTTTTTTATAGTTTGGACACTGGATTGGTTTACTATAGTACTAGTACTATACATTCAAATAACAAATACAGGGTATTCTAGTAAAACAAATTAAAACATCCCTAAACCTGCTCAGTTGGTGGTACCCTGTTGGATTGCATTAGCTCAACTATGCCTAACGAAACCAAGCCAAACCTTGGAGTGATAGGTTTGGTTTATGTTGTCTGATGTCAGAAAAGGTTAATTATCTATACCCGCAGTCTCCAGTACGGTGATCAACAAACAAAACACTTCCCTCTGTATAAAGATTAAAAAAAATTTACCCAAGATCACATACATTTTCCCCTTTACTGTTACAGCATATCTGCTTTCTGTGCGTGAATATAAACATACTGTATTAGCAAAGATCCAACAAAAGACTCCAAGAAATAGTAAAGATATTCTGTCATGGTCTTTCCTGATATATTTTTAATGCAAAGAATGTTGGGTTGATTTTGGTTTAAGGGAAAACAAGTGTTAACTTATGATTGTTTTTTTTTTTTAATCCTCTACAAAATCTAGGTTGGGAGATGATAGAACTAAACTCCATACAAACTACAGTGCTGCTAATCTAACCTAACCTAAGGAAAAACTACCCTATCATTGAATATATGACTCACAATTGCCATTTTCCAGTCACCGAGGATCTTTTGCTCGCCCATGCATCTGTAGCTGTTGGGACAAGCCACTCCACAAATAATTATAGGCTGGTGAGCTTGACCAACAAAATGTGTAACGTACTACAGAGCAGTATACGGGAAGACATGACGGAACATCTGCTACGTAACAAACTAGTTAAGAATACCAACATGGTTTCGTGCAGGGACACAATTTCTCAAGGTCCTGGAGCATGGTGACAATACTGTATTGACAATATATCTAGACTTTGCCGCCAAGGCTTTCCACAGAGTAACCCATGAAAGGCTGAAAATTAAGCTGAAAGAGTACGTAATTCGGAGGAGTGTCCTAGTGTGGATCGGAGACTTTCTTCTTGACCGCAAGTAAGCAGATGATGCCAAGTTATTCAAGAAAATTAAGAAACAAAAGTAGATAGAGGGAAAAAAATACTTATACTGTAATTAAAATAAAAAGTGGTCAGCTCTTTTAAAATACTTAGTATAATGATAAGAACACCCGTGGAAAAAGGAACGAAATCGAACAACTGCTCCTGGTGTTAGCCATCTCCACCAGTATCACCACATTCTGGAATCAGCACATGCCCAGTACTTGCCATAAGTGTAAAACAGAGATGTGACTGACAGATTGTCCAAGCGGCTAACAGACCAATTAGTGACAAAGAAGATACAGAAAAGTATGTTGGGCATGTTCGAATGTTCATTGGTAATTGTACAGAGGAAGAGCACCACTAAACAATTACAACTGCTGATTTTTTTTCAGCCACTAGTTACACAAAAGTAGTCACAGTTAATGGATGCAGTGTCGTAACTATGACTAAAAATCTAGAATTCACTTAGGAAACAACAAGTAAGTTATCTCCTTGGTTATAGTGCTTCCATCAATTGCTAAATCCATCACTGAACTATACTGTATCTTAGTTTAACAGGGATGGTCTGGTTTTTTTCTAGCTAAACCAAATGTAGACCTACTTACCACTTCATAAATAAATTCGGTAAAGGTGTACAAGAGGGTGACCACCAAAAGTTGTTTGTCGATTTTCATTAATGTAAAAAAAAATTCAACCAATTCGGACAATTCCTTCTGATGGTCACCCTTTCTACACCTTTACCATAAATTCAATGTCACACTCAAGTGACAAATATTCAAAAAGCAAACTCCCAAAAACTTATCCAGTGGAGCCCATTCTTAACATTTACTGTGAATTCAAGGCTGCACATTCAAGTACCAAATGCTCAATAAACAAAATCGGTAATTATATAGGACTAACCCGCGAGCAAAATTGAATGAAAACAATTATATAAAAGCCGGATTTTCATTGTTATATTATAGTGGACACTGTTGTAGTTTGTGGAAATATGTTACGAAATAGATATTTTTAAAATAAACGCTACTTAACATTTGTGGGTATGAAGAACTGACCTAACCAACCAAACCAAACCCTACCAAATCTTACCTAACTTCCCCAGTATATTAAACAGAAAGAAATTACTATGATGTGGTGAAATTTGAAACATTTCTGGACGCAAGATGACACGGCCGCATTGGCGCTATGCAGCCCTGGCGGGTTAGTCCTATATATTAACCACAAAATCTTAATATTTCCCAACATTCCGCGTAATAAACTGGTTCCCTTTCTCTATATTTCTACCCAAAAAATACAACAATGACCCTTTATGTGAACTCTTGGAACAATCTGCCAGAAAGTGTTGACGGCAGTGCGAGCTCTTTCAAGACCAGACTTGACCAACACTGGAGCAGGTTCAGGTACATTCAGGAGCCGGTGCATGCACAGTACTTGCCAACAGTGAGTAATAGAGACGTGACCGATCGCTCAAGTGGCTAACGAGCCGATCAGTGAAGAGGATAAATGCAAAAAGTTAGACTCGTCCTTCTCCCAGATACATCTAAACCACACAAACCCTCCCTCACACCAATATACCACACACAAATATTAATCCTTAAATGTTCTATGTTTACGTATCAAACATGCCACATTCATCAATTAGCTTTCAGATTATTTATATTCATCACTTCTCGAAGACCTTCCTCGGGATCAAATTACCGAGAGGCGAGTTCTTGACAGTGTAGAGAACCATCGTTAAATCTCTACCAGAATCTGTTCAACCACACCTCATTATCCAGGACAAATTTATCTATTCTTCCTCCTTTCTACTCACCCTCAGGCGACCGGGGGTTAGTCCTCCTCAGTTATTACAGTCCTCCACAGCAGACGCCCAGTTTGACTTTTGTTTACTTGTAGGTTCCAACTCACCACTAGCGACACCCACCAATCACAGCTCAATTCACATGGCTATGACCAATCATGTGCTAGTTCACCGATGACCAACCAATCACAAGGTAGTAACAATTCTATCGTCCAATCAAAGAATGAGATGTCAGACAGTTGGAAAATAGGTATTGTCTTTCTTTTCGTTCTTGGTGGATATTTTCCCCTATAATATTGCAATTATAATTATCTATTTTATTCAGAATATTTTAATCGCAACATAGATATTAATTTCTTCACGAAGAGAGAGTTTATATAAAAGAATAAACCTAATTGCGATGTGACTACAAATTAAAGAACTTTACTCTGCACTTCCCTTTAAATTATATAGAATCGAAATTACTTTACTAAGAACCTAGCACCATAGATGAAATAGATTTAAATACATGTTTGCTATATCAACACTATACAGTATGTAAACATTGCATCATAATTTTAAATCTTGTTTGCCACAGTTTTCGTATTTAGCGGCAAGTTCATGAAGTACTACAAATAAATGAATTCATAGATGGATAGATAAATAAATGAATAAAAAATAAAATTGTCTTACTAGTCCAGCATAGTCCAGAATGTTCAAGGCCCGTGGTGGCATATCATATGCATAGGCAGTGTCGGTATACAAACAGTAGTATATAATGGCATACAAACTTTGACTAATGCCTTGAACTGAAAAAAAAAGAAACCGATAGCTTATATTAAATCATTCCTTCATTGTTCCCTACACGACATTGTCCTTTTAACAAAACACATAAAAATATAGTATGTCCTAAACTGTGCCACACGACTAATGCTCCTTGAAAAACACCATGTTAGAAAAATACCTAAAGAACGGCACTAAACTTAAATAATTTTACGAAATTAGAAGACACAAACCTACTCTAATATAACAATACTGTATTATTATATTATATTTTATATTACGTAAGGTATGGTTGACTTATGTTAACCTACAAAATTAATGGTTGAATTCTGTTCGTAGAAATTATTAAACATCGTCAGTTACTACGTTGTGTAAAGAACTCAAACCGTAAGTCAACATCATGGTAATTTGCCCGTTTAATATTATTGTTTACTAATGATAGGTAGCCTCACTATTTAGTGACTTCAGCACATCAATCATACTTTTAAAATTCTAACCAAAAACATGAAGTAATAGTTATATTCGTTTATAATATTTGGATGTTCATGCCAGATCGTGTGACGGCAATGTACCCTGGACACTTCATATATTGAATGTGTAGAATAAGAGAGAGTAATTATTGAGCTATTACCCTTCCTACCGCATGTTACCAAAGGTTTGGTAAGGCATTAAAGAAAAAGGAAAAATCTAAAAGAACCCAACCTAACCTAATCTGGTCATTGTACTCATTTACTGGGTAAATATTCCCAAAACAATGGCACAGGATTTAGACTCATAATCCAACACTGGTACTGTACAGTACAGTATATGATTTAGGCTTATTTGCTTGTCTTTGCGGAATAGCCAAATTTAATTAAGTAAAATTGACGTTAAAATTTGGCCTGGAAAATACAAAGTGTTTTCAGGAAGCTGTTTTTTTTGTGCACAGTATCATATTATGAAGGTGCATATTTGAGTAGATTATGCATGTTTTGTACCATAATTTACAGGACCACAATATAGTACTGTAATGTATTTTTAGTTTAATTTCAGCTGATTGTCAACTAATATTTTTCCTGATATGTGAAAATCTATGATTTGTTGTACGTAATCATTATTTTATATTTTACAGCAAATTTCAACAGTTATGAGATGTGAAACCCAGTAGCCATCATGCCGCAGACACACAAAAGTGTTGCCTTCAGTGGCAAAAAGAAAAAGGAGCAGCTCAGAGCACGAAAGGAAAGAAAATTATTTATCCCCACAGGAAATGGTAAGACTTTCAGCAAAATACTGCACAGTCACGAGAAACAAGAATCTTGGACAACAGACTCAAAATTATGGTGGTCTTGTTACTCATAAATGTATACAATACAGTACCTAGTTTTTTTGTGACTCGGTGTAAATCTAAAGTACAGTAACAGGAAGACTCTGCTTATGTTGCTCTAGACCTGCCTTCAGAACCTCTAGGGTAATATATTTTTTATGTTGAATACAGCTGCACTTATGGCATTATAATAAGACAAACCATTACTCATATTTCTAATCAATAACTTTACGGTGTTTTCAGTGCCTGAACATCAACGCATCGACCATCACGGGGGATCAGAATTATCCGAGACACAGTTTGCCGAGCTAAAGCAAGATGGTTCTACAGAGCCAGTGTGTTTGAACTACCTAGAAGATATAAATTCCATTAACCAGCAGCCCAGGGGTCAGGGTAATGCTAACAGGTGAGGGGGGGAGAGGGTGGATGAATGCTG
The DNA here is from genome assembly GCF_018991925.1 of Homarus americanus. Classification (NCBI taxonomy): domain Eukaryota; kingdom Metazoa; phylum Arthropoda; class Malacostraca; order Decapoda; family Nephropidae; genus Homarus; species Homarus americanus. Next base: position 3,479,603 of record NW_024749657.1, on the reverse strand, counting down.
TATGGCCACATTTTGTGTTATCATTGTACAAGGTATTGGCCCTTTGAAGTTTACTGTAGTGAGGAGACTTGCCCATTTTCACAGGGAACCTTGTTACATATGAGTCACTTGAAAGGTGGTAATAATCACCTGGGGTTGTTGGCTCAGAGTGAGTGTTGTTAATTAGAGCTTCTACTTTTATCCTCCTCCCACTGTCAGGTTGACTTTGACAAACATGAGCTACCCAGGACAGTTGTTAGGTTATAAATGATGGAATGATCTTGAAATCCCATTTTGTAACTGAAACCAGATGGGTTAGTCTCCCTCCTGCCATAGCTAGCATGTGATGTGGCTGGTACTGTAAGATTGGGATGATGCTGTAGCTCATATGTTCTAACTAAACAAGTGATGGGTGAAATGAACACTGTTATTGTGGGACTGGTCCAATTAGCTTTTTTAAAACTTAGGTGGCAACTCCTTCAGTGAGAAGGTAAAACTTATGTTAGTGCCAGTAGTCCCAACATATGCTTCTTGGTGAAATAGGGGTTCCAACTCCTAAACTTATCTGGTTGTACAATGTGAGCCAGCCAGCCCAGTACTGTATTGGTTATAAAATGGGATTTCATGATCAAATCCAATTTTCTTTTTGTTAATAACAAGTTTTAAGTGATACCTTGAATTACAGGTATAATTTGAAGTTTAGAAAAGAAACACCTGAAGAAGCTGAAAGGCGAAAAGCTCATCACTATATTGAAATAGATCAAGTACCGGAGTATAAATTGGAAGCTACATCAGACCACTTCTATCCCCCTGGCCTTGGTTACCCAACTCGACCACCATGGAGGAAGAACACATCAAAGCAAGAATTAGATCACAGTGAAAACAAACATTTTAGACTTTTTTGTGAAAAATTGGATCGGGATTTTGCTGCAGTCGATCTAAGTCTGTACGAGTTGAACCTGGAAACCTGGCGACAACTGTGGAGAGTAACAGAGATGTCTGACATTTTACTAATTATCGTAGATGCTCGATTCTCAGTAAGTGTATATTACAAGGATTATTCCTCAAAAGGTATACAATAGTACAGTACTGTACTGTACACCAAAAGTATTGGATTGCGGACAGTCTTGACAAAATGTGTTGAGTACCAGGTGTAGGGCATGGCACAGAATTAATATAGGAAAGAGATTAAATGTTATAGAATTATGTTAGAACAGCAATTTAAAGAACAAAATGAGCTTAGAAGTGAAAATATAAAAACGGCAGACTGAAGAATGAATGCATGTAAGGTGGTATACAGTACATTTATATGGAGTACAGTACTGTCATATGATGTTCCTCGTGAGTGAATTTTTCTTTAGACGAGTTTGCATTTACTATACTGGTTTATTAATATATATTGACTGATACACTATTGCCAATAGAGATTTTTTATGTTTATTACATCATCAAATATATATTTAGCAATTGATTGCCATGGTTCCAACTGTCTACCTCAACAGGTTGCCCAATTCCCACCATACCTGTACAAGCACCTAGTGGAGAAGGATAATAAGGGAATTATACTTATCCTGAACAAGTGTGACCTTCTGCCCCCAGCTGTAATAGCAGCCTGGGAGCAGTACTTTCACAACAAGTTTCCCAAGTTGATTGTGGTCCCATTCTCATCAGTGGAGGGTTATGCTTTCCGCAAAGGAACATTAAGAATGGCCGCGGAAGGCTCACTCAGGCTTATTGATGCTTGCCAAAAGTTGGTGGATGATTCAGGTTTGTGGAGTTCATATTAATTCCTATTTTACCCTTGAACCAGCAGTGCCCATTAGCGGCTCATCTTAATATCTTTCCATTTTTTTATAATTATAATTTGATTTTTATCCCATAGTGAATCTAGACCTTTGGAGGAAGAAGGTAGAGGAGGAAAGAGAATTGGAAAGTGAGGCAGGCCATGAGTGTGAAGCAACAGAGGGTGTGACAGTGATGGCTCAGAGCACCAGGCCTGAGCTCCACCAGCGCTTCCAGAACGGAATCCTCACTCTTGGGACGATCGGCAACCCAAATGTTGGAAAATCATCGCTTATTAATGCAATTATGGGGAAGAAGGTGAGATGTCTATTACAGTATTCTCTTTTAGTAAATATGTGTAGGTAGATATTAATGACAGTAGCTACCACAAGTTTAATGAATAGAATTGCAGTCTAACATGAAGGTACCTGAGGGGGGAAAAGTTGAGAGTTTTGCCTCTTTGTATATTCAAGTACAGTTTAGTCAGAACCCAATCAGGTTGTCCCCACGCAACACAAAATCACCTATACATGTCTGAAGAAACATGACAAAGCTGCTACATTGTGTCGAGATATTCAGGTACTCACATTCTGAACCTGTCACAGCCTGGGCAACAGGACCCACATACCACAGTCTCCTAGTCAGGAAGGGTACAAGTAAAAATTGATCTAGCTGTATTTTGGGGAAGATCTGGGTACAAATTTATCTTTTAGGAAAATGTTGTGGAATGTGTATCTGAGTCATACTGCGACTGTTCCATCCTAATAGTAGGTATTAGTTGGGTTTATGTTCTTAGGGGTTATTTTTCACGAAATTTATCTCTCATAAATGGTGTTGTACTTTGCTTAATACATAATAAATTTTACTTAATAATTTGAACAATGTAATGTAAAAAAATTAAAACATTTACATAACATAACAATAATCTTGATTATTGAGATCAGCCAGGTGTGCTGGGAGGGATGATCAAGAGATTTAAACAAACCTTTTTGAGATTATAAAATTAACAAAAATATACAAACATCAGAAATTATGTGAAACATTGAAGCTAAGGATCAAGGGATGTCCATAGTGTCTTGAACTTGTGTATCAATGTTGCTCTGTTGGAGAAGATGGCTTTCACTACAACTGCTACATCCTGTTACAGGTAGTGAGTGTGAGCAAAACCCCAGGCCACACCAAGCACTTTCAGACCATTTTCCTCACGAAGAATGTCAAATTGTGTGACTGTCCAGGTTTGGTGTTCCCCTCCACAGTCTGCACACCACTACAGGTAAACATTAAATCCCTCTATGCTTTAATTTCATGTTAGATTAATGTATGTGCATAATTACATCATTACTCAAATAGAATATATACGTGATGTAGGTACGAGTTTTACATGTGTGTTTACATTTTGGTTGTTTGAGAAGAATAAAATGCTCAAGATTGTCTCTTGAATTTTGTTTGTACTGTATTGCAATATTTTGAAGGAGTGTATCAGTGGCAAGTGTATTGTGTCCTATTGCCAGAAAGGTTCTTAAGCATAACTAAATTAGATGTAAATCATACCAAAGTTGTTACAGTTTGTTTATGATTCCCACAGGTTGTGCAGGGCAGCTATCCTATATCTCAGGTTCGTGACCCAGTAGGTGTCGTGCAGTACATTGCCTCGAGGCTAAACATTCCAGGACTACTCAAGCTGTTCAGTGATGAGGTGGAAGGATCTAAGTGGACATCTTACTATATCTGTGAAGGTACTTTAGATTCTTGTTAATTTAAGTAAACACATTCTTCCTCTCATAATATATGTAAGAACTGTTCAAATTGTCTGAGGATATTTAAATTATATTTATTTTCAGTGTAGAAATGCTACTACATGAAGGCTGTGTAATAGTGTATAAGGGATAAAATTAAATCCCTTTCATTTTATCAAAATTATCACAACTCGACAGCTTGGGCCAGAAAGCGAGGATATTTCACACGCGCTCGAGGTGGACCAGATGTTTCAAGAGGAGCCAATGAGCTCCTTCGAATGTGTCTCAATGGCCAAAAATCTCTGGTATTATTCTTCAGGCCACCAGGCTACTGCAAGGACAGAGGCAAGTGGAGTTGGATGTGTCCAGAGGGGATACAGCCTTAAAAATAAATATAAACATTTTCTTTGCAGTTCTGAATGAATCACAGATACTGCTACCTAATTTAACATTTGCTTCATACTAGAGGAATCTTTTCATGTCATATTTGATGCCACATCAGTTATCTCACCCTCTGTATCCAGTAAGAGCTCTTGCTTTTTAATTCACAATGGCTGTGTAAGATCTCCAAAAACACTTGAGTTGTTTCTTTTAAAATATTTCTTCCTTTGCTCACTTATGCCTGCAGTTGAGATTTAGTTTATAGATTTTACAATTACTTTAATCTTTTGCCAGATAAATTTGAAGCAAATCCTCGAGTAGAAGAGATAAAACTTATCCAAGGAATTCATGCTAAAGACACTGAGCCACAACCTAGAGAGAAGGCAATGGATGAAGGCATTGAGGAGGATGAACCGGGTGAAGAAATGGAAGGAAGAGAGAACCATGAAGATACTGAAGAAAATGAGACAGAGAGTGAAGAGGAAGAACCTAGAGCCACTATACAAAATAAATTTGCCATCTTGATTGAAGATGATTAAGGTAATGAACCATATTTATATCTCATTAATTTCTTAATGTGATAGGTACTAAATTACAGTAATTACATAAATTAGGTACAAAATTACAGTAGTACTTAAGTACTAAAATGTTCACAAAACATACGTAGATAGCAAAAATATGAAGAGACCAACCCCAATACAATGTACATGAATCTTGGTGGGCTACTGTATACATTTTGAGATCCTCGCTGATTGACTTAGAGGATGTAAACAACAAAGATGGCGGCAGACTTTATCGTTAGTTATTTTTCACTAATGTTTGATTTCATGTACGATTCTATGATACTTTTTTTTTATTTTTCCTCAACTGTAACCTCCATTATTTCAAGCTAATGGTCTTGTCGATGAGGAAGATGTTGAAACGGAGCGACACGTCAGCAACATGTACTGACAGGGTTTCCTCACCCTCGACCACCACCAAGGTCTTCTCATCCTCGACCACCACCAAGGTCTTCTCATCCTCGACCACCACCAAGGTCTTCTCATCCTCGACCACCACCAAGGTCTTCTCAACCTCGACCACCACCAAGGTCTTCTCATCCTCGACCACCACCAAGGTCTTCTCATCCTCGACCACTACCATGGTCTTCTCATCCTCGACCACCACCAAGGTCTTCTCATCCTCGACCACCACCAAGGTCTCTCCTCACCCTCGACCACCACCACAGCATCACCATCCTCCACTACAGAAACAGACTCCAATCAGCCACTAGACAGAATCCACCCAGAAAATCTACACGGCGCAACACTACCGTAACGCTTGGCACTTCAGGCAGGCATAGCGTGTGAAGTTGACAGATAACTCTGACCAAAACTAAATCATTAAAACCATCTGTCAGTTCTATAATATAAGGAAGAATCCCAAAGATGAAAAATGTTTTGGATCTTTAGCAATTGTTTTACATTATTTTTTTGTGTTTCCCGATAAACTTTTCTTCCTCCCTCTCATTGCCAGCTCTGTTTGTTTCTTGTTAGCAATTTCTTCAACACTTACACAGTAACTAATGGTCAGTGTATTTATACAGAAAGAATTATACAGTGCTTATGTTTTCTGATGTACAATGGCTAATATAACCAAAGATCAGTGTACAGTATATATTAAGGAAGAATTAGACATACTGTATTTTGTTTTATGGTGTAGAAGTGCCTATTTTATATATATATATATATATATATATATATATATATATATATATATATATATATATATATATATATATATATATATATATATATATATATATATTATCATGAGTCTTTCAGATCCTGTTGAATGCATGGATGGTGTGTGTGAGTAGGTGTATGGTGGTATGTCGAGGTATGCAGTGGTGGTGTAGGTGGGAGGTAGTACAGTGAAGGTATGCATTGGTGTGTGGTGGTGTGCTGGTGAAATGATAAATAAAATTAAATATTACTGATTAGGGAGATTAATTGTTCATTGATAAATTTTACATAAACAATATTCGTGATTCTGTTAAACATCATCATTTGCTCGTACTTGTACTGTACACTGAAACCCCCTTAATTCCGAATCACTCATAATTTGTAATGTTTTTGTGCTACGAAATATATATTACAAATTTTTTAATATCTGGTAAAATTTCACATTACAAGACATTTACTGCTATATGTTTCACTCATTTCGGTCACAGTCAGTTCGTGTTAGTTAGTCGTGAGTGCACATGCACATCTACAGTCTAATGCGCAATCATTTTTCCATCAATGCCCTGTGTTTGAGCCATTATATCTGATAATCATGGACCAAGCACCCAAGTCTGGTACAGAGGTAATGTATTTAGAAACTTTTACATTTTTATTGGGGCAGATAATGGAAAAGTACCATTGATATTTTTTTCCCTAAGAAGAAGGTGTCCCTCATATTTCGTAAGATCTCATAATAGCTAGAGCCCATTATTATTATTTTGAGTTATGGGAACTTTACTGTATAGAGCTAACTTGATCACCTGTCTCTCACATTATACAATATAACATAATAATTATAGACTTGAAGGAGAGCTTGTACTGTACTGCCCTGATCTATGAACAACCCATGTAAAGTAAAGTATTAATTAAAAGCCTGAAGTTGTTGGATAAGTATAAATATTGTCAACACACAGTAGTTATGATGTGGTCTCTTGAGCATTCATCAACTGTCTTGGTTTTGTGTTTGGGGAGATATACTGTATGGCTTTACATGTGCAGTACAGTTCTATTCAGTACTAAGATGAATATAAATAAATAAAGTCCTGCCGATCTTTGTCCACGCTTGTTTTTATTTGAGGTCCTCGGCTCATGGGTGGGTTAATAATAATCCCGTACACCAGCATCCAGCCCACTAGCTGCTTTTATACTTGCACAGGATAACAACAATATTTTTAAACACCAAATTAAAAATATATTGAGTTAGCGATTGATTCTATTGTCATTATTGTACGGTATTTTTTTTTTTTTTTTATGATTACAGTATTTATGATAGACTTAAGTACATGACAGGACCATAAACAAACATGCTAACATTGTCATACGGGTTTACAATTGGCTAAGCATGTGTATATATATAATGTGGGTATGCAGTTCAACATGAATAAAGACAATGTAGGTACACAGTGCACATAAGCTGCGGGAGTACTGGATACAGTTTCCTTGGTACCATATATCATAATAAGTACTTTCTCGTTAATGAGGAAGAGGATTAGCCCCCGTTACAAAGTTAGGTAAGGTTAGGTCAGTGGTCAAGAGGATAAAAGTAAAGTAAAGTAGTTAGGTCAGGTTCTATTAGGTTGTGTGCCATTGTTGTATTTTTATTAATTACAATCATCTAAAGAACATGTGGAAAAATTACCAATATCAAACAACGTGTTCTGGTGTTAGTCATCACGGTTTTATACCAGTACGTTCCTGTTAGACACAATTACTCGAGGTGCTGTTTGTTTGGACTCAAATTCTGGAACAGGACAGTAATATATATCAGGATTTTACCAAGGCTTTTGAGAGCATACCCCATGAAAGGCAGAGAATTAAATTAAAACAGTATGGGATTTGGACCGAGTGGGTCAGTTGCAAACAAACTGAATAGACAACGGCAGATTTTTCAGTGGTGTATTAACAGTAAATAATTAAATTTATTCATATACAAAGCACATTGATACAGGGTACATAACTTCAGGGTCATATGATCAGTTTTTCACCTTGTTTTGCCCAGCAATTTCCCTTATCCTTCATGCCCTGTCCACTACAGGTGATTTATGATTGTGGATAGAGAAAACTAAAATAAATAAGCATTTACCTGTATAATTAAATTAAAAGGCCAAATGACAATCCATTGTTCCTATCATCGCACAGATGTCTTGGACCATGACTCATGTCTTCAAAACTATTTTTACGTATTTGACAGAATGACAGGTTGAAAGTGCCGCAGTCTTCTTCCCAAATGTAAACAAACAAACAGCAGAGTAACAGATATAATGAGCTAGGTAGTAAGCAGCTACCAAACAGGGAGGTACTACCGCATGGGAAGATATTGGAAGCATAATGTATTGTCTAATGGTAGACACTGTTGCCATATGGAATCACGAAAATTTCTCCCCTACAAACGCTGTTTGTCGCTGAGTAGCCGACTTCACCAATTCCCCAGTGTATGCCTCGTGGTCTAGGTCAACCAGCGCCGCCATACATCACGGAGCAGGGATCAACTACTAAGCCACGCCTACCCCCCGCTATTTAAGACCTGACCTCGTGGTGACCTCTCTTTTCTACCTACACCAACCAGCCAGCAACACCTCCTCCGCCTGCCTGGTGGTCCTCGCTCCCGCCGGCGAGCTTGGCGACCCACAAGCTGGTCCTCCTCTGAGCATCCTCACCAACCAGCTCTCTCTACATCACGCTTGTAACCATGCTGCCTTCCCAGCACCAAGCTGCATTGTACATCCAATACAACATGTATATAGAGAGCACATTGTGAGTTTCCTTTCTCCAACCCATCCTGAGTGTGAACCAAATATCCTGAACCCCACAGGCTAAACTTTTGGTGCGTTCTGCCTGTGGTAGGGGGCTCTCATAATGTCTTTGATTGTACATTAACAATTAATATTCACATTTTCTTCAAAAGCCCGTGAACTTTTTTTTTTATTGGGCACTCCCCTACATCCTTGTGTAAGGTGTAGCGCAGAAGCGTTTACAGTGCCCAACAGGGAAGCATGCTAAGTTCATGCTTGCCTTCATGTCTCATGAGTTAAGGGCGTAGAAGCCTGAAGAGTCAATGGTTTATGTCATCAAGTTATTGGAAGCTCCAACAACTTGTCCCTGAATACGAATTCGCAACTTTCGATTTACACCAGGTGCCTACTTTGCTGCTAGGTGAACAGGGACTAATGAGGGTTAGGAAGTATGTCCAAACAACTTCCACCGGCCCGGGAATCGAACCCGTGACATCTCGCTTGCGAAGGCAAGAGCGGTACCACTCTACCACCAGCACCCCCCAGCCTGTGAATGTACACAATAGTTGGTGTTAGTGGCGCTGGCAACTCATGTGTTTACCTTTAGGCAATACATTTAGTGTTGCGAAAATACCACGAACAATTCCCTCTGCTTCTTTTTCTTTCCTAGTAAACAAAAACCTAGTCTAACTTAATCCATACAATCATACAATATTTTAATTTAAGATAAGTTTAATTTGGTCTTATATTCTGTCTATATAGAAAGGAGCTTATCGATGCTGTTCGTGAGTGAGTCTAACATTATCGTTTCTTTCTCTACCTGCGAAAACTCACTAAACGAACAAAACCAGCAACAACAGCTTCAATTAACCTCAACATTCTTATTGTTTAATAAATTTATTACCTGTATACGCAATATGAAGGTTAATATTAAAGGTTTATGTTTTCGTTATGGAAATGCAGAGATGATAAAATTTAACTCTAGATCGCTCTTTATATTTGTTAAAGATTGTTTTTACATATTCTATAATGAAAATATAGATACGATGACATGAAGCTTAAAATAGATATAAAAGTGTGAATAAATCCACGAAATATGTTAACATTAAAGTTTTCCTGTTTAGTTACAAAATTTAACTGGTTTTCGCTCTTCAGGACAAACTAAAACTCAAGAATTGTCTTAGTTGACAACACGTTAACATCAATCTCTTGGTGTTGACTGGCGGCCTTGCTGGAGTTGCTAATAGAGGCAGGTCTTATTAACTTGAACTACTGTATTATTAAGCTAAAACTACCGCATAGTGTTATAAAATATACACTAATCCTTTATCTCTGGAGGTGAAAAACCTCAACATGGGGTCACTAGCCTCCAGGGGAAATGACAGTACAGTAGTCGGTGAAGTGTAGTTAATTCCTATTTATGGATAGTCTGAAGATTAATATTGTTTTACACTGGAGGATAAATCACTTTAAGACTTCGAGTGTATATTACACCCTTAAGGATTTACCATTGGCTTCAAACTTTGGTTGAGTATATGTACTTAATCTCGTTTGTAAATCAGTGCATAATTTAACTTATCGTTTCCCCACTTATCACTGTACTAGCCGTTTGGGCAGTTGGTCTGTTCTTCATTACTTTGTTGAGAACTTTATTTTCCAGTGCTATTACAGGAGGCAGCCTGTGATGTTTAGTAGTATCGATGGATAACAACCTTCTCATATCTGTCTTTGGCCAGGGATTGTACCCAGGACCTAATAGCGGTGAGAGATGCTCATGTTACTGCTGTACCACCACATATTTTTTTTCTATTCATCGTACTGTATAAATATCGAGAAAATGGGTGCCACCATATTAGCAGTTCCTGAGATTTTGTTTCTTGGACATTCATTACTTAAATATATACCTCTAGTTTATAGATCCAGTGTTAAAACTATAAAGAAATAACATTAATACTTTACACACATACCTATCTAGATGGTCCATCCGTCGGAAGGCTCTTGAGTGCAGTAGTGTGGTGATTATCCATTTGGAGTAGAGTACAGTACTCTTGTCTTGATTGATCCCCAAGATTGAGAATGTAAAAGGAGTGCCAACAGACTGGTGCTTGTACTTGAGGTCCTCTCGTACCAATAGATGTTAGGATGCTTTCAGCTTCCTAGTTTATACTGTAAATGGACAAGAATGATTTATTAAAAGTTTATAAAAACATAAAATGACATTACTCAAGTGTTCATATCTGGAGCTGGTGGATGCCTGCCTCACTAGAGTTCACAGCCTTAAGGTAAAGAAACCACAAGTACAAAAAATTGTCAGTACGAACTTTTATGGAGTTGAGGTGTTAACACTTGGAACAATGTGCTCGAGTGTTGTGATGGCACCGAGTGAACTCATTTAAGGACTGACTCGACCACCACTGGCTCATGTTTTGGTTCATTATAGACCCAGTGCACATCCAGTAGCATTTACCAACATTACATAACAGACATGACTGACCACCCATCAGTGGCAGAGAGATTATAGTGTCGTACGGAAATTTACTATGAAGTGGAAATGGTCTTGGGCCTCTGTGCTTGTGGTGCTTTAATGAACTACCAAGAAATGCTGCTGAACTATATTTGACTCGAAGGTCAAATATAGGTCAGTGATATTTTCTGCATTAATCTCAATTTAAAAGTTAAATGACAATTGATCTATGAATGTTGAGTAATATTTAAGGACAAGGGTCCAGGCTATTAGTTATAAAATGGAATTTCAGGATCAATTTTCCATTTATATGTACCTGTACTATATACAGTATACAGTATACTGTATAATTTTTACTTATTAATAACTTGTAATATCTTTTCTCAGGTTTTAAATGGTGAATGAGGGATCTATCTGCAGACTTGATGAATGTTCCTGTATTATGTGACATAAAGTGAGGTATACAGCCATGAAGTAAAGGAACCAGCACATTGCTCCCAAAAAGCCTCTGATTCTCACAAAAAAGATTAGAACAAGAAATTCTGAAAAAAGACGGCTATTCAGAATCTCCTAAAGTGAAGAACCTAAAGGATCTGAAGGAAGAAGAATGGCGTGGATGAAGAAATTAGGCCGTGCGAGTGTGATAGCTGCTGCAGGAGGGGCCATCACTGGGTACATTGTGGCCAATGATAAAAAGAAGACAGCCCTGGCCTCATGGACGACTGGACACACCCCATCAGTCAAGTGGGATTGGAACTGGGATAGGTTGGTAGGTTGTTTTTAGCGACATTATTCAGCTTTTTGAATACCACTCTTGAATGGCTGAGAGAACATAATATCTATTCCTGAATCACCCTTGTGTAAACTCCCTCCAAATTAGTCACTCTTATCAAATCAAGACATGGTACAGTGAACCCTCACTTTACGCGGTCAATTGAACCCACGGCGGCCCGCGTAAAGTGAACAACGTAACATATGGGATTAATTGAAATAGAGACCGGGCCGACCCCCAAACTCCACTTTTTCAGACACAATACCTATGTTGTAGTAAAAATAACTTCTTAATTTTATGATGGTATGCACACACGATTAATAATTAAGAGAAATATTAATAATATTAGGTTTTTTAACACTTACATTAGTAGAAAAGATGGCTGGGCACACGGGGATGGGGGGTTGGTTCCGAGGCAGAGGGCAGATTATTGGCCCTCACCTGTATCACTTGTATCACTATCCACCACAGAAGCTTGCAGGGCCTCTTTGTCAAACCCCTCAAAGTCCATATAAGTCCATATCCTCATTATCATTATCACTATCACTGACTTGGGCCGGCTGTGGTGGGTGGCGGGTGAAGAACTCGGTATTGTTTTGATGACTGGGCAACCTTGTGCGCACCCTGCTCACGCCGCTCTCCGCGTAAAAGGGTACACACACCGCGGAAAGTGAGCATTCCGTGTTCGGCAGGGTACCGCGTAAACGTGGAAACTCGTAAAGTGGGACCGCGTAAAGCGAGGGTTGACTGGATTTTATTCTTTGATTAAAAAATAAACATATGGGAAAAGTTGACCAGTGCAGTTGGTTAGTATGAATATAGATACCTGTATATTAATTATAACCTGGAGTCAGTTGGAAGTAACCTGTGTAGGGCTGTAGTATGGCATCAGGTCTACAGGTTATAGACTAGGCTTAACACTGACACTTGGAAGTACTAATATTACAACTGTCAACCTCATAAAGGGAGATAAGACTATATATTAAGGACCAGTAGCTTTTGAGAGTTCCCAAGGTATACTTTGTGATTGGTCTTCTCTCAAAGCTGCAATTATATCAGTTACTTAATACCTTTGATTCAGTGTTTTGTCAATCTTTAATTTTACAGAAGAGAAATCCATAGTCTGGTGAAGCCGTCCAAACATAAGAGTGATGTGAACAATAACATTCTCAATGACAATTTCGAGGACCGCATGGAGAAAGTTCGACCGACAGTGACAGCCACGCGTCACATAATCTTCATTCGTCACGGACAGTACAACCTTGAAGGAGCTAAAGACTCTGATCGGTATCTCACGAAGTTAGGTAAGTGCAATTGTCATCCCAAAATGAAGAGGTTCAGGGGAGTAATACAGTTATGCTTTCTGTCCATTCTTCTATAGTTAAATAATTAAAATTCTGTTGGGTACCTAGCAAAAAAAAAACTTACTCAAAGTCTATTGTGTTCACTGAATAAACCATATTGACTCTCGTTATGTTACAATGATTATCTGCTTCAGCTTCTCTTCGGTCAGAATAATGCTACTGATATAAAGAGTTTCCCCCGTAGCTTTATATACTGTATTACACCCTGTTAATGCATACTCTGGGATTAGGATGACCATATTTAAGATGTCCCACATTTTTATTTTGAAGTCCCCTTTTACAGGTCGTGAACAAGCTGCATTAACTGGAGAGCGCCTTAAATGCCTTGAATTACCATTTTCACGTGTTGTCTTCTCTACTATGACCCGGGCTACAGAAACAGCGAATATAATCATGGAAAAGTTGAGTGGTGTAGAGGAGGTGGAAAGCTGTGATCTGCTAAGGGAAGGGGCACCCATTCCCCCCGAGCCACCCATTGGTAGCTGGAAGCCAGAAATGCACGTATGTTACTGTTGTTCCTTAGTTAGTAGATAGGTGTTTTAAGAAAATCCTATTTGACAACTAAAATGATTGCCATCTTCAGTTTTCATTTATCATTTCACCACTTATCAACTCACCAGCTGTTCAAGTATTTGGTCTGTTCTTTGCTACATAATTGTTATGACTTATATTGTCCAGTATTAGTACAAGAGGAAACCAGAGTACACGGAAAAACCTGCGATGTTTGGTAGGGATAGTTTAAAAGACTAATGTGACCCTAAGACAGATATAGAAATGCTGGGTAAGTGGTCTGTTAACTTGGTTTGTCTGTCTGTCTTTTATTTTATGTTCTGACTGCTGAGTGCATCAAGCCTTCACATTCTTTTCTTTTCCCAATGTTCATCGGAAAGTTTATGTTATAAACCCATTTACATTAACATTTTGGATAGAAAGATTTTGAATCCTAATATTACTAGTTTTCTGTCCCACCCCTTGAGACGACTAATGCTTTTAGCCCTTGACAGAGGCTTTACCATTTTTACTCTCACCCTTCGAGATTTTTATAATAATATAACATCATGAAAACAGGAAGATATGAGTGAAAATGTGATGAAGGTTTGGGGGAACTTTGTAAAAACACTAAACTGAAGGCTGTAAACTGTCATTGCCCAGTCTCCAGGCTCTACTTAAGAATGAGGAGTTATATACACAACACAACAAGCTGTACTGTAGTTATATATTTTGATAGCTGAAGATGTCATTTGTGTTAAAACCATATTTAAGTGTTTTATTTCCTTCAGAAGTTTTATGCTGACGGTGCCCGTATTGAAGCTGCCTTTAGGAAGTATGTTCATCGTGCTCCATCATCTCAGGAAAAGGACAGCTATGAATTGTTCGTGTGTCATGCCAATGTCATCAGATATTTCGTGTGCAGGTCAGTAAAGTTATGTGTGGAAGGATTTGCAATTTGTAAATGATTCTGTACCCCTATTGAAACCTATCTCACTTAACCCTTTAGAGGGCAAATATCCCTTAGGTATTTTAGTCTAGCTAACCCATACACCTTTGTTGTTGAAATCATTTGAAAGTTATTATTATTTTTGTTATTACAGAGCCTTGCAACTTCCCCCTGAAGCCTGGTTACGGATGACCTTATACAATGGAAGTATAACACACCTTGTTATTCGTCCTGATGGCAGGGTTGGACTTTGGCAGCTGGGTGACTGTGGTTACATGCCACCAGAAAAGCTTTCTCGAACATAAGTATTTCTCTTCAAAAGGCTATTACTATTGAACCTAGTAGCTAGCTGAACAAAAAGTGATTTTCTCATGAAATTTTAAGAACTTCAGTTCACACAAAATATGTGATCAAATCCATTTGCACGTCAAAAATGCGTTCAAGTTTTATTAATTACACACAAAGTAGTACAGTACATCGAATTACTGGTCTCCTGCGCCTTGGAAGTGACATAAGACCAAACATGAGAAATGTAACAAAATAATTACAAGAGAGTGAACATAAGATATGTAAGGTAAAAGTGATAGTGCTCTACACCAGTGTGTCACGCATAAATTAAATATCGGTGTCTTTTCTGATAGGTTTGCATTGAACTAAAACTCTAGTTTGTTCACTAAAATATTCTTGTTTACTAATCATGTGTTAAAGATGCTACGATACCACGTTTAATTACTGTCAACATGTTTAAGTTATTTTGTAATTCGTATATTTATATTGATCAAAATTTCTAATATTTTGAATAAATTCGTATATTTATTTCATACAGATTTACTGTACTATATGTATTTACATTATGGTAACTGTATAGATGTATTGTACTCAAGTAAAATTCCAATTGCCATAGTCAGATTACCAAGCTGTATTGTGTATTTTAATGTTATATTCAAAATTAGGCCTTAATATGTGTAGTAAAACCCTTTACAATACTTTTATTTTATTCAGTGAGAGTGTATTAACCAGAGTAGGAGAGGGAGCTAAGTGTATATCTTTTATTGGGATGCCAATGCTGACATGCTATGCAAGATGACTGCAGTAAAGTGTTCTTAAATCTTAGGTCATTCTTTGTCTTGTGACCATGTGACAGGTCAAGGAAGGTCAATGACTACATTTTGGCATGTTAAAATATATTGTCTACCCAGTTTAACTGCACAGTTGATTAGTTTAATGTCCATATAGTATACAGTTACAGTATTAACATTAAATGTTTATGAACCTGTTAATACAACAGTACAGTATTGTCATACTACAGTACCTTCCAGCGCATTTAGGTAAAAAAAATTATTTAAGTATTTGCAGTGAAGTAAACTTTTTCACATTCTGGAACTAAAGTCTGTCCCATATAGTTTGAGTATGCAAGGTTATACTGTAGTGGGAGATGGACTGGATAGCAAAGCTGTTACACTAGAATTCCATCTATTCTGGATCATCCAGTGCAATAATTAGTACAGTAAAGTGGCATATTACCAATACAGTGCTGTATATGTTGGGGATCACCTCAAAAACTTTAAGCATGTTAGTCTCACAATGGTGTTTTTGACTATGCTTCAATAATCATAAAATCTTAAACTTTATTTTAACTGTAATATATTATACAGATTTATTGGTTATGACACCCGTATTTACAAGGTATCAGATGTCATGTTGGTTTAATAAAGTAATAAACCTGTAACTGTGTAAACTTGTTAACTTATGTTGATGTGACAATACACTTCATATGATGCTGCCACCCTTGAATATATACTGTACCAGGTATATATTAATTAAATTGGTATATTTAGGCTGTACAGTATTCAAATAGTTTTGAATATTCATATTTATACAGTTAAAATTTTCCCTCAGCATATATCAGATACTGTTCACTTGTCTGGTACATAACAGCAAGTTCAAAAGAATATTTTTTTGGTAAGCACGAATATACAGTTTTACCCCGCTTAACGCACTTTCACTTAACGCGTTTTCGCATATACGCGGTGCCTTGCCAAAGCTGAACTTTCACTTAACGCGGGTTTTTTCCACATATACGCGGTGAGTGTCCGGCTCGGATGCTATTTTTAGATTTTGCCCACGCGCCACGCGC
The DNA here is from genome assembly GCF_018991925.1 of Homarus americanus. Lineage (NCBI taxonomy): Eukaryota > Metazoa > Arthropoda > Malacostraca > Decapoda > Nephropidae > Homarus > Homarus americanus. The sequence continues at coordinate 3,463,055 of NW_024749657.1, read as the reverse complement.
CACCCACCCGCCCGCCTGCCTGCCTGCCTCTCCCTCCTCCTCCCTCCGCTTGGGTAAGCGGCGCGGTAAGGTTGCGCAGTGTGTGTCTTTGTTGCGTTATCACTGACGTCATATGGCGTCTCGGACTGTGATTGGCCATGCAGCCCTACCCCCCCTCTGCTGCTAGCTGTAATTGGCTTAAAGTATTATGACGTGACTACCCCGGGGAGGGAGGGAGGGAGGAGAGACGACACTTGACCTAGCCAGTGATAGTGATAGTGAAGTTGATTTTGAGGGATTTGTCAGGGAAGCCATGACAACTGTAAGTGACAGTGATATTGATTCACCTAGTAATGGTGATTCACCTAGTAATGGTGATTCACCTGAGGGGCAGTAATCTGCCCTCTGCCTCGGAACCAGCCTCCATCCCCGTATGCCGACCCATCTCTTCTACTACCGTGAGTGTTCCTCAAAAATTTTCGTTTTTTAACCTATTCTTTATTTTTCCTATGTTAACCTTTATCTTTCCTAACCTAACCTCTTCTATATTACTTGTTTTTCATGCCACCATAAAGTTAAGATAGAATTTTTACTACAACATAGTTATTTGTCGTCAAAAAGTGGAGTTTGGGGGTCGGGCTGGGTTCTATTGGAATTAATCCCATATGTTCTGTTATTCACTTAACGCGGTTTTCACTTAACGCGGGACCCTCTGGGTTCAATTGACCGCGTTAAGTGGGGTACAACTGTATGCATAATTATTGTCACTCAAACAGATAAATACAATCATTCGCATCAAGGCTTCCACTTCTATACTTTTTGTATCACTTTCTTCAGTTGGGCCATGGTGCCAATAGGCCCTAAATAAACTTCACCATTATAATTGAGGCCCATTCCTAACAAAGTTCAATCCTAGTACACCCCAATCCTTATGGTTTAGTTGAGTTAGGGCCTGTAAGGACTGTGGTCCATTTGATCCTTAACTCTTGTCTCCCTGTGTTGCTTTACACCATAACATGTCTCCAAGGTTATACAATATGCTCACAATGGTAACTGGTGAAATAGGCCCAATCCCAATAGTCCCTCATCTAACCAAACTTAACCATTAGGATTAGGACTGAAACCTGATAGGGTTCTTTAAGTTAGGTTGGGGCAAGTTGGGCTGTTACCTATTGGGATTAGAGCCCTTTCAATTGTAACCCTTAAAATGAATACAAGAAATATGATAATTGAATGCTATTGGTGTGGGGAATGACCGATTGCCTATTGGCTGAAGGTGATATGGTTGTCTTTGGCCAGTGAACAGTTCAGACTATACTTAAAATTCAACAAATGCCTCGTCAGATATGCAGTGGGAGGTACAAGCCCCGTATGTATGACTCTTAACGTTTCTCATACAGCGTTAGTGTGATATGTGGAGTTATTTTTAATTTGTTTTGGGGGTATGCTCGGGGTGTGAAAATGTTTGATATCCAGTAGTTCAGGAAGGTAACCAAATACAGTATAGGTATTGTAGCAAGATGGGGTGTGAGGAGGAAGAAAAGAGGGAGGAGGTTGATACTTTTTCAGGAAGGAAAAGGAGAGGAAGATAGTATTTGAGAAGGGAGGAGTAGAAAACATTGTTTTTTGAGTAAGAAGGAAAGAAAGAACGAATGAAAAGAAGGAATCATTTGGAATTTTCACAAGGTGTTTGACCTTGAAATTTTTTTTACACCAGAAAGGAAAACTTTTTGTCTGGACCGGAGTGTACAGTACTAATAAAGGTTGAGGCAACAGTATTCATTCTGTTTGTTACCTTGACTACTCCCCTGTTTTTGCAAAGGGCACAAAAACTTAAAATCATGAGGATCATAAGAATTTTGTATTAAAGCCATCTTGAACCTGCATTACACATTTTAGACAAAGCATAGCAGCGTCAAGTGAGTTTGAAATAACAACGAACAAAATGAGATTTGTAATTTGTAATAAGTATTATGTTTAACATGTTGCATGTCAGTTTGTCATACTGTATCTTCAAGTACGTTTGAAGTGACTGTAAAATGTTATTTACAAATTTTGAATAAATAGTATTAACCACTTCATCTCAGGACAAATTGTACAACTGGACCAAGATAGGTATACTGTAATTACATTTGAATTAATTTGTGAATTTTTTTATCATATAAGAACATCAATTATTTAATTTGTTGTTTTCTTTAACTTCTGTCAGCCAGTTGTGAATAAGGGAGTAAGGCTTGCTTGGTGTATTGAATTATTTCATAAGAGAATGATTTTTCTAAGCTTTGTTCATTGATGTGTACTCTCAAGAGAAGTACAGCATAGGGATCATATTTTTGTAGTACTGTGTTAAGAGTGAAGAGCCATTTCCAAACAACAGATCTATAATTTACTTCTGAAATAGTGAAGGATAAAAGTCATTGATACCCACACTGTGTTTTGTCAATAAAAGGGTTACTGGCTTGGATATTATTTTGGAATTTGATTATTTTTTTAATACAGTACTTTGTTATGGTAATGGTTTTGGAATTACGGAGCTCGTAGCTCTAATTTTACACGTATTTAAACATCTTCTGTACTTGATGTTTGACAATTTTGTCTGTGTTATTAAGTTAGATCTCTTAAAAAAAATCATATATATACTTTATTAGTGTTACAACTGTCCAAATCAAATGGATACAGGAACATTGTAAGTGATCTGAATGTATACATAAAATATACTTGTACTTATGTATGAATAAAGATTTATTTGATTAATCTTGACTCATATTACATGCTTTATACTATACTTTATACTGTTGGTTGCATTAGACTTATTGTATTTACTTAACTTCTTGAGTACAATGACAACCCTTTAAGTCATGCTCAAGGAGTTAAGACATTGTACTCAAGGGGTTAACTCATACTCAAGGGGCCAAGTCATCATAATCAAGGGCTAACTCATCATACTCAAAGGGTTATCTTTACTCAAGGGGTTGTCATTGTACTCAAGGTTTAACTCATCATACTCAATGTGTTAACAAAGGGTAAACAGAAAACAAGGTGGACTTATGAATGTCGTCTGTCCATTCACAGGTCACCTCTCCTCTCTTCCTTTACCTTTGCCTTCTTCATCAAGAAGAGTTTTCTTTCTCATAATATTTTAAATGTTGGACTAGTGTAGTTACTAAACTTGTTATGCACTTAAAGACCTTAGTTGTTGAAGTGCAGTAATAACATTATAACAACAACCTTTTTCACTGCATATATTACTGTACTGTACATCTATCCTTCCTTAATTTCATCAGGGGTTGGCAACCTTCCTTTAGTGAACAGCACCTCAACAATCAAAAAATCAGTATAATTGTCCACAACCATAGCACAGAGTAATCATTCAATATACTGTACTGTAAATTAAATTAAATTAAATTCAAAAGAATAAATCATGAAATTGGGCATTAAAAAGTGTAGAACCAAACCATATGCAGCACTGTAGTACAGGCATTCCCAATTTAAAAAACGGATTGGAAAAATATTTGAAGGGTTTTTTTTAATCCCCCCCCCTTTTAATTTTCCCCAAAAGTAATTTTAAGGGATTTTTGGGGGGAAAGAATTTTTTTTTCTCTGAATACTTAGGATAAAATATTAGACTTCTTTACATTTTTTCAGAAAATTCCCTCTCACAAAAAAGATTAAAAAAAAATTATATAAGCGCATACGTATGTGGATACTTCGGTGAACGACCCCCCAACGACCAAGTTTGGCCGGCCGCCCCTGGGATACATGTGAAAAATGAAAACAATAAAATTTAAGAAAACATAAGTTTCCCCAATAAAAATATTATTAAATTTGAAATGATTCCGTTGCAATAACTATAAATTTAATATTATAATGTAAAATATAATAATAATGTAATATAATAAAGACATACATTGAGCAATATGCCCAAATGATACACTGATAAATATATTAAAATTAATTAATATAAGTAATAAAAATAACGCCGGGAATTTCCAGGAAAATTAGTTGTCAAACTGTATTGTGCGTATAGGATTAGACTTAGAGGGTACCCCTTCCCTTCCTCTGGGTACGCAATTTCTAAGTAGCTACCAAACTAAACAAAGAATGTACTGGGTATACTCTGTAACAGTACTATGATATCCCGACCACTGGTCTAATAAACACCCTTTGTGGCCTGTACTCTAATCCTTTTTGCGCTACCGTTCACAGGATGAGCATAAGATGCACAATAAACTAGCTGCTGTCCGCGGCAAAATTCAAATTCAATGGTTAGGGTAGGTGGTAAGGGGGAGAGGAAGGGGACAGGGGGAAGGCATACTATTACTCATGGCAACTAGTATCAAACACGAGCTCCCTCGCAAACACACCACTCCTGGTGTACGCTACACCCTTCTCATTCCCATCATATAGGTAAGCTAGCTTATTTCACCTCATTCACAACTTCTTCCCTAAAGTCTTTCCACCGTGTCTTTTCAGACCTATCCCATCAATAATAAAGAAAATGTGGAGACAGAATATTATATGTTGGCGAGAATGTATACAGTGTTGTGGGAGGGTTGAAGTTAGTGAGCTGAGGAAGAGAACAGTGGCATGTATTGATCATGGCGCGTGTGCCTGGTAGCGACTTGACGAAACTGAACACACTGCTACTCTTTGTGCCCGTTTCTTGTTTGTTAATTTCTATATCCTGTATGTTTGTCTGTCCTCTCGTATTCGGTTCTGAACTATTGTTTTTATTCCATCTCGGTTCCCTCTATTTGTTATCTGTCGTGATGGCGGGTATACGTATTTATTTACTGTTCGTCTCTTCTATGTGTGTACCAATTACTGCTTTTATTGCTATTGTATCTCTTTTCCTCTGTAATTATGCTCCTTATTTTCTAATCATCGTGTTTACTGTACATTCACTGTCCTCTCCGGGCACGTGTCTACTCCTATATAATACTATTACACTAAATTCATATACAATCTATGGATTAAACTAATACTGATCATGTGTGTTGTAAATCATACTATATTCCACATGTTAACGAGAACCATCTTCTCAACATGGGCTAGGTTGCATCGGTGATGGGCAAATTGAGAGTGAAGATTAAGGCCAAGGCCAAAACGAAGGACAGGGATGAGGAAGTACTCAAGGAAGTAGTGACTGGTGAGGAAATAACGACACCTCTGCTACCTGGTGAGTAATCCTAATCATTATTAGACATTTCATCTGATAGGTCAAAATGGAGGTAGGGTCTATTTTCCGGCAAAATCAGTAATAACGTCGGGTAAACAATGCATTTTGGAGGGATGGGTGAGGGTACAGTGAGAGACGATTTGAAAGTTAAATTATAATTAATTAATCCTACTATTTTTATTTCCTGGATGGTCAGACGGGGCGCGGCGGAGAATTAAGAGAGAGGACCGCCCGCGCTACGAACCTGCCGATTGGGATGACTCCCTACCCTACGGCGGCAAGGTGTACCTCGCCAGACGGAAACTCCCAGACAGCTGGTTCTGCGTCTTTTTACAGGTTCTAATACCATTTATAGAAAAGCTCACACACACACACATATATATATATATATATATATATATATATATATATATATATATATATATATATATATATATATATATATATATATATATATATATCATATCGCAGTAAATATTCCGTAGTGACCATTCCCTAAAATTTCAAAATCGTTTTTATTGTTTTCACCGTTTCACGCGAATGACTTATCCGACGGTAATGAGTAATTTGGGAGCTATGACCCACCCTCCCCCAATTACCAACAATGTGGTGTAAAACACAAAAACCGTAAAAACGACTCTTAAATATCAGTATGCATGTCTAAATTAACCTACCAGAGAAACCATAAGGACCCGACCTAACCGTGTAATCCTAACCTAAACAAAACTTACCTTAAATAGTAGATGGAGGAGGATAAAGTGATGCCACTTGAAGAAGGAAGTGGTGTAATAAGGTGTTATGAGCGTTGTGATGAGCCCGACACGTGTACCGAGCAAAATGCAGCCTGAATTACACACCCGAACGCTTTACTGAACCATGAGACCTACCGGGAGGTGTCTTCCCGCCAATTCAAATTCACGTGACACCGAGACTTGTGCTGATTGGCCGAGTTAAGGGTGAACAAAAATATGCCCGCGAACTTGTACTTTCTGAAATTAATATCTTGTCTTTCTAAATAAGCATCAATATAAAGTTCAATGGGTGGTCACTACTCACTATTGGATATAATATTAACTTGGGCTTCACATTAGCCCTACGTGTAGACAAAACTATTAACAACAATGGAGGGATCTTACGACACAGTCTACTGGCATCCTTCCATGGCATGGCCACCCCTAGTGGGTGACCATTAGGTAAAAAACAAAACAAAAACAGTAGTTTGCTTACCTTTACTGTGTGCTGCCGAAATCGTGTTCCAATTTGGATCATGGCTGCTGTGTGCTGATTGTTTGACCCCTAATTCACTCTAGTAGTTGTCCGATTTCGTTAACTTATTCTACTTGCTCTTATCATTACAGTAAGTATTTTAAAAGAGGCGACGTTAACTAGAACCTGGCCAAACCAGACAAAGAAATCTACTTAATCTGACCTAACCTCCTAACCGGTGAGAGGAGGGCGGATCCCTAGCTACATAAAACAGAACGTACTTATTTTAAAATATAGTACCAATGAAAGCAACTTTGTTGAAGCGTTATGGTGTAATTTCACGTTTTCAGCGGCCGTGCCAGCACAGTACTGTACAGAACAGCTGACCCAGCAAGTCGGTTGTAAACTAACAGACGACACCCACTGACTCGTCAGAGTTACCGGACGAATATTTCTTCCTGTACAGTACAAAGCACGTAGACAGGGTTTTAGTGTCAAAATCAATTTTCACCGTGTTTAACCAGGCAATCTCCCCTCATCTTTCATGCCCTACCCACTGCAGGTGATTTATGATCGCAGATAGAGAAAACTAAAATCTAAACAAAACACTGCACTTATAATTAAAATAAAAAGTTGTCGCCTTTAAAAGTGCTTACTATAATGATAAGAACATCCGCGAGAAAGAATTAATGAAATCGAACTACTCCTTTTGATGGTAGCGGTTTCTTCATAAATTACCTTTACTGATTAATAACAGGAACTGGTTTGTTTATCCCCGAGAGCCAGGGGCTGTGACATGACCACTAGAAATAGCGAATAAATGTATGTAATCACTCACAAAGTTTCTAAATTTGAAACCTTTAATCTTGACTTTATTTTATATGAATCTAAAATAGGTTAATTCTTCGCCCACACGATCTTGTGACTAATTACAGACTCAGCCAATGTTTCTTTACTATATTGCATAATTATGGGAGCAGTTATCTTCTACCCCTCAGTATTCTGTTGTGGCTTATGAATATCGTTTTATAATTCTTTTAGCGAGGTGAAGGTGGGATAATCCATGTTGAGATAGGTTAACTTATATTTGAGTACCGTTAGATTAAATCAGATTTGGATAGGTTAACATAAGTTTAAATAGGGTGAATCAGGTTTGAGCAGGTTAACTGAGGTTAAAGATGTTTGGATAGTTAAATTTAGGTACGGGTTGATTAGATTAGGTTAACTTTGGCTTGACATAGTCTTCTTAGGTAAGATATGTTTACATTAGGTTATGAGAATTTGATACCCTAAGCCAAAATCACTACTGCAGGTGGTGGTGGTGGCGGGAGCAGTGGGTCTGGTGTACTATGCTTGGTACCACTCTGACCACATGCACTTCCACATCACCAAGGTGTACGCCCACCTTGGCCACAAGGACGCCCAGGCATCCATTGGCCACAAATTCCTCAACGGTGAGGCATCACGCATTTTCACTAATGAATGGAAAACAATGGCAGGCATAAGAGGGGAGCTTGGACATCACATACTTCTCTTCCCACTAATGTCTAACTGATGTTAACCCTTTGGGGATGGGTTACAATGTAAGCCTTAAAGGATAAAATCACTTCTAAAAGGAGTTAAGCAGTAATTTTTAATTAAACAATCATCAAAGGCTAATTTAAACCATGAGACTGTCTATACTGTACTGTACTGTATATGCCCTAGAATATTGGTAAATAAAATCAGTGTACATCAACATCAAATTAATTACCCAATTGTCACTTCCTGACAATCATGAACCATTTATCGTTATAATTTTTCTGCATGTGCACATACTCCGGTTCTTTCTCAGTTATACTGTCTATCTCACTTCATCCTTCGTTGTACCCCATGAGCAGGCAAGGGTGTGGAGGTGAACCACTCAGAGGCGATGGATTGGTTCAAGAAAGCAGCTGACCAAGGCCATCCTGAGGCTGCCTACAATGTAGCTGTGGGTTACCTTCAAGGACATCCCACGGGACTCAATCCAGGGTGAGGAATGAAAGAACGAGTGAGCATAGAAGACTGGGAGAAAGAATGACTTACATTAACTGATTTTTAAGAATTAATAAGAGGGAAAGATTGAGAGAGTGAGTGAGTGAGGGAGGGACTGAAAAGGGGATGGAAAATGTGATTGATTATGAGAATTGAAATTACAAAAGATTGACAAGAGATGGTAAGGCAGAGTGTTTGACTAAAAGAGTTAGCATGACAGACAGAACACTGAACAAGAGTAAAAGCCTGAAATTGAGTGAAAAGCACAATAAGACTAACAAAGAATGAAAAAGAAAGACTTGGAAAGAGGCAAAGTGAGAGTGAAAAACAATCTTTATGTGGCCGTTGTAACTGTACTCTAAAGTGTGTACAACCATAGTCTTTTTCCTGACTGTTTTCAATAGTTGTAACTTCCTGTTGACGAGTTTCATTATTTATAAAGAATGACAGTGAATACTATATCTTAAGTAAAATATACTTTCATAAGCTTTCATTTAAAATATTTCCATTTCAGTAATCCATCACCAAACAAGTTTTGAATATAACTCTGAAACAACCTAATTTTGCATACAGTACTTTAATTAACTTGAAGATGCCAAAATATCAGACATGTTATCGAGTTCATAAAATTTTATTTACACAGCTGGGGAAATGAAGGTGGTTGAGTGCACAGCTGGCCACACTACCTAACCCTTTGTGTATACAGTGTACTACTGTATATACACACCATCTCTTATTAGCCATCAAACCTGTGGAGCCCACTTTCACTTTTTCACAAACTCATTCCTTCCTCCCACAGTGATGCCCACAACCTGATAAAACATGCTGCATCTCATGGAGTACCCGAAGCACAGGATGTACTGGAAAGAGTCTGTTCCTTGGGACACTGTGATGTCTGAATTCTAAGCTGCCATCCTGTCTTGATGCTGAAGTTATGCAAAATGTAAACCTTACTTTAATTAGATGAACCCTAATGCACTCTTCAATGAGTAACAGTTTCATTATAATTCTAGTTTGTAATGTGTTCCGGAGATTTACATTATGCTTCAAAATAAGTGTTTGACACTACTCAAGGCCCTCACCTGTGACACTTATGCCTGAAATAACTGATTTTGTCAAGATATCTTGGCTTGTTCCTGAATCTGACACCAAAAGAAAATATAGTATTGCTAATGTTGGTTATCATCACAGTACAGTAAAATGGTATGGAATTACATATGGATTGTGCATTTCTATTGTCCACAGTGAGAATAAATTTGAGGAAATCATCAATGAAGAATAAATAACACTCCAACCCCTTGTTTGATGTGTAACACCTCTCTACCTTCTCCACTTCACATATTGAAGAGAACAATAAGGTCTGTTACTGATATAAATACTAACCAGCTTTTAAAATATCAAATGTTAAGTGATCATTAATCCTACCCAAAATACTATTACTGTATATGTTTCAAGACACTTACATTCATATGAATGATATAGTAACACCGAAAACAAATGTAAAGACATGCTGTATATTGAAGAAAACAAAGGACAAATGCAAATACATATACTGAACTGTACTGTATATGCTAATACGAGGTACAGGAAGATACTGTACAGTATGCTGTACTAATATGGAGTCCTTCAGGCAGTGAGTAAAAGCATAAATAACTTACATTTACTGGGATCCTAAGTAAATATGCATCTTCAAAATTAAATTTGTATATTTCTTTACATACATCCAGTTAATGAACTGGTTCACATTTATTACGAGTCATACCAGACATTATAATTTTGCGTGCTTAATTTGACAGCATCTTTACATTATCTCCTTCCAACTAGTACTGTATACTGTACTGTATCAGCACATATATGAGCTCCAATACAGTATAACTTTAATAATACAGTACAGTACATGTACCAACCATCTGTCAAAATGTATACTGTAGAGTACAGCATTTAAGAAAGCATCATCCACATTCCAATCTGTATGCACTCCTATAACCGAGTTAAAAACTGCACAGTACTGTACTGATGTCAGACTACACAACACAGCTTCATGGAGATGCAGAGGTATACAGTACTGCCAATATTGAGTGCAGACTGTCCAAGTAAGTGGACATGATACTGTAAAAAAGTACAAAAATTTTAATTGTCATCGTGACCATTTTCTGTTGCTTTGTACACTTGTCTTGCATGATTCTCCCTTTCTTGAAAGTTTGTGTACCAGTAAACAAAAGTAAGAGATAAACATCATAGATTAACAACTTAATAAAGTATTATAACATCTGATATTTCTCTCCTAAGATAATATTTTCAGTTACAAAAAACATTAAAAAGTGTTTTATTTCCATAAATTTTTCTCCTTACAATGGTAAATAACCAGATATCAACAAACACTTTCTTTTACATTGTATATGCAAGTTGAACCAAGAAATGGGGTCATTCATACTGAATGAGTTAGGAGTACTGTACATTGAAACAAAAGGTGAGCAAGTAAAAAAAAAACTTCAGAAACAGACCCACATTGTACCATTTCAAAACCATATTGACAATCAAGGTTTTTGGCACAGCTGTTAACCACCTTTCTTAGTTCAGGTCACATGTATTTTGGTATCAGAGAACCATTTGCATCATGCTTAACTAATATTTGCCTATGGATTGTGAAAACTGAATTAGTATATTATAGTTCATATAGCATATTAATAGTAAACATTACCCAACCTCAAGTGCCTATTACTTTGGCAGTCAATTTGGTGTTTAATAGATTTAAAAAAATATATATATAACTGAATTCACTTCATTAAATGGCAGTACAGTACTCCAATTTTTCTACTGAAGGGATATTAACAATGATCTTGAATGTGTAGTTACAAAATAAGGATCAAAATCTTAGCTCACTTACTGTTTGCTTTTCAGTGACCAGTACAGCTGAAAATTATGACTAATGTACAGAACTATATACAATTTGTTTGGATAAAATAATAAACATTGGTATAAAGAATAAACCTTCCAGCCATTACACTGCAATAAACTGATAATTTTATGATATCTTGGTAGAAAATAAATTAAGATATTTCTACAATTATTGTTCTAGTCGAAAAAATTTCATATACTGTACATAATTACAAATTCTTTAATAAACCTGTACAACATGACTCTTTTATCACTATTGTTAAAACATGTTACTATACTGTACTTATCATTAGTTACTATTATCAATTTTTCGACCAGTTTTCACACATGTTATATACGGTAAGCACTGAGACTGCTACCCCATAAATGGTTTCATGGTTTAATAAACATCTCACCTACATATTGTACTGTACGATACATTATCATATGTACAGTCAACTACTGAAGTCCGTTTACCTCTTCTCCTGAACCACGAACCCCAAGATACAGACTCATGAATCCCAAGCCATTTATGGACAGTATTACCGTATGTATCAATCTACTGCTTCGGGTTCACGAATCTGAATCTCAGGGTCTTGTGGTTCATGGGGAGAGGCAAACAGACTTTAGTAGTTGACTGTACCTGGAGCACTAGACACAGCTAATAAACAAGAACATAATGCTGTTTTTTCAAGTTGTCATAACCTTTTTGCAGCGGAAAATGAACAATGAGCTTTATTACAGCTTTATTTATACATAGTTTCTGAATTCACAAGAAATGATAAAATATATGTACCAGAGAAGACATTTGATCACTCAACTCCCTGTGAGGATCGTAAATTCTTTAAAATATAACAGTTGATATGTTCCTCTTTAAAAGCTGAAAATATACTACGATAGAGCAACTGTTTAGTAAAGGAGGCGGATGTCTCAGATGGGTCACCAAAACAATGAGTGACAAGAATGGAAAGAAGTGAGGACCTGGGGACAGGGAATGATAAACAAATATTGAGGTGTATGATATGACGTGGAAAAAGCAAAAGGAAATCTTGGGGCCATGTTGTGGAGGGGCAACAGCATAGCAGAACACCTATGTTACTGTACTGTAGTTACAAATAATGAATAAATAAGAATGTGTTTTAGTCTCAATTCCAGCCAACCTGTGCATAAGTAGGAGAGTTTACAAAGGTTATCAAAACGACAAAATGATACAATTACATACAGTATATAGTTTTTATAAATGTGTAATGTACCTTAAGGTTAGTACATACAATAAAAAGGTTTGCCTTAACACAGTTATTAACATGAGTGACGTAGGCTAGGTATGATAATGACTTGTCTCCACCAAAATGGAAAATTAATGGTTTACAATTCAATATCTGCCCATAACTGGAGTGAAATAGTCTTTTTCAAAAGGCCTTTCAGGAATCACTTTTAATAACACTTCTCTGAAAAATATCCACTTCGTCTAACACTGGACATCAATTGTGACTTAAACATCACTGATTTGAAAATTCCTTGACTGCAATATGTTATAAAATATAAAGGTCACACTACACTTCAGCAATTTAACTTCTGCCTATTAACCCATCAGAGAAGATTACTGTACTGTACTTTGCATCATACAGACAACATACCCTGGCCTTTACACAGTGTTAAGTCATATTAAACAGTCAGAAAATATAACCAATGGGCTATTTCTTCTATTTATTGTTAGCTCTTCTATTTATAGGAAAAATAAAACAAATGACTGAGATCATACTAAATATCAGTGTCTAAGTATAAAAATAAAAAGTGAAGAAAAATAGTTGTAGGAGGAAAGGACCTAAACAATAATAATGGCTTCTTGAAATAGACCTCACCTCTCTTCAACAACACATGACAGTGTATCCACTTACACGCAGATTAAACATAAATATCAGGTGGACAGTTAACAAGAATATTGTCACACCACATAAAAACTAGAGAAGCTTTCCCGAACTAAATAAATGTTCACTAAACTGCTTAATCAAATGGAAGTTGAACAAAAATAACAATACTCTACCTTTACATCTTGTTTGAAAAAAAAGTATACTGTGCAGTATATACTGTACCTAAAACAAAATTTTTTAGTTCTTAACCCAAGGGATGGATTGTATCATAAATTTCAGGCAGAACTCCAAATCATAAATAATGTACAGTACTTCTGTAATATAAAGTTCAAGAAAACTGTGCATGATGTGAAAGTATAGTAGTTTGTGTAATTCACTGGACCATACAATAATAAGCCAGTCATACTAACCTAATGAAAGTAATATAAACAATATGCATATATATACACTATATGAATTCCTTTTTAAAGCTTTGTCTTAAACCAGCATTACAAGAGCACACAGAACTTTTTTATTTCTGTGCCACATGAATGCCAGCATAATGCTTACAATAGTTGAATACATTCTACAACCTGCTGCAGAAGTCTAACACAATCCTTCAAGTGCATGAATAATTTTACTGTATCACGCTAACTTATTCCATTAAAATCTTTTCATAACCTTTGGGTCAATGCTTTGTTTCTCCCATCCACAGAGAACATGGTGTCAAAAACCAGCAGTCAAATGATTTACACATCAGAGAGAATACTTATTGAGGAAAATTAGTTTGGTCTTAACTATATAACTATAAAATTCCTGTAAATGGCAGTTATGTTGGATAAAACTTAAAGAAGTATTACTGAGGAAAATCAACAGATCAAGGATCAAACATGCTGTTTCTGATTACAGTATGTAGCTTTAATAAGTTAATGATTTATCACGGACCAATAAATATCCGATATGACAAAACATATCACATAAACTCAACAAAACTTACCACATTAAACATGATAAGAAAAATTCATACAGCAGCAGACACAACAGTATTCATCAGTCAAAAAGTTCTTCATGCCAAAAGATGTAACTTTATTGACTTTTCCAGTAGATGAAGGATAAGAGGGACACCAAACTGTTTGTCTAAGGCAGGTAAGGTACGCTACTACAGTATTTAAACATGATCATAAAGGAAGATATGCAATGACCAAAGATGGTTACATACCCCTAATTTCATTTAAATTAATTGCTCTTTCAATGCCATAAAATAGCTTAGTCAATTGACAGCCAAACCCATTTTCATAAAACTGAGTAATATAGAGTATATAAAAAAGTCTGGACAGAGAGATATAATAACTGTTGCTCATACCTGGTTTTTGGCATTACAATGGTGTCTAATATAATCTTACAACAAGACAAACAATAGTTTACTTCACCAAGAAGTATGCAAGTTACCCCTCCTTTGAATAGTGAACGTTGATATCAAGTTATGTTCTGTCATACAGGTTTTTCTAAGGAATTCTGGGGTTTGCCGATGAAACAATATTCACTATGTGAATAAGAGGCAAATTTTGTAACTTTCTATTTGTATAATGCTTCAGGAGCTCACTAGGATATTTCACCTCAGTGCTGTTATAGTTGTGTGTGACATCAAAGTGGATAGAACCTGGAGAACCCCATCCACTTTTTACAGCTACTTGAGGAGAGACTGCAGGTTAGTAAACGCTGGGCTTGCTACAGGGCGAATGGTGAAGCGTCCCCCTTGGACGACCTGTACATTCCCTCCACCGCTGGCTTGCACAACCTGTTTAGGAGATGTATCATCAAACATTATTTTTCAACCTTCAGGGCACACTATGCAAAACTAGTTTCTTCCAATTCCTACCAGTCCAGTACAGTATGTATGTCAGATGTAAATAACTGCTACCTATATGCAATATTATCTTGGAACAATCCCCTGCATTTCATGACTCCAAGGATTGTTTGTTTCAAAATTTGAAGCAAATCAGCTAGGGTATTTTGCAATCATCACAATATTACACAAACTCTCAAAGTGGCAAAATGCTTTATAAAAGGAAATAACAAACAATGTGTATAAAATAATCTGAGTGATCAGGAAAGAGTGACAAAAGCAATAGTGGTGGTGAGGTGCAAATTTGGTGAAAATTATATTAAAATGAAAATGGGAGTTTCTCTACTATTTACGGATGGTACGGCTCTAGTCAGTGATTCAGAAAAAAATTACACATATCAGTGAATGAAAATGGAAGTGCATGTACAAGGAGAAATTTGGGTATGAATGTGAACAGAAGCAGTGAAAAAAATAACTTGGGATGGGACGTGGGGAAAATGAATATTAGCTTGAATGGAAACAGAAAAGGGAAAATTAATGTCTAATATCTGGCAGTGGTTGTCTCAGGAAATACAATGTTGAGCAATGAACCAAAGAGGAGCAGGAGGAAAGAGAGTATAGGAACAGATGAAATGAAAAATTTATGGAGAAAGAAAAGGCAAATATGGGTACATACAAGGAAATTGAACTAGCATACAGTAAGGAGAAATTTAGATGTGACAAATTAAATACTTCAGAGTAATAAGTTTGATAAATAAGAAGTAGACGAGGGTGGCATGGATATAATGAGAGTACAGTACTGTATGTGAAGTGAAAAATGAGTACAGTAAAATGATGTGGAAGCCAGAAGTCTTCAGAGATGGAGATGGACATTCAGGAAGCAGCAGAGCACGATTAATGAGCAGAAAGCCTAACTTATAGCAATATTTGTGGAAGAATGTTACTGTTGATGCTGGTGTGTGACATCACATGCCATATAGTACTCACTGAACCAATGACCACCTATTCCAATCAGACTTATCTTTCCAATATGTTTGACATCATCTCACCTGTACACCACTGCCTCCACTGGCTTGGACAATCTGAAGGTTGCCAACATTGCCTGATGTGCCACCTTGGACCAGTAGGTTAGGTGTCCCACCAGCATTGCCCTGCACCAGAAGGTTGCCACCGCTTCCCCCAACTAGTTGTAGACCACCAGTCGGGCCAGCACTAGTCATCACGACCATCTGATGACCAGGCCGCACTGTGCTTCCAATACCACGTCCAACTGTCTGTACCAGCTGAACAGTTTGTCCCTGTAGGTTTGCCAGTCCTCCACCTATAACCATAATGATCACCAAGATTAAAAAATAACATAATTTAACAACATCTCAAACCAACAACTAAAGCCTCATTGTCATCTAGTCTCCAAAAAATAATTATCAACCTTAACTTCCGAGAAACCACGCAACTTACAAAGATTTAAGGTTGGCCAGATTTAAACCAAATCAGCATAAAAATACCAACTCTCAAAATTATATTCCTATTGACATTTGCTCTAAAATTCAAAACTTCCCAAGATATCAAACACCTCTTCTTAGTACCTTACTGCATTCCTTCTAGTCAATAAATTATATTTTGATGAGTCACCCTTCCTTTAATCTCAATAATACCCAATCTACTTGACAAATGCTTTACAATTCCATAAATTGCAAAAATAATACAATTGAGTGTTTTCTCTAGTACTGTACCTGCTTGAGCAGTGGTGACAGTGGCAGCTGTAGGTCGAGGGCCAAGGTGTAAAGATGTGGCAGCAACTACAGTGGTGGTAGGTAAGGTATTAGGAGTGGCTGTACTAACTATTAATGTTGATGATGCAGGGGCAGCTGACCTAAGGATCTGAGCCACGGCTGCCACAGATGTTACAGCCGAGGTGGATGTTGATGACAATGGGAGTGTGTGAGCGTATGTAGCACCCTGTGTTAAGGTGGTGCCTGGTGCGAGTGTAGGCATGGCTGTGGTACGAGTGGCAGACGACAGAGTAGATGAAGTTGTAGACTTCTGTAGAGCAGTGACTGTGGGCTTGATACTCTGTGCTGAGGCACGAACCTTCTTGTACTCACGGCGCCATGCCAACCACTTTGCTACCTATGGGGAAATAGTTTCATATTAAAAAAAATTCTTTTACTATAGACACAAAGTATAAATATCCAATTTTCATGATATAAATGTCCAGCTACCTCTGAAAGCCCACATAGGCAAAGTTTACTCCTGGTAGTAAGAAGATTCAAGAATACATCAGCCATGGCCATGTCACCAGGTTATAAACAACAGACATGACTCATTAACTCCTAAATTCCCCAAAATTAAACTACACCAGTAAACAAGAATAACTACAACCCATACTAGATTAATGATATTACACAACCATATCCTGAAAATCTTAAATACCCAAATAAGTCCCTTGACATGATGATCCAGGCACACAGCAAAAGCAGTTTACTTCATGTGACATATCATACAACATTTAACCCCGTAACGAACATAATCACTTTACAAACACAAAAGGCTAAACAACAGAGCCATTCTCCTTTGGTAACAAAGCATAAAAATTTAAATTAATATCCCATATCACTAAGTAGGTACATAAACTAATACATACAGTACTCTCAAAAACATCTAATGACAAAACTTAAGATTGTTTTTGCTGTTTATGCAGGACTAAGGCCAATATATACTCTCTAATCACAGAACCTCTTTAAAAATTCACTTTGTATGGAAATTGTTGAGGATATGAGTTTAAGCGTGTGGAATATTTCTGTAGTATTGGCTCTCTTCTCCTCCTCATTATAAAAAAATCCAGCATATCCATTTACATATTTTTTATATCAGGAGTAGAACCTCAGATATCGGTCTTCAAAATAAAGATGATGAATTTCCTCACCTCCTTGTTATTACGATCTCCCTTGTCTTCCAGCTGTTGATAGTAAGCCTCACGTAAAACGCGGAATGCCTGGAGCGTAGCGTACGGCAGCTGCGTCACTGGATCAAAATATCGCGCTGGTAACCTGCATATAAACATTGAGTTCCTTAATTTCCTCCGTAGATGAGAAAAATGTTATAGCTCAGTCAACAAATTCAGATTCTCTGTCTCTCGCATGTAATGTGAAGAAGCAAAACACAGCAGCAAAACACATGTACAGTATGGTTGAGATTACAAGGACAAAGTTATATAATTTCTATCCCTAAAGAGTCAAGGTATTCAGAATAAAAAACTAAGCTAGAAATTCTTACCTAGTAATGGGGCATATACATTTCTGGACAACCTTTAGCTTGCTTTTCCTAAATGCCCGCTTGTAAGTCCCTTCATCGGAGAAAGTGACGAAAGTTCGCTCACACTTCTCTACATCATCCTTCACTTCCTTTACCGTTGTTGTGTTTTCCTTGTTTTCACTGGCATCTTGGACTGTGTCTAATTGCAGCAGTTGCTCCTAGATCACAGAGAGATCAAGAATGGTGAAGGTCAAACATAAAAAGGATCTCTATGTTTCAGCTGTTGCTCAATCTACCTCAATCCATCTTACATCCCCCCAGAGTTGACCCACAATCTAAGGAGCGTCAAGTGGAAAGTGGTGTGCTGGGTTCATCCACATAAGCCATCTGGCTGCAGGTAAAAAATAGTACATAAAGAATAAAGAAAGGCTTAAGTGGTATCCCTCTAGCTCACCTGAGTGACATCCACTTCAACATTGGGCTCTTCAAGGTTTGATTCCTGTGATGACTTAAGTTCCTGTATGAGAGGCATGGCTGTTGACTGGTAGCGGATGAATGAACCCGTGAAACCTCTCCTCACCACTTTCGGTTTCTTGCGGTCAAGTTCTGCCAACTCGTACTTTTCTGTCAAATACAAATACACCCGTGTATATTAGTGGACCACGGCATGTTTTAATTTATATAAAAAACGTCTTGGCTCAGTTCAAGGAAGGTCCAGTTTACTCATATAACAAAATTAGCTAGTTTATACACCTTAGTATTTTATTCCAGTTCCACATCAAAGTTACCTCACACAATGTCTTTAAGGCACCACAATTATTACAAATCTATTAATAACTGGCTCATGTGCACCTCTTCAGTCAGTAATTTTGATAACTTTATCCTCCTAATTATTCTGCTCAAAGATAACTCTTTCCTGCCTTGGTATCAAGTTGCTAAAATGAAGAGCAACAGAGACCCTCCCTCATTCCCTCTCTTAACTGCTGTAATAGATGTGTTTGTTATGGTTCCCTTTCATAACAAGTCTCCAATTACCTGTACTGATGACCTACTGCATACCTGTACATGGTAGATGTTTACTAACCAACTGTTTTCAGTGCTAAAAACACCACAAAGGAAATAATCATATTTTAAGTGGTACACTGCAAAGAAACTAAAACTAGATCTAAGACGTTATCGCTCAAGTTGAACAACCTGACCTGGGCACGACGAATAAAAGAAGTGATCACGTCACCTACCAAGTGACTTAATGTTGACTTCCTCAGTCAGCTTGGCCTCCTCCAGTAACTCCTCTTGTGTCAACTTAGGAAAAATGGGCATCCGGTCCCTCTTATTCAGTGCACGCTTCCTCTCTACTTCGGCTCGCTCTCTCTGCCTCTTCACTGTTTCGGCAGATTTCAGCTGGGTGGATTTGCGAATGCCTTTCTTTTCTGTGTATGAATAAAATAAAGATTAGCCTGAAATGTAATTCAGTCTTCTTTTATGTTGATGAGCTCAATAGATTCTGGGAAGATGAACTTTACTGAATAGTGAATGAAAAAAAATGCAAGGTGCAAGCACAAATTAGGATAAGAAAATTCAATATACAAACACTCCCTGGGTTACTGATCGGTTTGATTCATGAAAGCTATCTGTAAGTCGGAACTTCCACAGGTAATCACTGAACACACAAACTACGCATACTGTATACAATTACTGTACCATACAGCTGTACAGGTATAAGACCATTTATCCAACATGCTTGGGGCCTGTGAGTTGCCAGATAGGGTTTTTCCCAGAATTAGGAGCACCAGGCCTAAAATGTACAGTAAACTTTCTGTAACAGGTTGCAAAGAATCTGTTCAGATCACTAGATTCACCCCTAATAGTAGCTTTAACTGAACACTCTATCATTAAACCTTAACATTGTTGTCATATAAACATCAATAATAAAAGCATAAAAAGAGCAAACTGATACAAGTTAGTGGTCACACAGTCGCCCCAGGTACTGTACCGTCCCTAGTAAGGGTGCTGTACCAGACCCTCCAACACCCACCACAGAGCTTCACGGTGAAAGTCCGTTAGATACTTAAAACTTTATCCAGTACCTTAAGATAACTTTATTTGATTTATTTTTCCACTTTATGTATGGAGGTAAATGGGTACAGTATTAAAAAAAAAAAAAAAAATTACACCGTATATCTACCCAAAATTACAAGTTAAAAATACTTTATACCTAATGACAAATACCGTCATTTCTTTAAATATTTTTGTTTTTCACTTTGTATGCAAGATTGTGTTTATGTGACTAAATAAAAAATTAAAAAAATTACATTGCAATAAAAAAAAAATTCTGAATACATGTATCTTAAAATTCTCTGTAAATTGATATGCTAAATGAGTTATTAATGAAAGCTTCCACAACAAATTTGAGCTGAATCATTACCTAAAGCTGCTAGATCAAAGACAGCATAATGCTTCTTGGGGGAGTACTTCTTCTCCTTCACTTTGCTTGTAGTTGATTCCCGTTGCACAGGTTTGGGTTCCTGTTAATACAAGATACTAAGTGGCAGTGTTTGTAACAATTATAAAAATCCAAAGGAAGTTTCCATACCTCCAGAAACCCCATGCAGAAGTTAAGTGACCCCATACACTATTGAAAAATATTCTTGTGGTAATGCAGTCTCTTTGAGTTTTAGAGAACTATCATTAGTCTTGACATTTTCAATATTACAAAAACATTACAACAGAGATACATGACCTCCATACTTCAATAAATACTTAAGAACTCTTTTAATGCAAGTCATCCACTTAAATGTTAAATTCCACTACAAAAATTCTACCATATTTCCAACAGTTTTAAATATCACCTTATAAGCCTTAGTAATGAGCCTCCCTCGTTTCCTTTTCCCTCCCTTCCCATCGTCCTCAACATCCGACACTGGTTCATCGTTCTCATCGATGCTGAAGTCTGAGTCCACTTCATCATCTTGTTCCACTTCCGACCTGAATGTACACATCACTGATTAATGACACACCATACCTGTTACCCACATCAAAAACACAGACTTCTCAATGTATAAATACATATATCTTTTAAAATCCATCAATGACAAATGGAGACCCTGTTTCATCACTGCTCCACCTCCTACTTACTTACACCAACTCACACCAACATCACCCACAGCATATAAGCAATACTGAAGTTAACTTTTATAAGTAAACTTTGACATGAACTTCTAGTTGACAAATGTCTATACATGAACAGTACAGGTACAGTACCCCTCTGGTAATGAAGCCTCTTAATTAAAAGATTATTATTTTTTTTTTAAATATAGAAAAATAATAAAAAACAAAACAAAAAATTAGTGGAATTCATTTATAATGCATTGCCAAAGTTGTTTGTTCTGATTTCAGCCAATCAGAATTAAATGCACAACTCAAAACATAACAGCAATGTAAATTTACAGTTGTTGCAATTGTGATGCTATACTGTACTGGTTATTTGGCCCAAAAGATTCACAACATAAAGTTTTTAAGTCAGCTTACTGATAGTCGATGTCGTCTGCCTCTTCCATAAATCCTCCATAAGTAGTCTTGTAGAAATCATCCTCCTCCTCTTCCTCCAAAAGGCAGGACATTTTTGTCCCAGCATTATTTCGGCGGTCACGGAATGCTGCCATTGTGTCTGCTGCTATTTCTCTGTTGAGGAAAGAATGCACAATTACAGTACAGTATATTTATTGTACACTATATCAAACACTTTAATGAGAAGCAAAAATTATATTGCCATACTCTTAACTCGGGCTGACAAGGTATATACTGTATAATGAGTAGGGCATCTGTATGTAACCAGATATTCTGTATGTACTGTATGTCAGCAGCATATATTAAGAACAGACAGATCTAATAAGATCCGTAATTGAAATTTTTTTGTTGGCCCCCAAGGGGGCTAGTTTATTGGGCACCCCCTTACATCCTGCATTCACCATGACAATGTTCTGGGGTCAAAAGGTCAAGGTTACAACTCTGACAGGGAACAGTACCCAACCTAACCCATTTGTACCACCCAGGACAAGTTGACACTGTTCAAATGGTCTAGTTTCCAAACTCTTTACACAGCTACCGGTAGTTTTTAATTTCATGATTGCTGAAACTTAATTACTAAATAAAAGAACAGATGGGACAAACAGGCTGTACCAACCTTTGTAAATTACACTGCCAACTGTGGTCCTCTTCACATCATACTGGATTTGCAATATGAATTTTTAAACTTCTCTTCTTCAAGAATTTCTCATCGACCACTTCCTCTGGCATCTTCTTCATCACTTACAACTACTTTGTACTTATGGACTTCAAAAGTACCATTGTTACCAAGGTTTGTGGTGCTGCTACAATTAACTGATTAGCAAGGTGAATATCACACAAGCAGAAATGGGCATTCCACAATTTGCAAGAGTACAATAACATACAATAATCTCAAACAATCTTCATGTCATTCACAAAAGCCTTTCAAAGTTATTCAGCAAGGAAAATGCAGTACAGTACTGTACAGTAAAATATTTCCAAGATCAGTGTATAAAATCATCCTGAAGTATTTGGTACTCTGTTGGACTATAAATGGCTGTATGCTAATGGGCTGTATTTTCAAGCCAGACCTATGGCAGTTCAATTCAACTACCAATCAAACTGATAAGAATGGAATCCTCAAGGTATTGTTTATTATTTTTTTTAAATTCTCAAGCTACTGTAAACATTTAAAGTATTGTTGTACTGTGTTCTAATGTGCAACTGAAACAATTCTTTCTCAGGGTAGGTAAGTATGGTCCTCTTAAAGTAAAATTATTTATCTTTTTAAAATACAGTGTAAATTAAAACTATCTTATATTCACCTACATTAAAACAGACATTTTGTACTGATATAAAATCCTTCATTATAGAACAAAATACACTCATTCAGAATTAAAACCACAATCACTTGTGCTTCAGTCCAATTACTTCCGATATGCTCTGAGCTTCAACAGGCCAAGCCCGGAGTCTTTGTCCACCAATTTTATTCACGACTAACTCGATAACACTGTCAACTTTTTGGCTTGGTACTCCACATTCAATAAGTTCTTGGCCAGTTTGGAGAACTATTTCTTTAAACTTGTTGGAATTTGTTTCTGTAAAAGCAATTAGAGGTTTGGAGTCCTCAACACTCTTTCCACGCCCAATTCTTTTAGTGTTAGATACTAATGAGTTTGATCGTCTTCCATTCTTATTTTCTAAGCTGTTTAAATCCTCTTTCAATATCTGCAGTTCCTGCTGCAGAAGACAGGATGTACTGACACTACCATCTTTGGAAGACTTTAAGATATTCTCAAGGCAATGCAACTCTTCTTCCATCATTCTGAGTATATTGCGGTTTGCCAATCTTAACCCTACAGCCTCTGAAAAGTCTTGCTGCAGCCTCTTTAATTCATTCTGAAGGATAGATATGTTAATATTTCCATTGGCTCTGTTTTTCCTCTCAGGTACTCCTCCATTTCTGTGCCTCTGTTGTGTTTTGAGGTGCTGCTTATAGCTTGCTTCAAGAACTTCAGAGCAGTCGCTGTCTAGAAACCTACATAATGTTCTTTCAGTCTTTAATGTTGTCCTCATCAAAGTCATCATAAAGCAAGCATTTAGGAGAGACTCAGGATGAAAATACTTGATACATCTGGAGGTCATTAAAGCTCTGGCTCGGGTCACCAGCATCTCTAGATTGACAGTGTTGGAACCTCCAGCCATCAAAACATTCTGGTTCTCTTGTCGCCAAGTATCATATAAATCCAGGAGTTCACGCACTGTAACTACATTTTCCCCTTTTTGGGGATCTTTAGGGCCAGAAGAATTATCTTGAGATGTACGCCGTATCATTGTCTCAATAATATTCCCATTTTCTTTATCAGGTCCATCTACACCAACAATGGCAACATCTAGAACTTCACCTTCTTCAGGCTTCTTACTCAAAGATTTTTTCCAAGACAATCTGCCACCCCCCTTCCTTCTCTTCGCAGTTTTCCAATAGCTATCCAGTAATTTAGGGCAATGAAGGTCTGCTTCATTTACCCAGGAATCATCCTCTGGCCCAAAACCTAACCATCTGACTATGTACCCATAATGTGTACCTCCACTCTCATCATACATAATTTGGTGATCAAGAATTTTTTGAACCTCATAATCTTCTTCTTTATAAAGTGGGTTATTATTATTCTTCTTCTCGATGGTCTTACGAATCAAATCTTCATGTGTTTCAGTAAACAGACTATCTTTCTGCTTTCTTGGACACTTCTTAATGTCATCTCCCTTAAAACTTTCAAGATCACACCCTTCTACAGAATTACTGATACCCTTCCTTTTCAATGACCTTTTTCCTATACTGGCTGCTGCACTTTGATCATCAGTCTTTTGGCTTCCTGGGGTCTTCTTGTTGGTTGATGTACTTGAATCATCAGAAATTACAGAATCATCTATGGCCAAACTTTTCTCACTGAACTCTGAATCACTAACACCTGACTTCTCATTCTGAGCTGAAGAACTAACATCCATTTTCTCTGTAGTGTTATCACCATTATCTCCATCAACAGTGCTGCGCCGAGAAGGTCCAGAAAGAGAAACCAAATATTGGATGTCCTCAAGCCAATCTTCTTCTAGGTACATCAAGGCATCCTCTTTGCTGACTTTAAGCATTTGCTTGTATTCATCATGAAGTTTGACGGAAGATGACATGAGAGTGCCGGCTGGGATGCGAATCAACTGAACCTTTCTCTCCATCATCAACTTTTCAACATCTTTTAAGAGATCAGTAACAAAAACATTACTACCTACTGCCATCTTGCTTTTTAACCAATGAGTGTAAAGACATACAATGTCACCTCGTGTGATTGAGCCTTCCTTCCCTCTTGTCCTTACAACCTCAGTATCAAGACCTACATCTTCTGTAGTGGTGTTAACTGTCATCTCTATTTTTTTCTTCCTACCACGAACATTTGCAGTCTTTGCATTTTTCATCTTTTTAAGTTTGAGAGACAGATCTTTTTTCTTCTTCTTTGAAGATAAATTCATGAGTGATTTTGTTGAAATAAGCATCTTCTTTTTCTGTGGGGGTTTGGGTTCCTTCTGTTTTCTTGGTTGACCAGGAAATTGTCTCTTAGGAAATTTAAATTCTTTCTGTAATCTAGGGAAGTCTAAGCTACTTGTCTTGGCTGCCTTGGTTACAGTTATTACAGCAGTCAAAATATGTGTATAATCAACTATTTTCTGTTGACACATCTGAAACAATCTGACAGCCAAAGCAGTTTTTGTTGCACCTCTTGAGAGGTAAAATTCCTGAAGCTCCTTTATCATACCGTACGTCATGTCCACATCTTTGGGACCATTTGAATTTAAATCTTCGACTGTCACCCCCGCCTCGCAACAGTAATCTCCAAGGTAATAATCAATTTCCTTAAACTTGGGAACTAAATGGCCATCTTTAAATGTAAATGAAATCACTGAATTATCAACATCAAGCAGATTTCTATATTTATTGGAAAAATTTAATAACGACCCCTTAAATTGGTGTGGTACAAACTCGTGTGTTCTTTCTTTTCGATATTCATTCTTACTGGTAAAATGAGAGCAACTCTTTGGCTTTTCTGTAACATTAGTTGACTGTGATGACTGAGTAGAGAGAGGAGGTTGAGTAGGCATGAATAGACTTTTAAGCTCGAAAGAAGAAAACCCCTTTGCACTAAGTTTCCGAAGCCTCCCACTTTTACTCACGCCAAATGTCCCTGCATCAACGTTCTGTACCTCAGAAGTCAATGGCACTTTTTCTGTCTTTATCTCTATTTCTTCCTTCACCTCACTTGATAAATTGATGCACACAGTTTCTTGAGTTTGTTTTTCATTCACTTCTGCTGCTGCTTTTTGTATGAGGACAGAATCATTGTTACTGACTAGTGATAATTCTGCATCACCCCTGTCCAGACAATGTTTCCCAATTTTTGAATTTTTTCTATAATTAATTCTCTTCCTTCTACCATCATCTTTCTTATATTCTTCTTCCTTTTCATTCTTCATTTCCCTTTCATCTTTGCCCTCCTCTTTCTCATTTACTGAACACTTTTCACTCTCCGGTGTCTTCCAAATAGAACTGGTTTCTTTCTCAGTTGCACATCTATTCCTTACTGGTTCTTTCTTACTCTTTTTTAACCCCATTTCTTTGTCCTCCTTCGAGCACCAAGATGATTCGTCATGGGTAAATGTCTCGGCCTGATATTTTTTAAAAGATAATTTCCTCTTCTTACTTAAAGTACTTCCTTTGTGTTCAGGTGATGTCTGACTTCCTGACAGGTTACCTTGAGCATTAACTTCTTCTTCCTTAACAGTAACAAACAGTAATCCCTCATGCTCTGGGAATTCCTCCTTTACTGATGATGGCAAAATAAACTGTGTTGAATCAAAAGCTCTTAGTTTCATGTTACCAATCTTTTGCCCAGCTAGTGTTACTCTAAGAGCCTTCCTACGCTTCAAAACCATGTGAATTTTCTCCAAGTCCTCAACTGTTGGTTCCCTACATTTGACTCCACTTAATCGCTGAATCCACTTAGCAACGTCAACCCGTTCCCAAGCAATTTTCTTAGCGAACTCATCGAGCTCATAAACAATCCCATTATTGACAGTGACATTTTTTATTTTCATACTCTCCAAAAAACTTATGGTGCAACCGACTGAAGTGCAAAATTCCCCTATGTGGTCGTAATCTGAAACAATAATTATCCCCTCAGAGGACAGTTCATTTCTCTCTTCTACTGGTAACCTGCTGCTTAATCTCCTCGTCTTAAGTGAGCCTCCCTGAGCATCACTTCCTTCACTTTCATTCTGGTCAACACTGCGTCTTGTTTGCCGAGTAGACGTTTCTGCCTTTTTTTCCACTGTTTGAAGTTGATCTCTTACATGCTCACTTTTATTAGTTTCATAATTTTGATGAGGCGATTTCTTGGATTTACTTGAAGAAAACAACTTTTTAGGAATAATTCCAGATGTAGTTGGCTGGTTGTTACATACTGGTGTACTTTCGTGACAGTCAAGGACTAATTTTTTACTTTTGTTTGTTTCAACTTGGCCTTGGATTGAGTCCACATTCTTTGTCTTGAAATTTTCAGTTGCCTCTTTTGACAATTCACTTGGAAACATCACAGACACATTATTCTTTGTATCATCTTCCAAAGGTGGATCATCACCAACATCTTCAAAAACAATTTCCTCTTTTTTAATAAGTTCATCTAAATCTTCCTTTTCACATCTTGCAGACCGCAACACTCTGTCTCTGAGCACATTAGCAGCTTGTAAGTCTTCAAGATTATCCTGTAAAAACCCTTCAAAAGTAATACTGCTACTCCGACTTACTTCTGAGAACCCCTCAAAAGTGCTCCCACTAGTTTCTGAGAACCCTTCAAAAGTGCTCCCACTAGCCTCAGAAAATCCGTCAAAACTGGAGCACTGATCTAGAGGGCTTGACAACAATTCCTCAACAGTTGGGGGATACTGACGGAGGTAGACAGGTGATCCGTCCTCTAACTGCGTCAAGTAAACTGGCACATCATCCACCATTATGGGAACACACTGGCCGGGAGGGCTTATAGTTTCCACCATATTACTCTGGGATCGCGGCGCCACTACACTATCACCACTGGGGGAGGGTGTGGAAGAGCCAACATGTAGCGGGTCTTTCTCATCCGCCTCCTCCTCAGATCCCGACACATTGCCCTCACTTTCTTTATCATTTTTATCCACGATAATTAGGGAAGTCATGTTAATGGCCACTATAACACTTGGCTAGTCTCATATCTTTCTTCCCACACTCTCTTTAGGACCAAAAACTCGTGTCACAGGTGGTTTAAGAGCGTTTTTCCTTGGGTATGTGTTACACTCCCCGCTCCTGCTCTTGGATGAAACGTAAACAAATTAAGGATGAAAAGCAGACGAGGAGAAAATGCCATCCCGCCAAGACAACCTTCGCCATGGAAATACAGCGTTTTACCCCCCTCTTAATAGTTATGGTCCATCATGTAGGATTATTATTTATCTCTATATACTCAGGATCAAGTGTACTCACCTCACAGTCAAGCGGGAGGAATATTAGAGGAGGGATCACGCAATAATCGGGAAAGATTACTATACAGAACCAAAACAAACAAAAGTATGAAATGCACGACATATAAAACATAAAAAGAATTAGATTAAAGGTTTATTATTTTTAGAATTGGCTTTAGGCAGATACATTCTACTTTAATCTCTCCACCAAATAATAAAACCCATATTTACCACCAGAACTCTTCTACTAAGAACAATTGTATAAAATAAAATCTTAATGTTACACGACACATTTTATCTGTATTGTTGTTTTTCAATCTAAAACATTTTGTTTACAAATTTGAGTCTATTTTAAACAGTAAAAAATATGTAAATCATGTTATACAATAGTAATGCACGATTACACAATATTTTGTAGCCTATATAACAAGCTCTTACTTGTACTGGCGGGAATTACAAACTGGTCCAAACGCCAAAAGTTACCATATATACTAAATAAAGGCAAAACACAGTCTAATGCTCATAAATCCCATTTTTGGTGTTTCAGAGGAAATGGTTAGGTCATAAGTATAACACCACTTGGTTTTCATTCCAACTTAAATCATTTATTTTCTTTAGTAAATTGATTGGACTGGGTTTTAACAAGGTACTATTATGAGGCAGTTTCAGATTACCCCCCCCCCCAGTTCAAATTACCCCCACGGTTATTTGAACCTAGGTTGAAAGTACCCCCTCCAGCCTCAAATAACTCCCTATTTCTCACAGCTGATTTGGCCACGTAGATATATAGACCACATTTTATTGAATGCTTGTTTCTTTTGTGTGATTATGCAAGTACAGTACAGTATTGAGTTTTGAAAATGTAATTACACACTGTAATTGTATTTAAAAATCAAAAGACTTCTGTAAAATTTGATTAAATCCAAAACTAAACCTGTTTCTTGTAAATACCAAATCATTTGAAGTGCTAACATTAATTCCACTTATGTCTCTTGTTGATATCACCTTTGTTGTTATACATAAAAATGAGCTTAAATGAACAATAAATATCAAAGCATCAATAATATTCAAAACAATATCTCCATTAATATGCTGAATATACAGTATCATGACAGTGTAGTCTTAGAGAAGAGATTACATGTGTAGTATGTAGGCCTATATCTGTATGCACGCAAATGAATGTGCCCGAGGGTCACGTGCACATGTATTTATCTAACACACAAAACATGATTTCCTATGAGTTTGTGTAGGGGGTAATTTAAAACCAAAGAGGGTAGTTTGAACCTAAGTTTTTGTTACCCCCGGGATACGGTATATTGAACTTGTGGTAGTTAGAACATACCCTCCCCCCCACTGTACTTTGAAACTAGGTTCAAATTACCAGGGGTATGCAAAGCCTTCATGAATTGAATCATGTGAGATCAAATTAGTTACTCAGACAGACACTGACAGAACTAACTCATACAGAGTGGAGAATACTGTGGAAACTCCAAATGTAAATTCTTTTAAGTTCAGTAGGAATGTACACCACGACTCAAACAATAAAAACTAGTACGTAGTGGGTATAACTGTACTGGTTTTCCAGGTGGTCCTAATCTTTGGAAATATCCCTCTAGCACAAAACTCTCTCGAGTCTGTGTGTGTCAGTTTTCCCCCTATATTTTGTCACATTATCTCTTAAAAAAAAAAATTTTTGTTGATCAAAACAGAAAAAATGTGATGGGTTTACACTACACATACAAGATTAGTTATATCACTTATTCAATACAACATAGTTTGTCACTGCTGTAAATTAGATTTGTATAAGTGTGTGTCTCTCTACTTCTGTTGTAGATCTACCACTTTATTAAGCTTCTTTACCCCCAAAAATTACAGCATGGGGAGGGAGGAGGTTCACAAGAAGCAGCATGCCTTCCACCATCACAGCACTATCACTGGCCAGTGATACATGCTAGAGTGTGTATGTCCAGTTCTTCCCAGATTAAGATTTAAGTATAGTATTACAAATATTGTAGGCCTTATAATTACAAATAGATCCTAGAAGAAAAATAGATTTAACAACACTTCATACATGTGGATCCTCAAGCCTCACTTAACCTCTTTTTTTGTGGACGATGCCAAGTTACTGAGGGAAATAAAGAACCAAATGACTCTGAAGCACTGCAGAAAGATCTCTATCAACTTCTGGCATAGCCAAAGGAATGGCTGTTAAGATTCAATGTCACTCTGTGATGAATCTGCACCTGAAACAAAAATAGTGATACTGTATACAGTACTGTACTTGTATCCTGTACAGATGGTCTGGTCTTTTACCAATGAGGTGTATGTGACCTTTAACTTCAATATACAATCTTTATGTTTCCTTACACTTTTCTGGTTAGGAAAGGCATTGGGCTTCTTTACTCACTTATGTTCAGTGTCCTTTGAACTACTATGGGCAGTTGCTATACATCATTTTTAGGTACAGCTTTATTTTTGGGTCAGCATCTCATGTCATCTACCACACCTACCATCAAGTGTTCCACCAAAAGCTAATACAGTACAGTATGTATAGAACAGTACTGTCTGATCAATACAAAGCCTTAAACTTTACACAATGATCCCAAACACATAGAAATTGGAATGTGAGGACAAACATAAAGGTGGGGAATTTGCCTATGTTTGTACTGAGATAGAGATATTGTAGAAAGACATCGTGAGATTAAGTGACGTAAAATGGACATGTTCAGACAGTGTTAGTCAAGAATATCACTATATATTCAGGTGTTATCAAAACTCAATACGTACAGTATAAAAAATAGTCCTTTGTTTTATTCAAAGCTTATAAAACTATTCAGTTGGGTTTTGATATCATAAAAGTTAAAAATCTGATACCCGGTAATAAGACACAATGCATCCAATATCAATATTTATTTACCAAGTACAGTATCGAGTTTAAAAGGACGAATATCCTTAAATGCAAATTTTGTCCATTAAATAAAGTTTACACAATGTATCTAAACAGTACAGGTATATGGAAAACTGCAAAATTTACACTTGAAATATATTATACAGTATACCCTATACTGTACTGGACTGTACTGACCTTATAACTCTTAATAGTTATGATATACAAAATAAATGTATGTACAGTATACAGTAGAGTAAATCTATTTATAAAATAGGATACTACAGTACTTATAAAGGTGGAATATCCTCAGCATTTAAAACCTTACATAATTACTGAGATCCTTTATAATTTAAAACAAAACTTCATAGAAACACATTTACAAGATAAACTACATTACAGACTCACTAATGTGCTAAAATATTAATCATAAAAAATAGAACCTAGTAATGATATAAAAAGTTTCCCAACACTAATTAAGACACTTATTTAGTCATCAAGAACCATGATCAATTACAAAATATGAAAACACAATTAAACATCTATGAACGTCTCATAATCTTAATGTTCTTAGTCAATATGAGCAACTCTATGACCAATTGACATAGGTATTGGTATTTAAATTATGGTGTACATTATACATAACCTGAACAATTGAACTAGTCAGGAAAAAGATTTAAACACTTTAATAGACAGATACATAATTAATCAATGTTTATTCTGATCAAGTGCTTGACTAGGTAAGTGTTTTAGTTGTAAATATTTTCATCAAGAGTTAATTCAGAATTTTGTTTTGTACAGGGTACTTAAAATTTTTACAGTACCGGGTATTTTCACAAACCCTTCTATCTCCTGTACAGAATACTCATATATCTTAATAATAACAACAAATAACTCTTCCCAAACAAACATTTTCAATTTTGTCAATTTAACTTCCTAGTACAGTATTACAGTACACAGTTTCCATTCAAAAAAGTAAATTTTTTACAAGTCTTTATAATCTACAATACCAGTACACATCATGTTTCGATGATACAGTAGTTCCATATATAGTTTTTTGCACACTAATTGACATTATTCTCATCCTTATTTTATCATAAAACCATTCAGGCGCGCAAAATTTCTTATCCATGAAACACTTGGCAGGGCAGGAGACTCCTCACCCCCCACTTTGGTCAAGATGGTGTGGACAACTGTCCTCACTTGATTCACATCCACCCCATTGGCTAAGAGCTCATAAATTCCTTCCCTGACTGTCTGTGGAACATCCTCTCCTAGATCTATACTAGCAGCTACACTACTAAACCTCTCCCTTGAACAAATTTCAGTAGAAGATCGAATATTCTTGGTGTAATCCACTTTCAATGCTTTCTTACTATTTTCCACATTCTCCATACTACCATCACCTTTCCTCTTGGCAAGGGACTGATGAATAGCTCTTCTTGTTTCACTCAACTTTTGTACTAGTTTCTTTGACTTGGAATCCACAAACTTATTAACAATTTCTTGTTTTCTATTTTCAGCAAGTTTGATTCTTTTTAACATCATATCATTCATTTCCTTGTACTTACTGAGCTTCTCTTTGAAAATGGTCAAATTAACACGAAGTTCTTCCTTTTTCTGGAAATCAGGAGACTGAAGTGCTGCCTTCTCTGCTGTTACACATTTTTGTTCAGCACTCTGAACCTCTTTCTCTGCACCATTCAAACTCCCAGCAGATGACAAGTCTGTCATATCTAAAGATGCCATCATAGCATTTATCAATTGCTTTCTTGACTTGGGAGGGTTAGACTCAGTAAGTGGTTGGTTGAGGAAGAACTCTGCCAAAATTCTGTTTTTCTCTTCATACAAATAACTACAAAATCTTGTATACAGTTTTATACAGAACTGTGTCTTGTCAGTAGCACGTAGGTTAATATTTCTACACAGCTCCTCCACAGCTTCTGGTAAAGAAACATTAGGAAGGTGCTGTTCTAGATTTTTCCACAAGCAAAACACCGAGATAATATTGCGAATTGTAGGTCCCTCCGTGAGCTCAAGTTTAGACAGCCACAAGTCCTCTGCTGTATAAATATTACTTGGATCCCAATCCTGAGACAGAAAGATAGAATATGTTCCCTTACTTTTGGCACGGTTAAAGTCCCTTCTTAAATTCTCAGCCACAAGAAGAAGGGTAAGACTATTGGGAACTAACAACACTCTTTTACGGGTCAAGAGTATTTGGATTAAAATACGGAATAGCAAGTCAACATCTGGAGACTCAGGATTTAAGATACAAATGTTCTGAAGCATTAACAATTCTCTGTTTGTTAAAAAGCGTCTTCTACCTCTTGTACCTGGGGTCAGTGGACGGCAATTGTCCGACTCGAATGGCAAGAGGTCAAAAGCTTCTCTGGCTAACCCACACAAAGCTGATCTCTCCTTCAGCATTTCATAGTGGGAAAAACTATATTTGTATTTCTTGGAAGGATGTTTTACCATACCTCCATTTGTGATAGTTTTCATATCTGTGCTAGAACAGTAGGTATCTAGGGTATTAACATTCAACCCTAAAACAGCACATAAATTATTACCAGTATTCTCCTCACTGGGAACAGACTTATCTTCCTCACCTTCACCACCAATATCAGTATCAGATGATATGGAATTTTCGTCGGCCGTATCAACTATTGTTTTGGTAGAATTTTGTGACTCGATCAAAGAGTGTTGCGGAGATATAGTTGAAGGCACCACCTGCTGACTGACTGCTTGGGCTGGTTTATTAGTATCCGTAGTAAGAATTTTATCATCATTGCTTAATATGCTTTCATGGGATGTTACTAAACTTTCCTTAGTTAAGTTGTCAGCCTCTACTGTTGAAACTGCAGCAGCAACTGCATCCTGCTGTGACGAAATGCTCGGAAATGAATCAGAGGCATCCTGAGACAAGGGTGGCTGCTGTGAGGAGGAAGTTGAAGACCTTGTCTGTCTGGTGGAGGCTCCTAATTCTCTATTATTTTCAGATGTTGAAGGTTTTAAAGTTTTAATCTTTGGTATATGACATTTCAATTTCGATGTACGTTTTATTGGAGTAGTTACAGTATTCTCTGTTAAGGCTGTTGTAGAGGTTGTCTCACAAGCAGGTTGGATGGTTTCCATGTTTTCTGTAGTTGATGTTTCAGTGGTGCTTAAGGTATTTGATTTATCTTTCTCTGGCTCATGTGATGTTTGATTCTCAGAAAGAGGTGATGTGACATTCTTAGATACAGACAAAGTTGCCGTTTCAGATACAGGCAAAGCCGTTGTCTTGGTACTGGGTGGTACATGTCTCGGTAATTTTAATTGTAACTTATTATTTGAAAGCGATAATTTATTTCTCTTGGAGATAGACGGAGTGGTTTCCTTTGATAACAATGGCACACTTTTTTCAGAGGTAGACGGTGTACACTCCTCTGGGAGATCTGACTCATTCATTTTAGGAGATTGAATAACAGGCCGTACAGTTTCTTTTGGTGGGGTCTCCACTGGACTCTCTGAGACAAGAGCAGGACCACTTTCAGAAGAACTCTTTTTTGTCTCTAAAGAAACAGCCTCAACTTCTTTTGATACTTCTGGCATTGTTATAGTTTCTGCAAACATGGGTGTGTCCCAGGCACCCGACAGCATGATCTTCTCTGAGGCAGGTTCTACGTCCTCACTTACAGTTGGTATATATTTTGAACAGGAAGGTTGAACTTTTTGGGATGAAGATAAGGTACCAGTACTCTTTAGAGGCTTCCTCAGTATTTTGTTCAGATTTTTTGTTTTAGTTTTCTTCTTCACCTCACTTATTCTTTTCTTGGCAGGAATCTCCTCCTCATGAGTCACAGGAGCATCTCTTTTGTTATTTCTTACTGGCACTACATCAGAGGTTACATCTGCACCAATCAAATTTGAGAGAAATTCTTTAGTGGAATCTGGTTTGTAAACAGCAGTAAATACATGACAGCACTTAATCTTACCGGACTTCATGATGTTGCCAAGCCAGTGATTAACTTCACTTATCTTTAAAGATCCAATATTTTTTCCCAGATCTGCCCTATCTAATAAGCTCCTGACTGCCTCTTCCTTCCCACTTGAGAAATGTGACTCAGCCCAGTTGTTGATGCAGATGATAGCTCCATAGGTAATCCTTGAGTTGACAGTAACAGACTCAGTGCCAAGTGAGATTATGTTCAAAACTCTGTCATTCCAGATATTCCGACACTTTTGACACACAGTGGGAACATTTTTTCCTGGTAAGTTCTTTAAGCGAAGATATAATAGATCTGAGTCGGTTGCTTTTTTTGAGGCAACAGAAGTTTCTTCTTCATCATCATCTTCATCATCATCAGCAGCATCACTCAAAATATCTATGCACTCCACATCTTTATGATCTGAATCAGTTTTGTCTTGTACTGCAGTGTGAGGTTTTGTTTCACCTCTATGACCCGAGGCTACGGAAATGTGACCCCCTTTCCACGTCTGCTCCAAATCTCTTGACGGCTGACCAACCTCGCAATGAGAGGCACTGCTACTAGTACTGGCAACGGGAGTAACATGTAAATCACCCTCTGTCTCAACATCCTTACAACAAAACATATCATCAATCGCAGGACTTTGGGACCTAAAAATTTTGTCCTGTTCACTACGTTCACAAGCCAAATTCATGTTCTCTTCTTCCTTATTATGAACACCAGAGCTTATATACTCTCCCTTTTTGTCACCACCTGATCTTATAGACTCTTTATCACCATCTGATCTTATAGACTCTTTAACACCACCTGATCTTACAGACTCTTTAACACCACCTGATCTTACAGACTCTTTATCACCACCTGATCTCATAGACACTTTATCACCACCTGATCTTACAGACTCTTTATCACCACCTGATCTTATAGACTCTTTAACACCACCTGATCTTACAGACTCTTTATCACCATCTGATCTTACAGACTCTTTATCACCACCTGATCTTATAAACTCTTTAACACCACCTGATCTTACAGACTCTTTATCACCACCTGATCTTATGGACACTTTATCACCACCTGATCTCACAGACACTTTATCACCATCTGATGTCATAGACACTTTATCACCATCTAATCTTATGGACACTTTATCACCACCCGATCTCATAGACACTTTATCACCATCTAATCTTATGGACACTTTATCACCACCTGATCTGACATACCTTTCCCTACTCTGGGTGTCCTCCTCGTTAGAATTATTCGACTGCATACTGTCGTCACTGTTAAAACCAAAGCATCTCTCGATCTCTTCCCTTTTCACAGCAGCTACCTTATCTTCTTCAGTACGAGAGGTAACAGGACTTCTACCCTCTGTTTTGCTGGTCATAATGTATAGTTTAATAGGCTTTCTACCCAGAACTGGTGACTTTGGTAATTCTCTGCTTTCCTCTTCCTCCTCCTCCTCAAGTCCTTCTCCAGTGTTTTCCAGGGTTTTTATCTCTTCCTCAGCCTCTTCTTGGTTCTCTATCTCCTTCTCAGTCTCTTCTTGGTTCTCTATCTCCTTCTCAGCCTCTTCTTGGTTCTCTATCTCCTTCTCAGCCTCCTCTTCCTGGTTCTCTATTTCCTCCTCAGCCTCTTCCTGGTTCTCTATTTCCTTCTCAGCCTCTTCCTGGTTCTCTAATTCCTCCTCAGCCTCTTCTTGGTTCTTTAGATCCTTCTCAGTCTCTTCTTGGTTCTCTATCTTTTCTTCACCTTCTTCTTGGTTCTCTATTTCCTTCTCAACCTCTTCCTGGTTCTCTATCTCCTTCTCAGCCTCTTCTTGGTTCTCTATTTCCTCTCAGCTCTTCCTGGTTCTCTTTCCTCCTCACCTTCTTCCTGGTTCTCTATTTCCTCCTAGCTCTTCCTGGGTTCCTGGTTCTCTATCTCCTCTTGGTTCTCTATTTCCTCTTTGCTCTTCCTGGTTCTCTATCTCCTTCTTCCCTCTCTGAGCCTCTTCCTGGTTCTCTATTTCCTCCTCAGCCTCTTCCTGGTTCTCTATTTCCTCCTCAGCCTCTTCCTGGTTCTCTATTTCCTCCTCTTCCTGGTTCTCTATTTCCTCCTCAGCCTCTTCCCTGGTTCTCTATTCCTCCTCACCTTCTTCCTGGTTCTCTATCTTTCTTCAGCTTCTTCCTGGTTCTCTATCTCCTTCTCAGCCTCTTTTTTGATTCTCTATTTCCATCTCTCAACCTCTTCCTGGTTCTCTATCTCCTCTTCAGCCTCTTCCTGGTTCTCTATTTCCTCCTCAGCCTCTTCCTGGTTCTCTAGATCCTCCTCAGCCTCTTCTTGGTTCTCTATCTCCTTCTCAGCCTCTTCCTGGTTCTCTATTTCCTCCTCATCCTCTTCCTGGTTCTCTATTTCCTCCTCAGCCTCTTCCTGGTTCTCTATCTCCTCTTAGCCTTTTCCTGGTTCTCTATCTCCTCTTCAGCCTCTTCTCGGTTCTCTATTTCCTTCTCAACCTCTTCCTGGTTCTCTATCTCCTTCTCAGCCTCCTCTTCCTGGTTCTCTATTTCCTCCTCTTCCTGGTTCTCTATTTCCTCCTCAGCCTCTTCCTGGTTCTCTACTTCCTCCTCACCTTTTTCCTGGTTCTCTATCTTTTCTTCAGCTTCTTCCTGGTTCTCTATCTCCTTCTCAGCCTCTTCTTGGTTCTCCATTTCCTCCTCAGCCTCTTCCTGGTTCTCTATCTCTTCCTCAGCTTCTTCCTGGTTCTCTATCTCCTCTTTGGCTTCTTCCTGGTTCTCTATTTCCTCTTCAGCTTCTTCCTGGTTCTCTATCTCCTTCTCAACCTCTTCCCGGTTCTCTATCTCTTCCCCATCTTCTTCCTGGTTCTCTATCTCCTCTTCAGCCTTTTCCTGGTTCTCTATCTCCTTCTCAGCCTCTTCCTGGTTCTCTATCTCCTTCTCATCCTCTTCCTGGTTCTCTATCTCCTCCTCAGCCTCTTCCTGGTTCTCTATCTCCTTCTCAGCCTCTTCTTGGTTCTCTATCTCCTTCTGAGCCTCCTCTTCCTGGTTCTCTATTTCCTCCTCAGCCTCTTCCTGGTTCTCTATTTCCTCCTCTTCCTGGTTCTCTATTTCCTCCTCTTCCTGGGTCTCTATTTCCTCCTCTTCCTGGTTCTCTATTTCCTCCTCAGCCTCTTCCTGGTTCTCTACTTCCTCCTCACCTTTTCCTGGTTCTCTATCTTTTCTTCAGCTTCTTCCTGGTTCTCTATCTCCTTCTCAGCCTCTTCTTGGTTCTCCATTTCCTCCTCAGCCTCTTCCTGGTTCTCTATCTCTTCCTCAGCTTCTTCCTGGTTCTCTATCTCCTCTTTGGCTTCTTCCTGGTTCTCTATTTCCTCTTCAGCTTCTTCCTGGTTCTCTATCTCCTTCTCAACCTCTTCCCGGTTCTCTATCTCTTCCCCATATTCTTCCTGGTTCTCTATCTCCTCTTCAGTCTTTTCCTGGTTCTCTATCTCCTTCTCAGCCTCTTCCTGGTTCTCTATCTCCTTCTCAACCTTTTCCCGGTTCTCTATCTCTTCCCCATCTTCTTCCTGGTTCTCTATCTCCTCTTCAGTCTTTTCCTGGTTCTCTATCTCCTTCTCAGCCTCTTCCTGGTTCTCTATCTCCTTCTCAGCCTCTTCCTGGTTCTCTGTTCCTCCTGTATCTCCTTCCACTCTAGGGTTGCAATCTTTGTCGCTGTTTGTTTTTATTTGGTTCAATGTCTCGTCATCTTCGAGGAAAAGGTTCAGCGTCTCCTCATCAGATAGAATTTCCTCGTGCATCTTCTCAACGCTGTCTTCTGTTTCACCGAGTGTTTCCGATTTTAATTCACCCGTGTCCTTTTGCTCCCATTTATTATCCTCTGTTTGCATGTCACTAATATCTTCTCCTTTATTTATTTCCCTATCCTCCATTTTCTCTATCCGAGGTTTAACGGCACATTTATCTCGTCGCGTCAAGTTATCCGTTTCTTTCTTTCCTTCGCTCTCATTATCTTTGTCGAATTTTTCCATGTTATTCATTTGTTCATTATTCTCTGGGTTAGTCCTTTTTTTTTTATTCCAAATGACCAAAATATTTGATCACTCACATGACTTTCACTCCATTGAATGATCACACTCACTTCCTCTCAACTATTCTTCCAGACGTCAATATCATTTATCTCCTTATCTGTCACAATTTCTGGTTTACTATATATTCAAATCACCAGTTGCAGAGTTAATAGTTAGGTTCTTTTTGCTCTTGGTGATTCTTCAGTCAAAGTCATTGTTTGAAGTGTAGAATAAATACCTGAAGAACAAGGCTCCTTTATCTCGACAAGCAAAGATAACTTTACTCTAGTCCTCCAGCTGTAGGTTCTGTCGGTAACCGGTAGACAGCAAACATTCTGAAAAACAAGTGAGGTGTTGTAGAGTGAAGTTTAGTTTACAAGGTTTTTTTATAATTTGTATTTTATCAGAACTTGGCTTAAATTTGGTTACTCTAATGTTGTGAAATAGTTTGATTCATTTCTACTTCATTTTAGCCCCACACTTTCCCTATGGTGAAATAATTATTAAACAAAGCAAATCTCGAAAGAAATGCTACAGTACTAACTTTTTAAACACAGATCTATCATGGCAACTGCAATAATAAGTAACTCTTTTAAAATGGGCAAAATTAACCAGCCAAACCAAACCTAATTCACCTAAATTTGATAAGTTAGGTTGGGTTGGGTTTGGATTGTGTTATATGCCATCATAAATTGTATAATTAATTCGTTATCAAAAATTAGACACAAGATGTAGCAGAATAAGCAAGTAGTACATGTACTGCAATATACGTGTACAACTGTGGGCAATACATGTACTGTACTGAAATGTTATGACCATATTGTTTAGCAACGACCTTTTTGTACTTTAGCTTACCAAACCTAACCAAACATATAATGATGTACAGTATTTCCAACTCACTTGAGTCTGTTGATAAAAATTTACAATCTGTGAGGCTAAGACATAACTTGTCAAAAATGGCATGAACTCATTTAAAATAACTTTCAAGGTGGTTGTTTTTCCAGTCACAGAACTTTACTAACTTTTGCTATTTGTTCAGCAGAGATTTGTCATTTATAAATATGGTTGGGTTAGGTTAGGTTAAGTTGGCCGAAATAGTGGAAGGGTAAAGTGGCCAGCAAATCCAAAACCAAGACAAAAATACCAAAATTGGATTAAATATATTAGTGTTCAGTTGGGTTAGGTTAGCAGTGATTTAAAGTGACTGAATTCAGTAATCTAGTGTCTGCACCATCAACCTCGACCAATCAGAATAAATGCCGGACAAATGGCCAAAGTTAGTAAAGGTCTGACTGGACAAATAATCACTGCCATCAATTTACTGTACAAGTATACAATTTACTTGAGTATAGTCCAAGTTTTCATATCAAATTTTTATGTAAAAAGTAGGGGGTGAGACTATATACTGTACATGTACTATTTTTGAGGGGTTAAAAGTCACAAACTTTCATGGGTCATTTACGGTGGTAGGCGAACTTTATCATTAAGTACCTTTATCCTGGTTAGCTACGTTTCTTTGGTTGGTTAGGTAAGGTTCTAGTAAATGTCGCCTCTTTTATAATGATAAGAACATCTGGGGAAAAAATTTACAAAATCGAACAACTCCTTCTGGTAAGGTATGTTTACAGCTACACAACGAATGACTTACAGCAAAACAAATGCCAAATGCAGCCAGTCAGTCACATATCGTTCTTGCGTTGTTCACAAATAATGGACGATAAGCCAATTAGAGTGCATTCACAGTAAAATAGCATTAGTAGGAACTTAGCCGGTCACAAGAAAATATCCACTGCCTAATATCAACAACTAACCTGACTTTGAGTACATTTAACGTGCCTATTTAATATAATTCTAAAGTTCAAAATAATTTCTCCAATACATAACACCATTTATTACGATAAAACTATTATCTGGACCTCTGTATGAAAAGTTAAGGCGTATTATGGTCATATGAGAGGCAGTATTACACAACATAGGAAATATACTCTAAGTGTGTAGTTAAACCTTGTAAGCCTCTTTCAGTTTCAGCAAACTTATGACAATGACAACCATGTAATCACTTCTGGCGGTAGTTATTAAAATAAACATAACTTACAGCATACCGCCAAAATGGAGTGCACTTGTAAGTCGCCATCAGACGCCCTACACACACACACCTCCCTTCCCACTTCTCACCAATTGTCTTATCTCTCTGTACACTTGAATCGTAACACAGGTGAACCATGGGCATTAATTTACCTAGATATTAAAATAATGACAACACCAGCACTTCAAGTATCGTGGAGGGTGTGTGCAGCATCACCACCCTAGATGAAGGTAAACAAACACTCTCCCCGGGCCCTACTTTACTGATACAATAATGTTCTTTTACTATCTTTAAATATTTACTTCCAGCGTACGGGAGTTACTGTTATATACCACCAAAACTTTCAAATAAATTAAACAAAGGAAAAATAATGACGGAATATTCTTGGCTTGATATTATTCTAATGAATTACTATAAATATAGGTGTAATAGGAGTTGCTTTAATAAGTTATGACTAACAATATCTT
This sequence comes from Homarus americanus, assembly GCF_018991925.1. NCBI lineage: Eukaryota > Metazoa > Arthropoda > Malacostraca > Decapoda > Nephropidae > Homarus > Homarus americanus. The sequence goes on along the minus strand of NW_024749657.1, from coordinate 3,421,284 downwards.
TTGTATTATTCTTTCAATAAATTTATTCTTCTCATGTAAACAAAATATAATTACCACTGTTATCATTATACGCACCATAATAGCATAAGAGTACTGTATTTATATCAATATCATATTTATTAAATATTATTTGATGACAGAAAAATTAGATGATGCAATACAGAGGTAGACCTTGAGGACTGGTAATATCTTCCCACGCCTCTGCCTGAGTGGCCAAATAAGCATTAAATTAAGTTTATTAATATTCTAAATATTAACTTGTTAAATGGATGTTCTTGAATAAGAGTGATGGAATGCCATTAGATATTACTTGTGATGTATTCATGGACAACATGACGCAACTAAGCAAAAGATGGCAGCACTTTTGTAGCGATATAAATGTTAGAGATTACCACGAACAGACAGGTTTAATCAAATTAATTTATTTGTTTATGGTTATAAATATAAAAATAAAAATAATAATAATAATAATATTTTATAGGCTAATTTAGGTTAACTATTTGTTTTGATTTGAATAATTAATGATATAACTGTTCCATTCGTGGTGTTGGTTAAACATTGATCACACATCATATCATAATAAGACAAGTATCTCCTCCTTGTATAACTTGTTTACTCCCAGCCAACCCAGCCCCGCCGGTGTGACATGTGTTGCCCCGCCAGCTGACGTGACCATCGTAAACAACACATATTGTACCTCTCAAAATGGAAATGGCTGAGAAGTTAAGCTTGCTGGGGTTGTCAGAGGGCAAGGTGAAGGAGACTATGAAGAATGAGTCGCTCACGGCGGTGCTGGCTACCATTACTGACCAGGTGAGACGGCGGCTTGTACTGACAGGAGCACATATGATTGGAAAATAGACTAATATTTAATGAGTTATCCACGGTATATGTTGATTACTGTATGCATACACTGTATTAATATATACTAAATAAGTTAAAATGAAGGCTATCATTAACGATGATCTAACAGGCCCAGTAATACTTTACCAAGGTTGCTCTCCTTAACCAGCAGCTTGGACATTTTTCAATAGACTAAATGTGTTTTCATGGTATAGGTGGTGAAGGTCCGACTAATTACCCAAATGTAGCCGCAATGAAGTCAAATGATGGTCCTACATGAATAAATCGGACTGCTAATCACTTCTCGACTAGTACTTGGTGTCACAAAAAATTGGAAAACTTATTTTAATCTGAGTTAATAGATCGCGTGCATGTACCGAAGGAGCGAGTGATTACCCAAATGATGGTCCTACAAGCGTAAATCGAGCTGTGAATCACTTCTCGATTTTTATTTGGTGTCATAAAGTTACAAAAAATTGGTAAACTTAATTTAATCTGAGTTGTGTTAGGTTAGGTTAGGTACGGTACATACACTCGATCTGTTAACTCAGATTAAATAAAGTTTACCAATTTTTTGTGAGTTCGTGACACCAAATACCAGTCGAGAAGTGATTGGCAGTCCGATTTATTCATGTAGGACCATTATTTGACTTCATTACGGCTACATTTGGGTAATTAGTCGGACCCGGTGGTGACGGTTAACACCCGTAGGACTTAGTGTAATTGCATCAAAATTTCTGGAGTTGCTATTTGTACGATACTAAACACGAAAATGGAAACGACAATGCACAGAACCTAAATGAACCTGACCTAACCTTACTTAAATTCTTAGCATCCCCAACATATTAAGGAGAAAGAACTTACAGTAATATGGTGTAATTGTATGTTTTGTGTGGACGTGAGAGAAGTTGTATTGTTTTTATTACTGTACTTACTATCATCCAAAGACCACCTGTGGAAAATTTTAACAAATAATCTCCCATAAGGCAGCGTAATGTGTTTGGTATCTACAAGAGTAAAGTAGGACTTACGAATAAACTTCAGGAATGTAACTCATTTGTAAGTACCTGGTAGGAGCACTTGTACAGTACAGTTACGTTTGTGTTTAATTATATCTTGAACCAAAATAATTCATTCTTTAATTTAGTGTTTTGCAAAGCAGGAATTCTTATAAGTAGTGTAAGCAGATGTTCAGAGCCAAATTTCCATATTGATACTAATCCATATTTTTCATGTACAGGCTTGTGGTAGAGGTGAGCTGAACAAGAAGGTTGGGAACTTACTGTACAACTTGGGCACCAAACTTCCACGCCAGTTCCACACTCATCTCCCATTCCTGGTTAACTATGTGGCTGATGGTCTCATTAACCAAGAGGCCAAACTCACAGCGGCAATTAAATTCATACAGGTAATTGTTAGCCACATTTTGTCTTGGTCATGTTATACTCATATATTTTTAATCCCAGGTGTGAGAATATGGTAATGTAGCAAGATGGTAAATATTCGGTCACAGCAATGAGATATATTATGCTTTCTGTAGGATCATGCCATGGGGGAAGTAAACAAGGCTGATTTTGAGAAGGCATGTGGCGTGAACGTAGAGGTGACCCAGGATGAGATTGAGGCGGCTGTGGAGCTTTTAATTACCAAACACAAAGACACCATTCTGAAACAGAGGTGAGGTTGATATTAATGTTTACTTGATAGAAATATATTTGTTATCTTGTCTGCTATTATACTGTAAACATAATTTTCTTTCATTGGTATATTTTTCATGTTCTCAAAATTTGTTTTATTATCTTTATCAATGGGAGAAGAGGGAACACATCTCTTCCTAGGGTAGTGCTTCTATGGTTGGTCAGTGCAAAGTGGATTTAATCATTCTGGTTTTCTATTCAGGTATAAGTACAATACTGGACTTCTAATGGGCCAGGTTCGGTCGTCCCTCCCGTGGGCTGACAGTCGCAAAGTGAAGGAAGAAATTGACTTGCAGATTGTGACGCTTCTGGGTCCCAAGAGAGAAGAAGATTTAGTCAATCCGGCCAAAGTAAAAAATGAGAAGAAAGAGAAGAAAGTTGAGGTGAAGTCATCGACTGCAGTGGAACAGCCAGGTGAGGACTAACATGTCATATGACATGATGATTTTGGCTGAAACAAGTAGAAATATGAAGCTAAAGCTGAATGTTAGAACTTAATGTAGATGATGTCAAATTTTTGTTCAGTGATCAAATTTATTGGTAGCTTTGACCTCCCTTATGATATCCAGCCGAGAAACAGTCAAAGACCATGGCGGAGTTGCTGAAGACGGTAAACTTTCACGCTCCCGGGGAGAACCACAAGACAGAAGGTTACGTTTTAACGGACAACACTCACCGAATCTTAAAGGAACACCTCAGTATCACAGGTGGACAGGTAACTCATTCATGTGGCTGTAAAAGACTATTATAACGCTTCTGTGTTATTGGTGTAGAAGAGTGTTAGTTATTTATTTTTTTTTTTTTATTAAGGATGATCACTGCAGAGAACTTGTGAGGAAAACTGCATGGGCCATTATTCTTTGGGGGAAGGTTAATATGTACTTAAAATATGTGTTAGGGCTGGTTAGATTAAGAATACACACACCATTTGGTCTTAATTCATATTTAGTGACATTATGTGACTCAAGATTTCCTTAGTACTGGATACTGAGCTTTGGGCAGCTACGGTAAATAGGTATTGAAGTATTTAAGCTTAAATTTCGTGAGGATTTAATGTCTCCCATTTTAAACTTTACTTCCTAGTGTGAAAATTTGATGTAACTCTTAAGAAGGGTGATGTTGTGAAAATATTCTTATTTACAGTTTGATTAAGATGGCTCATCATACTCTAACACTGTTTGTTTATATCAAGAACCCAGCTTTGTTAACTCCTCCTCACCAAAGATGTTTACTAGTTTTGGAGTGTACTGTCTCTTGTATACTCTGGAGGACATATCCGTAAACATATGAATGAAACGCCTGATGTTTCCTCACAGGTACGCACCCGTTTCCCTCCAGAGCCTAATGGGATTCTTCATATTGGTCACGCAAAAGCCATCAACATTAACTTTGGGTATGCGGCAGCCAACAATGGAGTTTGTTTCCTCCGTTACGATGACACCAACCCAGAGAAGGAAGAAGAGAAGTTCTTTGTGGGGATCAGGGAAATGGTTGAGTGGCTTGGTAGGTGTGAGACATAACTTCTATAATTGTGTTGAAACTCAAAGATGGGAGATGTAATGTCTGACAGAAATTAGATAAAAAAAACAGATTAAGTATAACTGTAAATACTGTATGTTGGTAAGTTTATCTCTGGCCATCATTTTGTATATTTTATTGAACACATAAAAGTAGGATGACAAAATCTCTTCAACAGACTTTAACAAAAAAAATTTCATTGTACAGGTTACAAGCCGCACAAGATCACTCATTCATCTGATAACTTTCAACAGTTATACGAGTGGGCCATTGTGCTTATCAAGAAAGGTATGGCATTTGTTTGTCACCAGAAGCCAGAAGAGGTTCGAGGACACGATGCTCCGCCCTCACCGTGGAGGGACCGACCTGCTCATGAATCTCTTCAGTTGTTTGAGGTGAAGCGCTGAGAGTAGATGAATAGTCACAGTTGTTGATCATGTACAGTACAGTTAATATTGATGTGTAATATTATTTTTATTCAGCCTTAAAAGTGGAATATTTAGTAGTTTGAAACGTACGGGTATTATTTTTGATTTGGGGTAATCTTATGCTTGTAAAACATTGAACACTTTGAATCATATCAAGATTAGCCTAGCCCACAACTTATTTTACCGATTGATTAAATGCCCGAGCAATACTTGGGGAGGGGGGGGGTGTTAAGTGGTTAATCTTAAGATAAAATAAACTAAAGCTAATTTTTGTGTGATCTAATAACTTTAATAATTATCTCTGTTTGCACCCCCTCGTTAGGATATGAAACACGGCAAATTTAACGAAGGTGAGGCAACATTACGACTCAAAGTGACTCTGGAAGAAGGGAAGGCCGATCCCGTTGCTTACCGTATCAAGTTTGTACCACACCACCGCACAGGGGACGAGTGGTGCATATATCCTACCTACGATTACACTCACTGTCTCTGCGACTCCATTGAAAATATCACACACTCTCTTTGTACAAAAGAATTCCAGGCAAGGTATGGTTTGTAGTCTCAATTCACTGTGTAAGTTGTTTATTGTGAATGCAGATCCCATAAAGATTAAAAACCCAAACACTAAATTGAGAATTAGGTTAGATTAGATAAAGTTAGATAAGCAATAGGGAGTTTAATCATCAGGTGAAATAAACTTTTCTTTGGGTTTGATGAAAATATTTAACAGTGGTGTCTTAGTTCTTGCCTGTAAATATTTCCTCTCATACCAAACTTTTCCTTGCAGACGATCATCTTACTATTGGCTGTGTAATGCTCTGGACATTTATTGCCCCGTGCAGTGGGAGTACGGACGCTTAAACATGCACTACACTGTTGTCTCCAAACGAAAAATTGCCAAGCTCATATCAGAAGGCCATGTGCGAGGTGGGTGAGAGATTTACTTATTTTTCTAAAGCTGAAGATGCATTTTTATGGTCCTAAGTGAAGAGCAACGATGACCTACCAGTGATTTTGATTGAGATATTGAATATATATTGTGTTAAAGATGAGAGAGATGAACCATATGGATGTTATAGTCTTAATGTGAAAGGGGAACACCATGGCTCTAAGATGGAAGAAACATGATTTTAGATGGATCTTTATATTACATTTATATTTTTGAAACGTCCATATTATGTCAGCGCCCATTCCCACAATATTATAAAATAAAGCTAGCTGATTACTTAGTGTGGCTTGACTAGATGAATTGTTTGTTACATTTCCCTTAATTTCTAAGATATGGAACGAACTTCATTGTTTGTTCACCACAAGAGTATTACTGTAGCTACCTCTACTGCACACCAAAAAATTATGTTTGCAAGCTTGACACTGTTTTTGGTAGCTAACATTCTTCACCGTTCTCTTACAGACTGGGACGATCCCCGGCTCTTTACCCTGACAGCTCTCCGTCGTCGAGGATTCCCTTCGGAGTCAATCAATAACTTCTGTGCAACTCTAGGGCTAACTGGCGCTCAAATAACTATCCACCCTGATGCTCTCGAGGCCTGTGTGCGTGATGTTCTAAATGTTACTGCTCAGAGGTAAGTTAGAAGAGACTCACCGTAATACCTGACTTTGTTTACACAGAGTCGCTGCTCATTCAGCGATGCATTTCTTCACTTTCCTCGTTGTTTTAAGTCTCCTGGGATATATTGTTGTACTGCATTTTGGATAACTTGCTAAACAAATTACCCATTTAGTACCACACAGTATCAACAGTCTTCGTGTTCATGGGGGTTCTCCAGTCTGTCTTGACTCTGTAGACTCGCCCGCACAATTTTCAAGTTATCTGATGGAATACAGCATAAACTTTGGTTATATCACTCAATAATATTATCATCATCATTGGATAAAACAAAAGTGAAAGAAACTGAAAAGAGGTAATTGAGGTGATGGTACTTTGTGATGGCCAGCCTGTAGGGAGAGAGTTTTATATTTCTTAATGATTAAACTACTGCAGTGTAATATACCATTTTTATATATTGGCTACTGATTTTGTTCCATTGTTTGATGTGCTTGTTTTCACAGAGCTATGGTTGTTCTGGATCCACTGAGAGTAGTCATTACCAACTTCCCAAAAGATGGACCCATTACCATAACTGTACCAAATATCCCAGGCAATGATGCTAAAGGCACCCATTCAGTCATTTTTGACAGGGAACTTTGGATTGAACGGTCAGATTTCCGAGAGGTGAGTGACTTATCTTAGCTAAAGTAATTTTGCTTCATTTACTTGGAATTTTATTGTACAAAAATTCTCTTAATTAGATGAAGTTCATTTTTAAATCAGGGTTATTTGCCGTACAATACTATAATATACAGCTTGTGATTTTGTAAATTATCACACTGATAAAATCGGCTGTCATTTTATACAGTTAATAACAAAATTAGTTTTACAGTGATCTGCTCTGATATAATTAACAAATTACAAACACTGCTCAGTTCATTTACATTTGAATCACCTTAAGAGAGTCTTCTGTTGTAAATTGCAATGAGATACTAATTATTTGGCTTCCTGAGATGCATTGGTAGTTTAAGTTTTAGTGAGTGTATAGGAGTATGTGTGGTATTTGAAATAAGAAATGTGAAAATAGTGAATATATATATGAAACAGTGTACTGTACAGTATTGGGTAATGTAATTATGCAGAGTATAGTAATGGGAGAAAATTTTATGTTCACAGAAGGAAGAAAAAGGCTACAGAAGATTAACCCCAGAGCAGACTGTTGGACTACGACATTGTGGTTACATTATCAGAGTGGAGGAGGCGGTGAAGGGAACATCTGGTGGAGTAGATCACCTCAAAGTCACATGCGAACCAGCCACAGAAACAAACAAACCAAAAGCATTCATTCACTGGGTGGCTCATCCTGTCAGGTGTGAAGTGCGCCAATATGAACGATTGTGAGTATTAAAATGTTATTAAAGACAGTTTAGAGGTGGTAACCATCTTAAATTTTCTTCACTGGTATGATTCATGCAGTGCCTGTTGCATCCATCTGATGTGTGACAATATGAAGGTTTAATGATAACATTTTTCTGCTTTCAGATTTAAACACGAGTCTCCAGAAGACCCATCGGTGGTTCCTGGTGGGTTTCTTACTGACATCAACCCAGACTCACTGAATATCTCGGTGGGACTAGCAGACATATCTGTTAAATGTGCAAAGGTGTACGACAAGTTCCAGTTTGAGCGCATGGGCTTCTTTTCTGTAGACCCGGACACCACTCCAGAATATATGGTCTTTAATAAAACTGTGGGCTTAAAGGAAGATAAAGGTAAAAATTAACATTGTTTAATATACTGTATTATTATGAACTCAATAATAAGTTGTTACCGTCAGAGGCTGTGTTATCCCTCAATTATTCCCTTTTTTATGATTTATGTATGTGATTGAAGATGCACAATGCTAATAGGATTTTGTAAATGCATTTCACAAGCTGTCTTCAGGTCTTACCAGTTAAGAAGGAGAGTTAAGGGTACCAGTTTTAATGTGATGAATAAATGCCAACACACATCATTTACCTTTTAATATATACAGTATATGAATTGGAAAGTACATAATGTATACAAATGTTAATAATAATTGGCAAGGTATATTATGAACTAGATAGTATTGAAGAGACTGTTGAGAAATGGAAGGATGTTATAGTAAAAGGGCTTGAATCTGACGAAGCATAAGTGTTGACAAGTGGCGTGTGTGAGGGAATGTTAGGGGAAAAATGGCCATATGCTGTCTGTATTGAGAGTATTAGTGAAGTTCTGTATAGATGTAGACCGAGATGATTTGAGGATGCAGACAGAATAGAGGGGGCCATTTGCTTCAAGAGGTGCATTAGCATCAGTGTGGAGGGAAGGAGAGCCAGGGGCAGGGCAAAAATGACATAAGAAATTATCTTGGTTAAGAACCTAACGAAAGAGACTGTGCATCAGGTAATTGCAGCTAACCGAATGCAAACATGGAAAATGGCCATAAAACATTAATGTATCGTTGAATGTACTGCAGCTCTTTCAGAAGCATTCTAAATCCTCAATTGGATTGTCAACCAGATTCCTCTACAGTTACGATATACCCTGTAGTTTGAGATAGGTCAGCCCCTCCCTCTCCCCCCTTTAACTTTCCTTCAAAAATGCGGTGTTACAACACTGGTACCGAGACAGCAAATTCAAGAATTGATTTTTGTTAGTAAATTTGGGATCTTTTGATAATTTTTATTTATTAATTTTTTCATGGGAGGAGAGAAATTTCTGAGGATGTTAAAGATTTCATAGGAACATTTGAAGACTTCCAGTTGGACGATTAGAAAAAATGTAATGGATCTTTATATATCTACTTATGAACAGCTTAGGTTGTACACTACTGAAGTGGTATAATTATTTTAGTTCATGTAGGCAATATTTATAATGTGATAAGTTGCAACAACCTTGTATGGGTATTTCCACTTGTTGCCTCGACCCCTCCCTGTCACTCTGTACACTTACCTAGTGCCACTATCCCATAAAATCCTACACACACACACACATTCTCTGCAAGGTTTTTGTTCCCCTTAAGCCATCCCGCACAAGAATAGGAGAAAAGATTATAGGTAACCAATTTGCATCTTTCCAAATTATAGCTTCGGTATTAATCTGTTCCTGTAAACCATTTCTGTCCTTTACAACAGGGTGTCCAATATAGATCTTGTTAACACTGTGATTTAATAGTTAGAAATGTAGCTAAAATCAGTTGTATCGTGTAGAATATATCCTTGGTGCCTTCCTAGAATGATTTTGTTTTTTGTATAAATTTCATTGTATAAATATATGATCCACAACTGTATACAAGTGTAATATTGTATTGGAGTAAATGAATGTTTTTGAAACCATCTCTTTATTATTATTAAACATATTGGTATGACTTGCATGTGTTTAATGGAGCCTGCAACCTTATGTATCTGTAATGCAGTTAATGCTGTAAACATTATCTTTCAATTAGTGTCCAGTAGACCCAGATTACCTCTCTTGCTCCAGAATATCCAGTAAACTTTTTTCTGTTACATGGCTAGTACCTTTGATTGATCCATTGGTTTACATCTCATCCATTCTTGCCTCTATCAGTCTGCATGTTTATATTCCCAACCACCTCAGGCATCGTAGTAATAATGTTGCTGATGATCTTTATTATATTTTCTGTTTTGTATAGACATTAATTTCACTGGATTATTTGGAAATTGTCTTGGCCTTTTACTGCTGGCCCAAGCTGAGCAAGGTTTGGAACAGTGTCCATTTTTTGCTATCCTTCAGGGTGACACGGATCAAATGCAACAGATTCCCTTCTCCTTTGATATTGGCTGTAAAAGATGTGTTCTACCAATTCAATATTCTATCTTTTTAGTTGCATCAGTCAGTTGTGTTAATGTCGATCTTAGCTGACTTTAGAGATTAATTTTGACAAGGTACTAATGATACAGCTGATAAATTCTTGGTGATTCTTGTACCGTCAGCCACTTCCTACACATTAGTATTCCTCATGTTTACCTTAGTCCTCAACCAATCAGTTCCCCCATATTCACCTCATAAAATACTTGTTCACCAGATATCAACCATTCCATTTTTAAAGGTCCATGTACCATGAGCAAACAATATTGTAGACCATGACAAACTCCCCAGCAAAGCTTTTTCTTGCCTTTTAAAAATATTTCTGCTAAATACCTAACTCCTACTTCACCATTGTTGGTGAAAGTGCTTCCACTTCATCTTCCGTCCATTGCACCACTCATCCTTTATCACCTTTGCCTTTAATCATTTAGAATACAAGAAGCACGGCCTTTTAATCTCAGTGTACTTACCCAACTGTTATTAGGAGTAATCACTGTTCTTAATGGCTCCTTGTCATAATATTCTGCCCTGATATATCTTCACCACACATGCATGAGGAATGTTTTCTTCAGAATTTCATTTCATCTTCACCCGAATTATGTCCCATTTTCTCTCTGCAGTGATTTTGATGATCTGCTTTTCCCTTCCTGGTTATAGCACAGTATGGTTATGTCTGTCTGTCTGTATGTTTGTTAGTACTTGTGGTTTGTTGTCCTTCTTGGTCTCTGAAAAAAAAATCATCAGCATTAATTATGATGATTTAACAGATTTTAGTTAAGGAAAATCTGTTTAGGTTATTAGAGAAATGTAAGGTTGCTGAAATTAAATTAAAGTAGCTAAGTGAAGCAGATTTATTTACTTCATTTTAAAAGATATAGTTTATGTGTTAAGCATGTGAGTAGCTAAGGCAGGTTACAGTAATAACCCCCCCACCCTCCCCCTCACAATTATCCAAAAATTATACTGCCAGTTTTATAGTGTTAAGTATTGTATAGACTGTAGTGGTTCTTTGTAATGTACAGTACTGATCAGGAGTTGCCGATGAAAGTTTCAAGATTACTAGATGACAGTACTTTTATATTTCAGTTTGTCTTGATATTAAATTATTTCTGCAAGATGTCTGTGTTTGATTGAACCTAGAAGAAGTTGGTCATGAAAGTCACTCATAAGCAGCTGATTTAAAACACCCTATTTATCTACAAGCTTTACTTCATTCTTATTTCAAGGGGGGGTATAAGATGTCAATAGATTAGTATGAATCAATTGATGTAAGTTAATGACATAGAAGAAAGTATGTAAAAAACGGGGTTAAAGTTGATCCCATAATGTGGGTACAATAAAATGAAAACTTTACCAAGAAATACTGTATAGAGGAAGGCACTATTACTCAGCTTATCGGTGTAGATGCCTTGGAGTGTGTAAACAGGTACAGGTGCTGATCCAACTGAGTCTTGCTGTGTCGGCTGTTTGTTTACATTTGGGAAGAAGACTGCGGCATGTTCAACCTGTTAACTGTGTAAAAATAGTTCCCAAGAGAAGTACGCGTATGCTTATGAGCCGTTTGGTTTCGGTGGCTGCTCTCACGTCCACAAAAAAAACAGTATCCATTCAGTGAAATTTAATGCGTTTTTAAAATCGTTGGCAAGTCAGTCATCAATAATTACCAAGAACTGTATTGGCAAATTAAACTTCAATATTTATTAATTCAATCTTTATTACAGAAATCTGAAAGCAAGACGGAACAAGATGTGTGATACCTGATGACGACGACCCCATTAACACTAACAAGGTGCCAAATATTACTTTATAATTTATTGCCATTCACTAAACACACAAAGGGACTGACTGTATAAACCAAGAGAAGAAAATGGTAACTTAATTCTGCATCGGTTTTGAAAGATATAAAAAAAAGTATGAAATTGTTTGAAAAGTAATTGGCAAAATCAAATTTCTTAACAATCATATGCAATCAGTGACTAAGTACTTCACACAAACACAAGAAAATAATTTGCTAACTGATTAAATCTTCTGAAATAATGGTAAATATTTTATAAATACACTCCCATAATGTAATAATAATTAATTTTTCCATTTATATATAAAGTACAGTATAAGTAAAAAATATTTTTTTCTTCAAATTATAATTACTTGTATTAATTCTAAGTACAGAATACATAAAACTCATTAAATAACTTTAGATATGAATGATTACAGATGATAAGTGAGTGAAAATGTGCTGATAAATTATACTAAATTTAAAAATGTGAGTGAATGAATGAACTTGGGAAAATAACTAACTGCCGAGAGAAAGGTAACTGTGAACGTGAAGAAATATAAAGCCATCAAAATAATTAAAGAAGGAAGACAAGAAATAATAAATGTTAGCTAGCATTAAGAGAAGATGGAGGAAGTGGAGTGTTTCACATACTTGGGAGAGGAATTATGAACTCAACCACACAGGACCAGATAGAATGGAAACAATAGGTGGACTGAGAAATATATGGGAATGGACAGAGAACTAATTAAAACAAGTATAAACTATAGGTGCATGAAAAAGGAGCAAATTAGGAGAGAAATAACATATAGTCTTGAGGTGGAGCACAGAGAGAAAAGTGGATGGTGGGAGGGAGAAGGAACACCAGAGAGAGAGAAGGAAGAATGAGATAAAAGCTGCACAAGAAATGTGGGGGATGGAAACCAGGTAAAAAATCTGTGTGCATAAATGAGCTGAGAATATGACACTAGGTTTTTGGGGGAGGATGTGGTGATGTTGGCTAATGTGAAGTGAGAGAGGTAAGCCAGTATGAAGGCATGAAGGGAAAATGTGATTGTAATTTGCTATTGTTTGTGGCCACTCTGCATTAAGTGAGAAAATCTTAAAATGTAAAAAGAAAAGACATTTCTGGCACCATCACTCATCAAAATAAGTGGCCTAAAGTTATGTGTGGTATATCAACCCAGATGGTGTGTGCAAAATCTAACACACTATGACATTCAATAAAATCAAGAAATCTATTCCCTAAGAGGATCAGTGCTTATAATACTAATGAAACAAAATAAGTTAGAAACACCATATTTTGTGCTACAGCCACACACTTCAAATAATTGTTTTATCCTTATATGAAACAAGATAACGTAGAACCTCAGAATTCCAGACACCAATCATCTTGGAATCTCATAAATGCAGCACTCACAGACAGCAGGCAACATGCCATTTAGAAACTCCCACTACCCACACTGTTAATGTAAACAGAAGTCAGCTGGATTTGTTTGTGGCAATACTGTACTTGCTCTGTGATACTGTGGTCTTGAACTACACACTGTACAGGTACTGTATAACTGAGGAGCCAGTGATGTATAAATCATTAAAAAACTAACACTTTCTGGTGAGATAATGTGGCTACAGAAAAAAGATAACCAGAACTCACATGTGTGGTCCCACGTGACTTTTGTCATGGTCACGGAAAACTTATTGCGTACGCGAGAGAGCCAAGCAAGTTACAGTACAGTGTAGTGTGTTCCAACCTTCATAGGCTAGTCAGGTTATCTGTTTGTTCAGTATCAAACATCACGAACAAAAAATCTAATTAACTCAAAGAGTTTACAATGCAGCTTATTATTAAACTGAAGGAATTATTAAGAAATTCTTTGTTGGTGAGGACAATTTCCATACAGAAATCACTCACAATATTTGTTATTGCTCTGAAAAGACACTTTATCTAGCTGAGAAAAGGTGTAATTGTATGAAAATAAAATGAAAAGGAAAAATAATAAGCTGTGGTCTTGCAAACACAGTGTGCGTTCATCATTAATAATAACATACAACACAAACCAACCAAACCCTACTTAACATAAATAAAAACAAATTTTGATTGGTTGGCTCCCATTTGTTTATAAGTCTGTGCCGCTTTTAGCACCACTCAGGGGAACTCTGATGTACTGTAGAAACTTCAACACAGAATGCTTCAGAGTTCAATAGGGGAAGGGGCATAGGAAGAGTGTGACTTTCTTAAAAACTAAATCTGAAAATCTATAAGTCCAGCATGTGTTCAGTTTCAATAGTGTTGGAGTTCCACTATTATACTGTACACAGATGCTATTTACTGGTAGATCTGAAGTTACCAGTATTACAGTAAGATGAAATTTATGATTTATAATGACATGGAGAAAGAGAGCCTATTGCTATAATATATAATATCACAAAAGAATTCTATGAAAGTTATATGTGTGATGGCTCAGTCCCTAGGGAAGCTTCCCTCTGAGGGGTGGCCACAAGATAAAGAGCTTCCAGTCTGTCTATCACTACATATATTTATCTTTTCAATTCCCCTTTCCCTCCCACACTGTAGGCTTCTTCATCTACCCACCAGCCTGTTAAATTACTCTCTTACATTCTGAAATATATCCTTTGGTATCCTTATATGTCTTTACCATCTATGAACATAAACTTAAAAAACACATTACATCTTAGACCACTCAATTATATGCAAATCTAATGGTCATTTATATACTTAACATTCAAGTTAAGAAATTTTTGGTTATTTTTTTCATAGCATCCGAAGATACTGAGGTGCTGACATAGACACTCAAGAGCAAACAGTACCGGGGTATACAGTACTCTAATGTAAATACTGTAATGTACAGTACAGAAAAAAACTGTTTTAATTACCTTGAGCCCTGAAGATGACTTACTCATAGGAATGGATGGTGCTAGGATGAAGTTCCTATGTACAGGTGTTTGTAGCTTGGGGACCCCCAGTACTCTAGATTGTTTGGCATTATTGTGTCAACAGCTCTCTCTTTTTAATACCTAAACACAAGATGAGTTACCCGGTACGTGATTCTCAACCTTATGCCTGTATATGAATACTGAAACAGGTAATTTGCATAAAGTAAATATCTTCATAAGCTCAAGTAAAATACATAAATATATACTGCATAGTATATAAAATAAAAAAGTTTCAAATGTAATAATTTTGACATTTGCAAAATAATAAAAAAAATGGAGTGAAATCTAAGTTTATGACATAAGGGAAGACGTGAGCTGTGAGACACCCACTAAACACTAATCAGAAAGGGCTTATAGTTTAATGACAAAGCTGAACTAAGTAACCAGATTATTTTTTTTAAGAGCTGCCATTTTCCTCCTATTGATTCAGTCAAAAACGTCTTACTTGAATCAGTGGCTGTCTCAAGAACCAGCGAGGAATAACCCTTGAACAGCAACGAACAACAATGGATGTTTCATATTCTTCGGGCTTCAGGTACTTTTTGTTAGAGAGTCTACCTGTATGTTTTGTCTATTGAAACTAGAAGAACAACAAAAAAACATTTCATATCAATATAAAGTAAAAATTTATTTGATGACAACTAAATGCATAACTTGTCATACCTAATTGATCCAAATAAATGCACAAACTACACATCATTTGACCCACAAGGCAAGGAATGTCCACTTCATATAAGGAGAAAGGCAGAGTTTCTGTGCCTTCAATACACTCACAATAAACATCCAAAATGGCCTAATCCTGAAAACCAAACTAATAACCAGTGAAGAGTAAACCGTGAAAATGCATGGCAAAGTTTACAAGATTTAAATGGTATATATTAAATCTTTAAGTACAGTGATGTACAGCTGGAGGCAATACTACAAAAATTCACTTAACTCTGCCATACAACCATTACTCAAAAACAAATGATTAGAGGTTTAACTTTGCCTCTTAACACAGGAGTTCTCAAGAGGATATAAATATCTTTGAGTCTGAGGAAAGAGATAATGTAGTACAGCAAATGGCAGAGCAGAATTGGAAATTATTGTCTATATTGGTTCATCGTGGTACTGTATTTCAAATTCCTGAACTTGAAGGCCATAGAAATTTGGGATTTACTTTACTGGCAATGCACACAGGCCTCCCTTGTTACCAACCCGGGTCTTCCAGAGATCCCCCAAACCAAATACTGAAGTAAAATCTCTCTACAAGTAGAGAGACTTCCTTGTGGTTCAGGTTCTGACAACTCGCTATAAATAACACCTACAAGTTTACCGAGTCATGGGTTGTAAAACTGGGTTCCCCTTGATGTAGTCTTGGAGTTCATCAGCCTCGCATGCAAACACACTGTTGAGAATTCCAGGTTGGATCATTAGCAAAGTGAAAACGCCTTTAAAACAAGACATAAACACAACAAATGCATTTTTGTACGTATGCTATATGGAACTGCATAGCTCCAGCCTATAAGTTCTCCAAAAGAGCAAATATGAAAGAGACAGTGACACTGACCTCCAAAATCAGATATAATTCATGACAGGACACGACTAAATTCCAAGATGGTGGAGCCAAAGTGAATGTACACTAGCTTGTCACCATGACCTCACACAGAGTTCTTGGTGTCAGTGGCAGGCATTACTTTACCTTTTTCTTCTTAGGATGATGGTTGCAATGGTACAGCACAAACATTAGTGGAGGTGTGAAACCATAAAAGACTCTACAGCAGAGATAAATCATGTATGAGTGGGTCCCAGGCATGTACTGTACTATGTTTACCAGGATATTACAATAGTATACTGTACTGTACCGGCATGAGCAAATTAATAACAGCCAATGATTATTATTATGCTAGTCAAGTTTGGGTTACAGTTTATATTCTTACTACATGAAAACTGTACCAACCTTACCATACTATTGTACTTTTGGGGGTTTTGATTATGGTCACATGTGCAATAAATGAATACAGTAATGTGATGTATTTACCAAAGAATATATGACTTTGATATTCAATTCTGTACTGTATACTGTACTGTATATCTTCTTTTACCTGTCTCTTTTTATTTAAATATTAACTATTTACCATAAAGTATGAGGTAATACTTTATTTTTTATAATTTAATTCTTATTGTAAAACAAAAGTGCGAGACAGATTCCATAAAGTACCTGGCTTTATTAATTTTTGCTCGCCTGTTTGTTAAGAATATGAAGGGCTATTGTTATCAATCTGGTGTTGGTGTAGACCTTGTCCTTCTCCAGTTAAGTTTCATAGTTCAACTCAGTAGCATTAAATAGATGAGCATTTGCATCTACTTATAAGACTCCTGTCAGAGTTTTTGATGACACCAGTCCGAGTGCACACACTGACATTTTCTCATTTTTTGCTGCCTCCTGGTATCTTTGTGTAGTGTTACTGCACCATTTAGATCAACACAAAATATGTCACAGAGAAGGTAAGGTTCTACCTACTTTGCCAAAGCTCCATCTCAATGTGCACATGTCTTTTATCAGCCTATGGTGTCTCCCACACTGTCAACCATCTTACATTACATTTGACAAACGATTCACTAACTTTGCTCTAATATAAGTAACTGGGGTTTTGGTAAGATTTTTACTAAACTATAACAATAGTAAACAAACCACAGCAACTGCAACAATGAAAATGGGAAATGCTTCAAAATGAATATAAGAATGAAGAAGCTGACATCATATGATGAAACTTAAGTATTCCTGAAATTTGCACCTCTATAATATAATTAAAACTACTGTACAGTAATACTGCTTTATAAATTATTTGGATCAAAGTAAAAGTACAGTACTACTTTAAATGCCCTTTCTCCTTCAAAATAGTTGTAAAAGACTTTAAACTAGAGACCTTGAGGACAAAACTACCAAAAGAAATGCCCAATGGTATGGCTGCTGTGCAGTGCAGGCACTTAATCACATTCTACAGAGTAGTTACCAAGCACTCAATCATCAAGCTGCTTAAAAAACACCATCATGAACACCAATTGCCATTAGAAGGAATACAAACACACTTAGATTTCTCACTGCCTTCAGAGAATCATTTGGTACCACAAATGGGGTGATAATGTTGGTGATGTGATGAATTTCATGACAGACACATATAAATATAAATGATGTGATGAGAACATTTGCAACAGGGTAAGATGGTATTAACACTAAGACTCCATGAGTGTCAGCAGCCAACCATATGTGATACTGACACACAAACAACTCCAGAGAAATACGGCCAAACCAAGCAAAAAAGGAAGAATAACGAGTCCTCAGAATCCCAACCATGTTGCGCAGAACAATGAAACCCAAGATCTGGAAATAAAATAGATACTATTAATAATGATGTCTAAATGGAAGAAGCCAATAATATCAGTTACAATAAAATTGAAGTTATTTGCATGAATTTATGAGGAAAAAAACTGCAGATGACAACCAATTAAGACCTTTAATAAAAAGGCTATTATGGATGAAACACACTAAATTACACCATCTTTGAATTGTCATCCAAATGGAATTGTGGTTTGAACTAACTGTTGCCTAACTTAGCTTTCCATGGGACCAAACACTGCCTATATATGAAAACATAATCTAAATTCTTGTACTGTATGTGAAGCCTACTTCAGTGGATGATAGCACACCAATCTAGGTGGCCGGGGAGTAAACAGGGAAGAATCACTTACTGGCACCCACACCACATATGGATGGATTTCATTGCAGTCTGGTTTGTTTGTGCATATGATGGTCATAGTGGAGTACGAGGCAATAAAGATGGTTGCTACAAAGGACACCAGTAAGGCTAAGCGACCACCCATTAAGTTTGAGCCGCTCTTGTCATCTATAAGGCTGTATTGTGCAAGACCATTGTACAGTAGTGAAAACACCATACCATACAGAAGGCTGAAACAGATGAATTATTACATTAAATATAACTGGGAAGTGATTATTACAGTACATGAAAAGTACACAGTAAGTACAGTACAGGTAGATCCAACTTACGAACCTTTGATTTACAAAAGAAAACATGATTTTACGAATTCCTTTTCATTATTTTCATAAAATTTTCCAATGTAATAAGGACAATACAGTATGCTAAAATGTTTTTGTTTGTTTACTACCAGTACAGTATGCTTACTTATTCAATGTTGGTTTTATCATCATGAATCAGTAGAAAGAATAAAATGTTAAATGGAAATACAAACATAAGAAACACAAAAGCAGTACCAAATGTGCTTCAATATACAGTATACAACATCTAGTTATGAAAGGTTTTATAGGAACGGAACTGTTTCGTAAATTGGAGGTAAACCTGTGCATGAAATGTATACAGTATAAGGTAATGATGGTAGTATAGTGTTACAGTACAGTACATGAGAAGTATAATTTCAAATATTTTCATATAGTGCAACAAATAAACAAGCCCCTTTTTCTCCAATAAATAACTTTTTGTCATAATGATAAGACGTGCAGTACCTGTATCTGTCAAGCTGCCATCGGAACCACCACTCATGAATATCATCGTCTGTTGTAACAAACAACGCCTTCCATGGACGCATTACAAAAATTTTCTCAAAGAAGACCTGCAAAGAGCATAAACATTGTAAAAATAAGGGATTGATCCTGGATACCCATTCCACACAATAGACCTTGGTCTGAGCATCTATGTATAACTAGCAAGTCTTGTGGATTGAATCATCATGTCCGAGAAGCCCAAATGATGTGAATGAAATCTCAAAACTAAATAAATCTAAAAATCAGATTACCCTTGATTCTCATACCAGACTCCATAAGAATAACCAGTGGCATGAAGATACCCTAAACAGGTAGATGGCTGAAGAACTGGGATTTAACAAATTTATTTCTATTCATCACCAGGACAAAGAACAGCTGCAAGTAAATAAAGTTATGAGCCAACATTCCAGAAAAATAAATAGGGGAGGCCTGTAAAGGAACGTTCATATGAAAGTGAGGGAAATGAAAGAGCCTCAAAAGATATGTTTATATAAGGCAACCCAGTGACTTTTTTCTTGCAGATATATCCTTCAATTTGCACATAACAATTACCATTCAATTCATATAGGATTAAACAATATAAAAAAAACAGTACTGAGCTCTGACAAAAAAGTATTGGACGCTGACAAAAAAAAGTACTGAAATGTTGACAAAAAAAAAGAAAAAAGTACTGACCTCTGACAAAAACAGAACTGTGATGAATCCTCCGAGGCCGACAAACTTGATGATGCTGTACAGGTAATTGAAAGGCGAAGCTTCCGAGTTTGCATGAGCAGGTCGAGTGATGCGTGGAGGCAACACCAGGGTTATGTGCATCACGGAATACCAAAATGATACCAGGGGTACAAAATAGTAGAACTGGTACGGCCGATTCATCACCAAGCACAAGATAACCACTAGGAAGTTCAGGCGAAACATTACCTGTAATTTGAAAGGATATTCCAGTGAAGACATTAAATATTATCTTTACCTAAAATATGGGATACATAAAAACTCAGGATCTGGCCCCTTATGTGCCTGCTGCTTAACACACACATCTATTCAGTTAACTTCTCCCCCCTTAAATAATCTTTCCTTACTGCTGCCACATTTGTCTTTCTCTCATTTCCTACGCCCACATTCATGTCAGGTAATACTGTACAGTACTATGATTTATCTAATTTCCTGAATTCTTTGGATATAGTTATTTAAATGATCCCAAAACTTTCTTATATCTACCTGTCCTGTACTGTTTACCAGCACAGATACATAAAGGCATACTTATCTTCTTATCCATATTATTCAGGAGTTTTTGCTGCCTCATGACCTACATCCCCAACAAGGTAGAAATTATTACTGACTATAAAAACCACCAGACTAAAGAACACTTGTTACAATGAATCACGCAGCTACCGTACTCTCTATAAAATACGAAAACTTTCCGAAAATTACAAAAGACACAAACACTCACTTGACAGTAACGGACAATGCCCATGTCTCTGCCACTCCAGTAGTATGAAAAGTGACCGTATCCTGTGAGAAAGAGGTAGGCAGACACAAGAACACGGATGTGCATGTATATTGGCAGAACTTGTGAAGCTCCAGTCATGTGATAAATGAGTATCACCAACTGCATCCAACCTAGAGTACAAGAAACACACTTCATAAGTAATGAATGTGAACAACATCCCTGAGTGAAAACATATTTAGTACTGTAACCCAACACAAGGGAAAATGGATACAAATAAGAAGAGGTAAGACTAGTAAGTACAGGAAAACAGTATCAGCACTATTAACAATTTCCTTCATTTTAACTCCAACAATAGGTGCACAGTACTGGCATTTTGTGATTAGTTAGTGACATTTTTTAATTGAGTAGCTACCTAAATTACTTTCCTTTACACTGTGGGAACTTTCTTTATTCTGTGAGAAAAAACAGGATGGAAGTGTTTTAAATGAACTGTCATGCCAATACAACTACAGTACCAGGCAGACGTCCTTCCCCAGCTGTACGGTTAGGGATAGTTATGGGTGTTGAAGTTGCACCATCTACTCCAAAGACCAAGTCTTCATGAACAATATCTAACTGTTGGGGAGTCTGAATAACTTAAGACTTTTCCCGTTATTACCTTTCCATTCGTCTGTCATGTCCCGATGTAGGAGTCGTGTTTGGGATGTGTCCTCTGTGAAGAACAGGCCAAGGGCAAACACATAACCAAGAGGCAACCAAAAGTTGAGCTGTGAGAAGTACTTGTTCTCCTTCATAAACAAGCTCGTTCTAGAAAGAAGAAGAAAAGAAAAGTTCACCATATACTACTGCAATAACTTAATTAAAACTACCATACTATATAACTACTTTATGTCCTACTAAATCACATTAAAATATTTACTTGCATATAATGCTCCTTACTACAGTACTCTGAATGACAGATTATTTCTCAAATCCCATTTTCTAACTGAGCAAGGAATGGGTGACTTTACATATCATCAAGTCTATAGGTTGAAAATTGGATTCCCAGAGACCCAGACTGATTAGGTACAAGCATAATCTCTCTCTGTTTTGAAGAACTCTGTGCATCTTTATGCCATTGAGTTAATTCAATCAGCCAAATGGATGATACAAAATATTCCATATGGGTTGAATACAAAGGGCCCCTGATTGTTTTATGCCCACATCTTAAACCTATTTTCAATTTATAAGGAAGGACCCTGAACTGGAAGTGCATCAATACTGTACCTAATTAAAAATAATGGGAAGTTTTCATAATTTTATCCTCCACCAGGTGGCTCTTGTAATATAAAGTGATTTATTCAGGGCAAGGCTTGGGTACTCTACACTTACACACCTTTGCCCTCATGTAAAACTATTAAGTGAAAACCATTTATTTCTTCATTATTACCGGTAAGTGCAAAAAGAGTGCTAAGAAACTAACTGTTGGCTTTGAGTTAAAAAAAAAAAATACCAATTATTTGAACACACCTGTCACATAAAAAAAAATATCCCATAATAAGTCCAAGTTTTCCAAGAGCCATCAAAAAATCTTGAGGAGATGGATCACATTTCTTTTTGCTTCCCTTGTTTCCCATCATCAGAGGCTGGGCAGAGTCTCTGTCAGCAGATGGCGGGGAAGTGACACTGCCATTAATATGGTGAGACACACAGAACCATTGCTTAACAGCCACTGCTATCATGATGATGGGGCTGTAAAATAAAATGAGAAGACACTTAATACTCGAATGCAGACCAGTTTTGGGCCAGCTGAACATTTTAAAATACTGTATCGGTAAGTTCCACTGGCTTAAGGGTGACAGCCAACGAAGACTATTTTTTTCTGAAAGGATTTTTAAGGTTCAGCTGAAGGTTTCACACTCAACATGCTTTGAATTTTGAATAACATTGATCTTCAAGTAAATAGGAATTAGATTTTAAAGTTACTCATGTTTCTGATATAACAAAAAAGAAAAAGCACAGGGGAAATATGTTGCATGGAGCCATTAGTTTTGATGATGAACTGGGTGATGAAGGAAGGGGTAGACCTCTTTTTCTCTATGCTTAAAATACTCTACACTAAATTTAGTTATGATTATTGCTTTACTGTACACTCACCATGAGCACAATGCTGCAAATGTAGCAATTTGGGTCATTGTTACAGCCTCTCTTGAATTGCAACAAGTGCCATCATTGAAGTTGAGATGGTCATTGCAATACAAGTTCATCAGTATCTGTAGGAAAGGCAATTTTTTTAACTTGATAAACATCGACTAAATTAAAAAGATACAAACAACAACTCTGTAACTGTGTATAGTACAGCTTCTCTTTTAAACTATGATGCCATCAAGGAGTTTCTTACAAACAAAAGTTTCTAAACACACACAGCACCATCTGTACTCAGCAATATACAGCAAAACCATTTACAGGGACTGTACTGTATATCCAAAAGTCTCAGAACCAAATCCCTCTTAGAGAAGCTGTTTTGCTTTATGTTTCCGAGGATATCCAACTGGGACAGTTTGTCAAAAGTCAGTGGTGAGCAACTCACGACAAGTCACATGCACGTAGTCTTAAAAAGTCATGATTCTTCTTGTTAATTAGAAAAAACAATATCTTTGAGATTGTTAACATCTGAATTAAAATGGAAGAAACACTGTAATATTAACTTACCTGTGTATCATATTTTACAGCTACTTCTCCAGCATGTATGCCATCAGAGAAGTCTGCTATGCTTCCCTGGGCTACCAATCGTGAGCTGGACCATATGCGGACATTGGTGTTATACAGGACCTACAAATTTTCAAAATCAATATACTGTACCGGTACAACAACAGATAAAGGTAAACTTGCCAATAATAATAATACAAAAATAATAATAATTATAACTATAACAGCAACAATAATAATAATAATCTAATATACTGTACATATCACATGTGTGGCACATGATGTACAGTGTACACACAAACACACACAGAGCACAGGGGTTCCTAATATTCATTAGCAATATTTACAGGTGTGAAGGACACACACACACAAGAGTATGCAGTAGGTATGTGTGCATATTATTGTGTAAGAAGAAAAACACCAGAAGATCTAGCAGGTAAGAGTATCTGCTGTATAATAATAACAATACTAATAATAATAATACCTGTAGTAATACAGGTCTCCCATATGACTCAATGAGGAAGTGTGAGAACAAACCTGAGTAACCTTTGAAATCATTGTATAAAACCTTCCTTAATTTTTGTTCCACTTCCATTCTTCCAATATCTTTTCTACCTATTACACTTTCATTTATGTATTTATTAATAATCTGTTAAATGTAAAGTTATACTAAGAACAAAACACAACAAAATAAACTTACTAATACACACTTTACAGCACAGACTATTAACAGTTATTTCGTGAGGTAGAGACTTAGAATGTTCGCAAATCAAATAAAATTGTGATGTAAAAAGACATATAATTCAATAAAAAATGAAGGGCTAAGGATTGGAACACTCAAAATTCACCAAACAATACATAAAAGGTTCATTTACCTACAAAATTCAACCATAAGCTATTTTTCTCCTGTTCTTTCTTGCCATACACTGACTGACATTCATTTATTTGTACATTTATAGTTTGGTTCAGTTTAATATTTATTCCTATAATGGCTCAATTACTATACTGTACTGGTCATGGTTTACACACTATGAGTTTATGCACACAATATACCAAACAGAACGTGTGTGTTGTACCTCCATAGCAGCCATGTTATAAAGATCTAGCTGGTCATTTGTTATGGCTAGTCTCTCATGCTTCAGTCTCTCAGGTACAACTGGATCCTGCAGCATCCACAATAATTGGGTTCTGTTTCCGATCTGATGAAAGACCTGTGGAAAAAATAAACTTTTATGGTACAGTACCTGTACATGAATTTTACTTGAAATCCAGAAGTTGATGACTGACAACTGGCAAATACTGCTGTAATTACCCATAATATCATATACACATACTATCTCAACCCTGGGGTAAAAGGACAGCTATTTGAAGTGAATAAAATAAGGTGTGGAGACAACCAGGGAAGACCAATCCCTGTTGTGGTCAATTAGCAGCTGTTATGGTGTTGTTGTGTAACTCTGGATTAGTGGTGTAATGTCACCAGCACCTTTCCAGCTCTTACATATAAAGTTTTCTCTGTAACTTTGTTCTTATTGTCATTTAAATACCTTATCTATACTTCAGTGGTGAGCAGAATTTACCCAACATCTAAAATTTGCCAACAAAATCATTCTTTACAACATGGGACGGACAAAACAGGATTTGCTAAATAAACTTACAGATGAGAATCCAGTAAGATTTTTCTTATACTCCTCTAGAGCCAGAGCTGAGCCATTAGTGTTCTTAATGGAGTGGGTGGCACTTCCCATCACTATCAGCTTGGGCAAAGACTTTTTTCTCTGTAAACAAATGTTTGTATTATGTATGGATAAAACATACACCAATTTATTAATATTAAAATTATTCAACAAAAATCCTCTTGTTTTCATTAAGGTAATAAAAACCTTCCCTTCTTCTCTCTTAAAAACTTGTATCACCTTCAATATTCTTCAACCTGAAACAAACTTCCTACTTAGCCATTCAGTATAGTATACAAATTCTTCATTTCCCCAACCCAACAAAATGAAGGTTTTATCCTGAAATCCTGTTTTTAAGCAAACCACAGCCAGAAAACTCTCATAATACAGGAATTAGGATATAACCTCTTTTTCCCATTCATGTAAGCAAGGGTGATCTACTAACTCAACTGGATACACCCATCACCCTACCTGTCCTATAACACCATCCACTTACTAATGGTGATGTGGAGTAACAGTCAGCAGAACTTTAGTGAGACAAACCTGCCCAATCAGCACAATCCACTCCACACTTTGAGCCAAGGACCAACACGTCGCTGTTAACTCATTTCCACGTGATTACTCCACAAACTCAAGTGGGGTATACTGGATATTGATACTCACAAATATTTCCACAAAAGAAAATAAATTCATGCTCTAAATCAGTACTGTACAGTAGTTCTCAACCTTTTTTAGGTTTATTATCCATTTGCTGCTATCTGTAGGTCTTTGTTATCCACTGCCACTCTCAAATAGGGTTTAATAGTGTGATGTCAGACCAGGAACTGATTTTGCCTTCAATAACTTTAAAACTTTATGGTCTACTAAATATTGTTGAGAACCACAGCTCTAAAACATAATTTAAAATTTTTCTAAGTATTAAATGAAGCAAACCAAATACATGATTGTTACCTTTAATTGATTAAGAATTTTGACCACGTTCTGATCCATTAATGGCTGCCAGAGGAACTCAATGTTGAGGTGAAGGTTGGTATCATTGTAGTGCAAATCTTCATGTTTTGTCTCGGGAAACTTTGGATGGTTAACTGCAATCTGAACACATACTGTATATACCAGAACTTTTTAGCATAAAAGTTAAGAATACATTTTTCACAAATAAAAATGATCATTATTGTGGAGAACAAGATGAAATGTAATAACTTATGCCAAGAGATACTGTAAATATTTCTTACAACAGGGAGGGAGTTAGAGTAGACAGTATAATTGGTGCATTAGGCAGAATGATAACTTATATTGGGAAGTTTACAGAAGAGTAAGAGGATAAAACAGCATCAAGTAAATTAAAAAAGGACAGAATATAAGAAACACCTTACCTGTTTAACCATTGCAAGATACAGCTGCCTGATTCTGGAATCACCAATAAATAAGATATAATTTTCTTGCTTCAGGAAGGCCACATATCTCATGCATCTTCGAGAATCTCTGAAATATTAAATTAATAAAAAATTATACATTTGGTCATACAGATTCTATATGCAATATAGTTTATACTGTACTACAGGACAGTATTTAATTTTTTTTTCTGTCCAGCACAGATATAGTTAACAAATTTTTTCTGAGGTTTAAGTTGCCATATACAGTATTATAAAAACAATTAGGTTTTTATACAAAATTTCTAATAATAAATCTACATCCATTCAAAGTAAACAAGAGAGTTGGTGACTGTACTTACATATTTGAATATGTATGGAGCATACAACCATATGGCTGCCACACCAGAGAACCTTGGAACCTCCCATCTGACAGTAGTCTTTGGCAAGAATCTCCTCCTGAGACAAAAGAAACACAAAATTATTAAACCAACATGAAGTCATTAGTGGTCATGAGGTTAAGTAAACTAACTCTCTAAAGGTAATGACACAGACAGACGCAAATCACATCATTCATACAAATTACACAAACCATTAATGTTCTGAGTTATGCCAGGGGACATTAACAAACAACAGAACAATTCCAAGAACAATACACTTGATCACCTTTATGTCAGAGAATCATTTGAGCATTTGCCGGAGCTCTGCAACCATCTACAGGAGTCAGGTTCATTCCCTTCACTTAAAGAAACACCCACTGAACACCTGTTGTTAATCACCCCTCCCCACACACTACAATCATCTACCATTACCAACCACCACCACCACACATAACTAACACCCACCCACCATAACAACTATCACCTATCATGCACCACCACAACAACCATCATCTACCACCACAACCAACACCTACCACCATTCTGCATGTACAGGTACAGTATTCAGTAAAATGCTGACATGTGTATACACGGTACACAGTAATCACATTTTACTCATTAGACACTATTCACTTTATCACTCCCAGGTGTTCCTAACTCAGCAATATTCCAAGGTTCTTCATGTAATGTATACTGCACGCAGAAGAGTTGACAGACAGGCTTTATATATATGGCTAGACATTTAAGATTTTATGATAAGAGATTGTCTAAGAATTCCTTTCCTGTATACAAGTACAGTAAGTCCTAGCTTAACGTTGGGGTTAAGTTCCTAAAAACGCGACGTTACGCGAAACAACATGAAGCGGATCAATTTTCCCCATAAGAAATAGATAAAATACGGGAGTTACGTTCTTGAGCCTCCCTTTGCCCCATGAAATACATTACATATACAGAAAATCATTTCCATTTCTATAGAAAATAATGCATACATATACAACTATACTAAGTTTGTATTGGTACTCACTGATGGCGGAGGTGGTAGAGTGAGTGTGGCGGGTAGTGAAGCGGAGGAGGAGTATGGCGGGAGGGGAGGAGTATGGCGGGAGGGGAGGAGGAGGGTGGGAGCAGTGGAGGGTGGGAGAGGAGGAGGAAGGTAGGAGCGAAGGAGGACGGGAGAGGAGAGCGGTGAGTCACCGAGACTCTGTGCCAAGCCGAGAGAGCGTAGCGCAGCCAGACGAGAGAGGGTGATGAGCCGTAGAAAGTAGTCCGCGACGACGCAAAACGACGCGGTATCAAACCTGGACGTTACACAAATTTTTGGTCTCTAAAGTTTAGTGACGTAATAACCAAAACAACGTTAAGACAGCGGATTTACTGCATAACTTAATAAGTATGAATGTGTAAAATGCGGGAAAATAATACTGTTGAGAAATATATGACATGGCTGCAGGATGATTCATAGCTGAGGATCCAGAAGCATATGATCATTTGTACTGCTTTTAGCAGCGAGTATTTTTCATGCTTAATGACACATTCATTACAAAGTGTTTTTAGCACTAAATCTGATGCTGCAAGAAAGTGTTTCATAATACTGTACAGTAGTATGTTACTTATACAAAAAACAAAAATATATAATATCAGAGCAAGATTCTCGGTTATCACTTATCACGTTTGTCTCTTTTAACCTCAATTCCTTCCCTCTGTTTTCCAACTTTTTTCTCATGGAAACAAATCTTGGTGGACCCCCACCTCGGTGTGCAGCCATTATCACATGTTTACACGAGTAATAAGAGGCACAAATGTCTTATAGATATTAACGCTTCTCTTCCATATACAGTACACGAAAAACCAACAGCAGCAATTTTGGGCAAAAGCTTGTAAAAATTATTAAAAATTGTTTCTTAAATTAATCAGTATCAACAAGGTCTTATGGTAATTTTCATATTATTAGTTGGGTTATCATAAACACAGCGATAAAAATGAACCGACCAAATATACCGTAACATAACATACAGTACGGTACCTATCATAGAATGAAAGTACAATATTTTGGGTTGTTAGGTTAGGATGATTAACAGTTCAAATGGAAAGTTCAAGGGAAATGTTGTTTAGCGTTAGAATCCTTTTTTGTTGACAAGTGCGCCAACAGGACCTATCATACACTCGACCACACAGGACCTACCATACACTCGACCACACAGGACCTACCATACACTCGACCACACAGGAGCCTACCATACACTCGACCACACAGGACCTACCATACACTCGACCAACACAGGACCTACCATACACTCGACCAACACAGGAGCCTACCATACACTCGACCAACACAGGAGCCTACCATACACTCGACCAACACAGGACCTACCATACACTCGACCAACACAGGACCTACCATACACTCGACCAACACAGGACCTACCATACACTCGACCAACACAGGAGCCTACCATACTCACCATCAACAGCATGTAGGAATCCATGGTAGGTAATGAAACAGATCATAACTCCCGTGGCTATTATCTTGGCGAGCTTAGAGTTGACATAGAGATTAAGCTCCTCTATAATAGGTAGTTGTAGCTTGTTAGAGGTCGTGTGGGGTTCAGTGTGGGGTAAAGTGTGGGGTAAGTCAGTGTGGGTCATGGTGAGGAGGACTGAGGCCATCAACACCTCACAACAACATAAACAAACACTTGATGATGTCGTTACTAGAGGGGAGGATGTAGCGTGGCACCTCAATCACCAATCAGAACTCTGTTTCTACTTATACCTAACTTTTCATTGGATAGAATTTATATTGGTTGTCGTCAGCAGTTTTATTTTGTCTATGGTTTTCCTGTATTTAGAAGAAAGTTATATTATTTTATTATAATATGTAATAACTTGTATCTATATTCATTGTAATATATTATACATTATTAATATGATAATTAAGATACAGAGGAGTTTTTAAATGTTCGAATTAGTTCAACAGATATTCTATTATTTTACAATATACAAAATAATCCTGGTATATTTTTCTAAATCTTTTTTCAGTAACAAAGAATTATTTTAGATTATTTTATATTGGTTTTTCTATAATAAATAATTTTGTTTGAGTTAATAGATTAGAATATAGTTGATGGTGTGTGTGTGTTAGTGGAGGGGTCGAGACACATGATCAGGTGATAGTAAACACAGCCCTGCCGCCTCCCTCTTGTGGTATATTATTTCTGATAAAACCTTCACTTCTCTCCCATCTCTCAACACCACACTGCCACATTCTTACAGTAACATAATACCAATGTAATACTTCATAGTCTTTTATTATTTAGTGTCGTAGAATAAGAGGATTCAGTGTGGTCTGTCATGGTGTTGGAAGGACAAATTTTATTAAGGAAATGGAAGATTTATATTAATGTGATATTTAAAGTTAATCTCAGTCACCACAAGTACTGATGTTATTTTATTAATTTCATTTGGTGTTTGATAAGTTGATGTGTGATTCTCGAGTGTTCCTGGGTGCTTAAACTGGTTAATTTATATGTACGTGTTGGTGTGTGTGTGTGTTCTTAATTAATGATATAAATGAATGTTGTGGGTGAGAACAAGAGATATGTGCCTCTAGGTGTTCATCCTGACCAACTAATAGTGAAGTAGGAGTGTTAGTGGTGGTGATACAACCTGTTACTTTTCAAAGGTTAAGGTCACTGGGTTAGGTAAGCTGTTCCATATGTCCATAGTACACGTTGAATTATTATGGTTAAATATATGTCTGCTTTGCCACTTTATTACAAATTGATATTAAGTTTTTTTATCAAAGAATTAATTCAGAATTGTGTTAATTGAATGTGTCACCATATGCAAAATCAGACGACAATAAATAGTCAATGATAATATGTTGTGAGCGGCCTCAAACAGAATCACGTCAACATTTGTTAACGAGGGAAGCTGTAGCACGAAGTCGTTAGTGGTGACAAAAAAACAATAAACCAAACAAACCTAAACGAATCTAATGATGTTTATTTGTATGGTTCAGTAAGTTTGTTGGTAAAGCTATCATTTCAGTCATGCACATCTTTGGAAGCCGTTCAAAACGCATCAAAAACCATCGGAAAAATGTAATTTCAACCTGACCTAAACTCAAGCTCCTAAAATTCGCTGCATGACCGAAACGATAATACAGGTAGTAATGGTTTGTTTGTGTGTCCATACTGATGGTCTGGCCCTGTTGCCTCTCTTGCTTAAAAAATAACAAATTACTTAGCTACAAGATGGAGAAGCTTGGGTGTGGTTGGTTGCTTTCAGTCTCTGCTGTTTAATTAGTTAATTTCATCAGATGTCATTGCCAGTAGTGTAGTTTGGATGACATTTAGAGACAAGAATCTGCAGTGTGGGAATTCTCTTCCTGCAACCCATCACAAGTACTGTATACATTGTTTAACGAGGAGACGGGACATTGCAACTTGTGGATTGGTACATTCTGGTAGTGAAGTTGTGTGGGATATGACATTAGGAACAAATTGAGCTTTATTGGTTAATGTGGTATTGTGTTGATGTGACCTTTCATTCTTTACATTACAGGACTGACCAGGTAGACAACATGGTTTCCCCTATGGATGATCAAGATAAGCTTCTGGATGAGGCCATGGGAGCCGTTCGAGGCCAGGCATTTCAAATGAAGCGATGTTTGGACAAGGGACGCTTAATGGACGGCCTTAAGCACGCGTCAAACATGCTTGGAGAACTGAGGACATCACTGCTCTCCCCTAAAACTTACTATGAACTTTGTATCCTCTTGTACTGTACTCTAGTTTTAGTGATGGTTCTTTTGTTTTGTTTTTCTTCTCGCATACAGCATCTAGATAACCTTTGGTCTCAGTGTGTAATATGTCTGTTTTTTCTGTTCACTATATCTGTAGAAAAAGCTGTTTGTCACACTGGATTTAAAAGAATAGAACAACTGTTTACAGATATGAGGAATTACTGTTGGAGTGTTTTGATGTTTAAAGAATTAGGTACAATTGCTGAATAATATCAGATATATTTACTCTGTTTTCTTGCATCTTTTCCCAGTTACAGGACAAAAACTTTCACGGCCTTTTGGATTTTATGATTATTTATTTGTAGGTAGTATTCCTTAACTTTAGACAGACATGTGTATTTGTGATGAGCTGAGACACCTGGAAATGTATCTCATTGATGAGTTCCAGAAGGGCCAGCGTGTAGCAGATCTGTACGAGCTGGTCCAATATGCTGGCAATATTGTTCCAAGACTGTAAGTGAAATGTATATGTGTTAAGTCCATGGCTAGAGAACTTTTTAATAGCTGGCAGCATAAATACTTGATATACATCGATTATTGCTTATTAGTAATGAGAGTATAGTAATAATATTTAAACTTTAACAGGTATTTGCTGATAACAGTTGGTCTGGTGTATATTAAAACAAATGAAACCTGCAAGCGTGACATTTTAAAAGATCTGGTTGAAATGTGTAGAGGTGTTCAGCATCCCCTTCGTGGGCTGTTCTTGAGGTGAGTTGAATAATTGATTACGGATTATGTGATCTCCATCTCTTTTTTATTGAAGTTTAGACATTAGAAGCTCCATTAATTTGTATTATTTGTGAAACAGAAGAAAAGACAAAGATATACCCTCAGACATAGTAAATACTGTACCATGCACTTACATTGTGAGGATGTTTCAGAGTCATTGATCATCCTTGGGTAGGTTTGTGCATTTTGTTCATTTTAATGTTAATTTCAATTCGTATAGATATTTAATGTAAAAAGAAAGACCAAAAGCAGTAATGTCTGGGCTAGATTTCCTGGCAACATAATGGGGGGGGGGGGAACGTATATGATTAATAAAAATATATACAGTTTTGTTCTGGTTTTCAGAAACTACCTTCTTCAGTGTAGCCGGAACATCTTGCCAGATGTTGATGACCCGCCGACTGGACACAACCCAGAAGAGTTTCCACATGGATCAGTAAGTAACTCATCAGCTGACCATGTACAGTACAGTAGGATGTTAAAGACTTTGCATTTGTGAATATGCATTTGATTGCACATAGGGTTTGTTTTGCTTATGTAGTGTTCAGTAGCTAAGTAATTCTTCTCTTAAGAATTTTTAATGGCCAGGCACAGTCTGTCATGTAACATAATTTTAGTGTATTGCTTTTGAGTAATGTTGTCTCCTCACAGCCATTTTATAATCAATTAACACCATATTTGTACAGGACTCATCAACTTGTGTATATCTCCTCAAGTTAGGGTTAGAACCCCTTCAGCTTCTTGATACAAGTGACTAGAACTAAGCCAGAGATCTCTCACATCATCCAGGGGAAATATAAAGTGTACAGTATGCTTCTCCCATAAGGTATTGCATTAATGGTGTTACACTTGGAAACAACATTATTATTACAGTATATTTTTTTTTTTTTTTTTTTTTACTTTTTTCTCCTGCAGATCTCAGATAGTGTGGACTTTATTCTAATGAACTTTGCTGAGATGAACAAACTATGGGTAAGGATGCAGCACCAAGGCCACTCCAGGGATAAAGAGAAGAGAGAACGGGAGAGGCAAGAACTACGCATCTTGGTTGGGACAAACTTGGTGCGCTTGTCTCAGTTAGAGTTCGTTGACGTTCAGAGGTACAAAAGAGTAAGTGGGCCTGGGCGACATCACTCTCAGTTCTTACTTTGTTTAAACTCTCTTTACATAGTACATAAAGTGATCTAGAATTATTATGGGAGCGAGGCAGGCTTGTGGAGTATCACCTCGGCTGCTTACTATACTGTATAGTACTGTACTGTAATTAGAAGCTGGATAATATTGGTACTTAAGGTGGTAAAAATTGATGAAAATTACATTCATATGTGTACGGTAATGTAAAATTTCAGATGGTTCTGCCAGGGATCTTGGAACAAGCTGTGAGCTGCCGTGATCCACTTTCTCAGGAATATTTGATGGAATGCATTATTCAGGTAAGGGAAGAAGAGGCAACTGTGTTGGTTTATTCTCATCCTATGGTTATAAATTTTCTTCTTGTGTGGGTATAGGTCGTCAAGCCATACTTATAGGACAGGAAAAATTTGTTGGTCATGACCAGATCTGTGTATGTATGCAAGGAAGAAAAGGACCATATATTTCAAAATAACTTAAAAAACAATGCTATTTATTGTTTGATATAATAAGAAATATTTTTATTAAGTTCTTTATTTTCTTGCCCAAACCAGGTGTTCCCAGATGAGTTTCACCTTCAGACACTAAGTGCATTCCTCAAAGCTTGTGCTGAACTCCACTCTGAAGTTAATGTCAAGAACATCATAATCTCTCTCATTGATCGTCTGGCAAACTTTGCTCATCGTGAAGATGGAACTGGAATTCCTGATGATATCAAACTGTTTGAGATATTCTCAGAGCAAGTCTCACAAGTTATCAAGGTGATTATTCTAATGTTACTACAGTATATTGACAACACGGCTCTTTAGTTTTGTTTTACTTTGATCTGCATAAACAGTTTGTCATTACCCAGAAGGCAGTTGATTTGATTCTATTTTTATCCTATCACTCTTTATCTTTTTTGTATTTACATGATAGAAGCATCAGAACGAAACTATTTTTGTTTTTCAGTCACGGCCAGATATGCCTATGGAGGACACTGTCAGCTTACAAGTGTCTTTAGTCAACTTGGCACAGAAATGTTATCCTAATGAAATAGAATATGTGGACAAGGTGTTACAGAATACATTGGATGTGTTCCAGAAGTTGAATGTTGACAAGTAAGTAAATTTTAAGTCTTTATACAGTAATCATTAGGGGTAAGTTTGAAATATTTTGACGACATGATAGAAATTCCTTTATTTTTTTCCTTTGTGGGGGCTGAAAGGCTGCAGATGTAGTATTATATGATTTTAAGATGATGTGCTGTTGATAAAGGTTTGAGAATAGAGTATGAAAATTATATTAAGATGAGTGGTGATTTGAGGAGTATGTGCTGTATGTGTCTATCCAGCCATTAAAGAAAATATTATAAAATACAGGTTATTAGTATATAATAGGTGTAAGTGGGTGTGGCAAAAAGTTATATAGATAGTGCTGGGTATGAGTGAACAGGGTTTTGGCAGAATTCTCAACAGTAGAAGGTAACTCAAGTAATAGACGTTAGACGTCCGGGGATCAAGGTTGTTTAGATATTAATTGTGGCTAGTGGCCATTTCATTGCAAAAACCTTGAAGAAAAAAAAGCAGACACGTTGAGGTATAACAGTGAAAGAGTTGCAGCATTAGTTTGTGTGATTATCCGAATACAGTAGTTTAAAGGGACATTCTGAAGTATCATAAGTAGGGTGGGAAGAAGTGTCTTGAGGTAAAAAGGTGGCAAGTAATTTTATCAGTATAGTTGTTAAGGGTGGAATAGGTTTCTCATGATAGGGAAATACGTTTTTATCATTAGTCTTGGTAATAAAATGGTTGGCTTTTATGTTTACTTTAAAACTAATCCCTATTTTGTTCAAGTATCATAAGTACTGTACTGTACCTGCTTCATTTCTCTGACCTTGCCTTCCTTAACAAGGATGACTCAGGGGTAAGAGTGAGTTCTCAGTGTGCATGAAGGTATCCTTTTATATCCCTTTAAGAAAACGTGCCATTTTTCATATGCTGTAGCTTTCAATTATAGATAAAAGTGCCGTTATAGAGCCAAGTAAACAATGGAGAACGAGCTGTCTTAATTAGTGTAGCTCCGAGTACTGTATAAATATTTTCTGTCACTTTACGTATCTTTGTTGAACTTAACTCATCTCGAACTCTGTTTTACCATGTTAAGGAGGATTTCCCCTTTATACTCCACATGTTTAATCTTGCACGGGTGAATAGTGACATCTCATCCTTGGCAGACTGTGCTTTACTACTTCCTCCCTCTAATCTACTGTTGTTGATTTTCATTTATTTAAATTACTGTAGTAACTTCATTTTGGTTTTAGATAAAAGGGTACGGATGTATCCTTTTCACTTGTGCTCTTTTAGTTGAGGGAACAATCTTCAATTTGTGTGTGAGTGATTTAGTTTGATGTGTCTGATTTAGTGATATTATCTGCTCATAAAATTTTTAGCAATATAGCACAGTTCTGTTTGTCACAAATTTTGTTGGAAGGAGAATTGGGGTCCATGGCATGTAATGCTCCCTTGTCAGGTAGTATTTCTGGCAAAAGGATTTCCTCTGGTTTAACTTTTCTAGAAACCAACTGTTCCTTGGTTTCTACTTTACAGGGCCAGACCGGCATTGTGGTAGAGTGCCTTAAACATCTTGGGCTGGTAGTAGGAAGTAAAATTATGAAGATGTTGCTCCTGAATTGTCCACTAGGAGCTTTAGGAGAATGCTTTTGGTTACTAGTGTGCTTCTTAAAGCCAGGCACCTCTTATACTGCAGGTTCTTACTAGGGAGTCAGATGATAAGATGGGATAGAAGTGGTGATTGTTATACCTATTGTTAATAAATTGATTGTGGCCATTGTGAGGGAGAAGTTGTGAAGACATAAGAGCCCCCCAGTAAGAGCTTGTATTAATAGAGCTGTCTGGTTACAGGTACAGCAGGAACATAGGATTATAGGACTAATCTCTCATATTTTAATATAGTGTAGCCTTCTTCCACTAAATGCTCTCTGCATCTGTAAGTCATCTTAGCATGATATGTCTTTATGGTAATGTATGTATTAAGTCCATGTTTATTCCTCTCTACTGAGTATTGTCCTTAGACTATTATTTACTGTGTACTGTACCATAATATTTGATTAAGTTCTACTTTCATGCTATTTGCTCTGTATATTTAAGGTAAACTTGATACCTCTGTACCCTTGAAAAGTATCCATTATGTGTTCACAAAACAAATGAACTATTTAGATGGTAGTCAATATTGTCCATATTGTACAGTACAGTCTTGCTAATTATTCCTCTTAATATTCTTATATTAAACTTAGAAGCTAACTCCATTAATCATTTTCAGTTTACTTTTAAAATTCTTGACATGGATTGTGCTCACTAAAATTTTACTTTTGAACTTTGTGGAAAATAGTGGATGAATCACTCTGATATTGGATCTTATATTTAGTTGAGTAAAATTATATTGGTGCATTATACAACATAGCTGTGATAAGGTTCAGGGTTGATGTTATGTGAATAACATTTCATTTTAGTGGTTCCTGCAGATTTATAATATATTTTGGGTAAAACAGCAAAATGCATAAGCAAATAAGAAAGATTGGAAAGGTTGCTAATACTGTGATATGCTGATACAGTCCTGAGGAGCAATCACAGTTTTCTTCCCCCTTTGAATAGGATTCACTCAGGTTCAGCCTTAGGCAAGGAACTGAGTCGCCTCCTGCGTCTGCCAGCTGACAACTACAACAACCTGTTGACACTTCTACAGTTACAGTACTACACTCCTCTGCTTGGTCTCCTGGACTACAGTGGGCGTAAGATCCTCAGCACCTATCTTGTTACAAATGCTGTTGAAAATGAGACCGATGTACCTACCCAGGAACAGGTTAGTGATGCATCTCATGTTATTTATTAATATATTTTTTTTTTTTACATTGCTCACTACCATACCACCACTGTTGGCAAATTTTATAATTATTTCATGTAAAATTTCTAATCCAGTGCCAGTCTTGAGGATTGCATGTGTATGGCTTGAAGTCCATGTGTCCTGGGTCCCAAAAGATGGAATGTTCAGTAACATGTAATATAGTGGTAGAAGGTTAAGGAGTCTTAACATGTATGCTTACTGTATGTGTCCCATTAAGTTTGTGTTGACTTAGAAAACAACACTTCCTGATCAATGCCTTAGTTTCATTCATAATACAAAATGAACCACTAGAAGATTTACTACCTTATAGATTAATCATTTAATGCCATTCTGTGACAAGGGCTGGTAAAACTATACATTATGGTGTACCACAATGCTACAGTTCTTGCTGGTACCACACTTTTCCCCGTTTTACCGTCTGTAGTGTATGAAGAACAAGGAAGTTAGATATTAATGCTTAAAAAATAGATTTCTCTCACACACACATGATATTTCTCCTTGTGTGTATGTGGCAGTTACTTGTAGTATTGTAATGGTGTTGACGCTACTTGGAAGTCATTGGGTGATGCTGTAGTAGTATACAGTTGGTTGTAGTAAGTTCTGATGACCAGTTATATCAGTCTCTCTCAAAATTGTATGTAAATTTTTGATGGAACCTATATTATTGTTTTGTTTCAATTCTAGGTTGATTCAGTGCTGTCCATGGTTGCTTCATTGATCTGTGACCAGGCAGATCAGCCTTTGGTTGAGCCAGATCCTGAGGATTTGGCTGAAGAACAGGGACTGTTAGCAAGGTAATAACGTCCTCGGTATACCTAATTCAGAATGAAAGTAACCAATGTAAGGTCCTGTAATATAGTATTAAATTATTTGAGACTACTGCACTGTTTATGCATATGGAAATAAAGGGTTGACAGTAAAGGACAGATGGCAACCATCCTGAAACAAGCAAGATATAATGTGAGGAAAGTTGATCTAGCTAGTGAGGCATGTTTTAGATGGGGTAGCTTGTTGAAACTTGTGGATCTATCGTGGTATGGTAGTGTCTCTTGTCTTTTAACTTTTTGGTTTCTTTCTACAGTACAGTTTTAATTTTAGTTCTGGATGACATATTCTTTTCAAGTCTTAGAGGTTATTGATCATATGAAAATGCAAGTATTTGTTTATTATTTTAACATACAATGGTCTAGCTACTTCCCTCACTGCCATATCTAAATGTGACATGGCAGCTCTTATCATGAAGGCTTAGTAAGGTTTCTGAATCACAAGTTATTCACTCCATCTCAAATCATGTAATGGGATTCCACAAAAGAATCCCAATTTCTATTTCAATTCATCTAAAGTTATTATTTTTTTTTTTGTATCCACAGGTTCCTCCACCTTTTCAAATCTTCAAGTAGTGACCAGCAGTATTTGATCTTGACAACTGCTCGTAAACACCTAGGTGCTGGTGGCAACAAAAGGGTGCTGTACACCCTGCCACCTCTTGTGTTCCAGGCTTACCAACTGGCTTTTAAATACCATACAGAGAAAGAAGAGGTTAGTCCAATGAAGGTTTTCTATTCTGTGAAAGATGAATATCATAAGTGTAGTTCCTTATGAGTTTTATTTTATCACAATCTTACATTTAGGCCTTAGGTTGTCATCAATGAGGAACTGTTTAAACATTATTGCCAAGTATACAGTGAAACTATATTTACTATTTTAAAAAGGTCCCTTTGTAATTATTTTCTTCAGTTATGGAGGCCCTTTTAATGCATGGCAATGGGTGGTTGGAATCAGTAAGCAAGTGCAACACAAACATTCCCGTTATTCACAGACATAGATTTTTAACTGGTGTAACAGATGTATTCTGCTGAGAGGTTCCGCATCAGCAACACAGTCCCCAAGTTTTCCATCTGGTGTACCTGTGTCACACATCCCAGCAACACCCATCAGTATCACATCCTTCTCCATGAACCACTCAACACTGTTCACTAGTTATGCTCCCTCACTGTTGCTGCTACCTACCTTACTCACTATTATCTTCTGCATTCTTTTTTATCTCTCCTCTCTCTCTTTACTCTCTACTTTTGCATTAAACATTCTCTCTTATCAACTTTCATTCCCATTCTCTTGTTGTGTCCACCATACATACTGCCTCATTTCCACATCTCTTTAGTTTCTCTCACTTCTAACTTACATCTTTCTCTTACATCCACAGTCTTCACTTCACTCTTTTTCATTAATGTTGGCTCACCCTTTCTGTTATACATTCTCTTCTTTTCTCTTATACTGCTTCTTTCTCTCTCTCTTTTTTTTTTAACCTTTTCTCTTTCCATACATTTCTCAGTGTGCATAATACCTTCTTTCCCTAAGTAATCCCAAGTATCAGTAATATTTATTCATTTATTTAGGATGATAAATGGAGCAAAAAAGTCCACAAGATCTTCCAGTTTTGCCATCAGACCATCACAGCACTTGTTAAGGCAGAATATGCTGAACTACCTTTGAGACTGTTCTTGCAAGGGGCTCTAGCCATTGACAAGATTGATTTTGAAAACCATGAAACTGTCGCTTATGAGTTCATGTCTCAGGTATGTGCTGTACTGTACTGTACATCATGTCTTAGATTCTGATGTAAATCTCTTGTAAAATTTACAAAATACACCAAAAGATAATGTTAAGCAATCAAATGTACTGTACAGTATATGCTATTGTAGCTTTGCAGACATCATTTATCGTAAGACTCACTTTATTTGGGTAGTTAAGGTAGTTGACCAAACTCTTATATGGCAGCGAGTCTTATTCTTTAAGTATCTTCGGGTTTTCTTATGCACTTTGCATATTAAATACTCATTTGGGGACTTCATATGCTTTTCAGGTCTGAAAGAGCAAAAATTTGCCAAATTGCTTTGAATGTGAATGTGAAAAAAAATGCTTTCACCCATACTTTGCAGGCATTCTCCCTCTATGAAGATGAGATCAGTGACAGCAAAGCCCAGTTGGCTGCTATGACGCTAATAATGGGAACTTTCCAGCAGACAACATGTTTCAGCGAAGAAAATCATGAACCTCTAAGAACACAATGTGCCTTGGCAGCTTCCAAACTGTTGAAAAAACCCGACCAAGCCCGTGGAGTCACAACGTGCTCTCACCTCTTCTGGTCAGCACGGTCACAACACACCAACAAGGAGGAGGTATCTCACACGCTTCTTGTTGTATCAATGCTTATAATTTATCTGCTGCAAATTTTATAGTTCCTATACAGTAAATGTAGAATCATCATCTGTTGCTAGTGTCTGGTTTTCCCATGTTTTGAGTTGGATGGTACAGGAAGAATCTATTCCAAGTAACTGTTACTTCTGGGACTACAGTACAATAGTCTCAACAGCAGGACTTGGATCTAGTTCCACATTTGATATTCTGTTGTTAAGTTATTTTACTCATGACTGAGTTTAATGAGTTGATATAAAAATCTGTAATTGAACTGTATACCGGTATGTCTATAACAATAAACTGCCCATTATGGGATGGCATCATGAACAGTCATCACCAAACAGTTTAACAAGTGACCATCACCACATTACCTCTGTTTGTAATTGTTCCCCTTTGGATATTTGCCGAGGCAACCTTCATTTCTTCTCTTATCTTCATTGAAAACTCAACCTTGTCAAGATTTACAAGATGCTAAATTGTTTTATTTACATCTGTGAGTTTAATACATTCTAATGCACATTCTCAGTGTTGAAATTCTGTAAAGTTACATTTATATATTTTTTTCAGTTGCATGATGAAAAACGTGTTCTAGAATGCCTGAAGAAAGCTGTCCGTATTGCTAACCAGTGCATGGATCCCTCAACACAAATTCAACTTTTTGTTGAACTCTTGAATCACTACATTTACTTTTATGAGAAAGGCAATTCACAGGTAAGTTTCAAGTATTGTGGAAGTTTCTTATTGATTTTTTATTCCATACTGGATTGTGAATACTGTATACATCTTATTTAAGTAGTACAAGATCTCCTTACCCTCCTTGACAAAATCCAGACTAAATTCATTTGCATCATCTGTGTTAGTTCTAACCATGTTACAGTTATCCTCCACCCATTTCTGAGATGGTATTCAATATTTCCCTTTTCTTAATTTCAGCTTTACTTTATTAAAACTTGATTCGAGAAAATTTATTTTACGGCCAAACTTTCTTTCTCGGGTAATTCCTCAATAGCTTTTCATCATAACTATATTTCAGGTAACTGTGGCAATGCTTAATCAGCTAATCAGCAAAGTAAAGGAAGATCTTGCCAACTTAGAGACTAGTGAGGAAACTGATCAGATTTCAAGACATCTGACAAACACTCTAACTCACCTTCAGCTCCGACTACAAGAACCGCCCAGTGATGGACCCAGTTATGAGGGTCTCCAGGTTTAAACTGTCATCCATGTGTCCTTCAACACCCTCAAAATTTTATATGTATATAATTTATCACAAAACTTGCATCGCAAATATAAAATCCAGTAATATGTAAATAACAGAATTTGATTGAAGTTATAAATAACGTTGGACATTAGACAATCGTTGTGCCGTGTACTGTTGGCTTTAGCAGTGACATGTTTTCCAGAGATGGAGAAATATTCACATAATACATAACAAAAATTTTATTATTCTATCAATATTTACTGACATCG
Source organism: Homarus americanus (assembly GCF_018991925.1). Lineage (NCBI taxonomy): Eukaryota > Metazoa > Arthropoda > Malacostraca > Decapoda > Nephropidae > Homarus > Homarus americanus. Next base: position 3,379,302 of record NW_024749657.1, on the reverse strand, counting down.
TAGTACAGAATAGCTTAGGAGGAGAGGTTTTCCGTATCATTCCAAGATGAAATTTGATTATATAATTTTATGTTCTCATTTGAAATGAGACATTTTTATGCATTTTCTCTACATGAAATTTAAATCTCACTTTTATATAATATTAACTATTAGGACATTTATGTTTAGTGCATCTGTATAATATAGTAACTATCAATATATGGCATAGTATTAAGAGTTATCATCTTCCCGAGAACTTTGTTATTATGTAATATTGTCTATCTTCAGTATCCTTGTGAAATACTTCGTCACACATTTGTCCAAAATTTTAGTATTCCTGCGTACCATCTGACTCTTCAATGGGAGAGGAGGACCTGAGCTTTCATATGTTGAGTGATATTGTCATGAAAAAATATATTCTAGCAGCTGTATGAAAAGTTTATTGTTTGTCACATATCTTACCAGTAGTAGTGTGTTGTGGACTATGTAAGTGGTGATGGTTGAGTGTAATGTTTGCTACACTACTATTTCATGACTGACAAAGGCTTAGTTAACAGGTGTTGTATCCACTTCTTTCATGCATGTGTACATTCATATACTGTATATGTATACTTTTCTCCATCATTCTCAGTGTAACAAGAGTGTAGTGAAGAAAATTAAACATAGAAAGTGTAAAGGGGCACAGAATGTGAAAATGAGGGGTAAGTTGCATGGTACAGGTATTAGGATATTTGTGCTGGCTGCCAGATATATGTGTACAGCTATGTAGGTACTGTTTAAGAAAAGTTTTTAAGGATTAAATTAATCAACGACAACATTCCTTGAACTTTTCTCTGACGTAACACTATTGTAGTGCTTGTACTAACCTTGTTCTTAATTTGTATAACTTATAATTAGGGAGGATGTAATAGGCTTAAATGCTATGCCACCATAGTTGTTAATATAATGCTGTCACAGTGAACTGTGTTTTATTGTGATATTTCCTATGCTTAAATTCCAATTCCAAAAAGAAGTATATTTCGGTCAAGAAATTACTAAGATGTAAGGCATACATTTTGGTGGTTTCGGCCCAAAATTAGATTTTGCTAAAAAATCTCAGTATAGGTACTCATGAGCATGCCGATTCCGAATCTATGGTCCATGATTCGATTGCAGGGTAATTAGTGGTCGTAATAATGCTTGGAAAATTTTAATTACAGGGTGTCCACGAGTTACGAACGTCAGACTTATGAGCACCCACCGATACGAACGAGGTCCCATAATGTAAATTATATTCAGAACTGACATAGCTACAACTGGTTCATAGTAGTAACATAAGAGAACTTTGCGTTGCTAGCGCAAGACGGAGTGGTGGGTGGGGCGTAATGCGTCGCCCAGCCACATGCCTTGAGGGAGTGTCGGTACACCTTACCCTCACCTGAGTAATGTGTGTGATCAAGTGCAAACTGTTGTTTTTTACTTATTAACTATTATTCTGCCTTCATCATGGCTCCCAAATGCAAACCTAATGCAAGTGATAGTAGGGCATCCAAGAAAAGGAAAACAATTACAATGAAAGTGAAAGTTGATGTAATTAAGCATTTTGAAAAAGGTGAAACACCCTCAATCATTGGTAAAGTGTTGGGCTTCAGTCGGTCAACGATCGGAACAATTTTGAAAGAGAACCAGAAATTTATTGAACATGTAAAAGGATCTAAACAAATGCACTCAACTGTGATAAAACAAAGAAGTGGATTGTTAATTGAAATGGAAAGATTGTTAGTGATATGGTTGGAAGATCAGCCAGTCCAAGGTTTCAATGAAAATGTTAAACTTTAATTTTTACTTTCCTTTACTGTATTTCGTCATTAAATTTGCACTCTGATATGGTGCACATAAAGTATGTGTTCCGATTTGGGAACGGAACTCGTTTGTAACTCGGGGACCCCCTGTACTGTAATCTGCCCCATGGTTTTCTGATAAAGGATTCTTGAACTGTATGTGGAAATATTCTAATTAAATCTGTAAATGGAAAATATCAAGAGAATTAGTAAGCGAGATGAGAAAAAGGTAAAGTACCATTTGATTACCAGTTATTGGTTCAGTTATGATGTTTGTCACCATGAGTATTGCCTAAAATATATAGGAATTAAATGCAAAAGTTCAATACATGTTAGTAAATTACATATGTCTACTAAATTACATATAATATGAATCCTCTTTATTTTTTAACATTGTTTCTGATCAGATGACCAGACTGAACAACTTCATGTTAGATTAACTTGGCTAAGTAAAATAATGAACCACATGCCAGATCCCATCCTGAACTATATACTCTTTGTAACCCGAGCCACAAGTAAACAGAAAGGCATATCTAGAAAAAACTGCTGCCTGTAAAGGTCAATTCCAGTCTTATTTTCATTTCAATGTAATTGTTGATATATTCAATAAAATGGATACTGGTCTGAGAAAAATTCAGGCACAGTTTGGGTAAAAAACTAAAAAATAAACCATCTGACAAAAGTATCAACTTCTTAATGCTGAGTGTGATGCCAGCAGATGAGATCCTTGTTAAATTACATTGACATCAACACTGACACTGGAAGTTGCTTTAGTTACAGCTCAAAATTTAACTGCAATAACTTGTACAGCATAAGGGTGAACAGTGTACAGCACATATTACAGCTTAATAATAATATGATAAAAAGATAATACAAGTAGTTTACTTTCCTTATGTAGCACAACTATATCCCTGTACTTCACGAATTTTTATGATGGAAAAAAAGTTTTTTTTTACCATTTAATAATATGAATCAGTTGTCGGCACCAGAGAATTAATAATTTAGAGAATGACAATTTTGAAAGGAAGTCAAGGAATTACTGGTAAATCTCTACTTCTGACAAATGTGGTGACTCACTAGAGGCTTCTGGAACATCAACAAACCCATTCAGTTTGTATTAGAGGAGCTCTCAACTACTGTATATTAAATTTAATTTTTATTTATTTAAAGTACAGTACAGTATTTATAAAACACTAGTTTCTTGATTTTGTTATTTAAGAAATACAACAAACATTCAACTGAGGGTCTGTGACTTATTTTAAAACCAAATCAATATAAATGCTCATTTTCAATCTCTAAAATTTGATTAATATCAATTAGAAAGAAACAAACAACTTTTTTTTCTGTAATAAAATACTGTATGCAAATAGACGGTTATGGTGCACAAGGATGGTAAACTTATTACAATGAAAAATGTTATCAGGTGACTTACCTGGGACCTCACCTGACACCAACAGTATCCCTGGCCAAAAAATGAAACTTATACCTACAGATATGAACAAGATAATTAATTATAATAATCTATCAGTAATATTTAAACAGCTGTTCTTAATTTGGTTACGTAACTGTCTCATGATTAATGAATTGAGTTTGAAATGTTATTCATCTATACAGTACAGTATAGTGAATACAGGATAATGGTTGTCTTTTGCTCTGTATGATGTCACACCTTAGCTGACTATATGGTAATAGATTCTTCCATAAAAGTGCATAACATCACCACATTTACAAAAAGTTGCTGCATGTTTCCTTCTTTTCTTAGCAACAAAGTACTGAATATTGCTTTACTTTGTGGTTGTTCTTGAAGTAGGGGAAAACAATTACAATGCATAATAGATACAGGGAAGCTGTAAAACAAAGTTTCAGGGTGACTTTACATTCACCATTTTGGATATGTTCAAACTTCACACAATATGTTTTTCCTTGTGTTTGTCCCATCATGCACCCTTGGTCCCTACTCTGGTAAGAACAACTGACTTTATAGTGTGAGACATTTGCAAAGTATAATTTGTATGTACAACTTAAAATACAGCTCCAGAATATTGCAATTTAACGTACAGTACAATAAAGGTTTTAATGGCTCTACATTATATGTAACCAAGTACTGTACAGTACTGTACGGTGTCTGCAACACTACCTTCTTGTGACTGAAATAATGAAAATAATAATGACATGTTCATAATGATGAGACACTAATAGTTAAGTTCACCTATTATGATGATATGCAACAATCAACAATGGAAGTATATCATAAAAAGGATAAAAGAACAATGACAGTTGAGACCTGGTGAAACATCTTTTTTTTTCTCTTCTTAGGGGGGGCTCTCTCATCCTCCTCTTGTCTACTGAACTTGGGGAGGTGGTTTAAGCCAATCTCCCCTCCCCCAAAGAAGCCAAAGATGGGTGTGTTGGGGAAGAACTGTCTAAATGCCTTTGTTTCCACATTATCGTAATCAAACCAAGGCTTACCCCGACGTCTATACCAGTAATAGCCACGGCCACAACAGGTGAACATAAATGCTACACTTTGGTCTTCGGGAAGACCACAGGATTTCAGCTTAATAAGAAAAAGAAAAAAGAAAACACCACAATTAATGAATTAATATGATACATGTAAATATAATCATAATCTCCCAAATCTACCATAAAATTTTTCTCATTATCAATCACCTGCAACAAGAAATATTTTGGAGCTACAGTATGAAAACCTGCCACTCACCTCTTTCATATATTCTTCAAAGACTTTTGGATTATCAACATATTTTGGGATAATGACTGATGCTGCCATAACATTTGGTCCTGATACAGCCACACCAAAGCTGCTCTGACTGAATGAATTGCTTCTTCCAGCATACAAGCAATCTGCTATACCACCACCAAGTGCAACTTTATGATTTTGTCTGGAAAAAAATATTGACAAAGATAATCACCTACATCTCTGAAGTTACATCAAAGAGGGAAAAAGTGTTCATCCAGGATCACAGTACAGTACACCATGTAGTGAATTTCAGTTTAATTTTCCTTACACACGAGGGAAAGAGTGAGCTGTGTTTCATCATCACCGGTCATTATCCAGAGCCTTGGGGAAAAACTGTGACCTATACAGTAATTTTTTTGGGGGGGAAAGATAGAAGTAGAGGTACAAGAAACAAATCCTAATAGATATACTGTACTGAGGTAGACACTAATTATGATTGTTAACCCCTTCACTATGGGGACACCACTTTTAATATTCTATTTGGTCAATGCCAGTGATTTTATTCAGCACTGAAGGAAACTATACACTTAGGGTACAGTACAAAGTATTTTCAATTTCTTTATTATCAAACAGCTTACCTGAGAAGAGCAGAGTGAATCAAAGCTTCTGTAAATCCTTCATCAAGACCAGCATCGAACACAAGTAGGGCTTTGAGATGGTCATCCTGAGACAGTGACGTCAAGTGGTTGAACTCATCAGCAGAGATAGTGAGGTTGTCACAACTCATATCCTCATCTTTGCGCTTTAAAAAATAGGAGAGAAAAAATAACAACAGAGGAATATAAGTAGAGCATTGCTTTCTGCAGGTACATCATTCACACTTCATACAATATTAGTGAATATACTTACATATTCTTTCAAAAATTTCACATCACAGAGATTAAAGAACTTCAGCTGAACTCCAGGATGGTGTGGGATCAGAATTAAAGAAACAGCATCTGTTTGGTGCATGGAGTCACTAATCTGTTCTACCTCAATGCTGTATCCCACACAAGGCCTCTTCTCATTTTTATTTACAGAAACGTCCTTAGTATCTGTTGATGAGCTGGAAGAACTATTTACAGATGCAGCTTCCTTTTGTGGTGGTGATGTTTTCTGTGAGGTTTCTTCTGGTTTTTGACTGCCACTTTCTTCTGACCTCCGACACCACCTGTTGGGTTTTCGTCCTTGTGGTTCTTTTTGATGAAGGAAAGACAATATTTCTTGATTCAAATTATTGGCTGACTCAAGGCAGTGTCCTTGGTAGTTGTTTTCAACTGTTCCTATAACACCTGTGGCAGACACCAGTCCAAAGTCACATGATGATGGTAGAGACCCACTTAAATACTGAAGAAGTGTCAACTTTCCTGTAAAAATATTTTTTTTTTATGGAAACAGAAATCTAAAACTTCCATTTCAGCTATTTTGAAGAATATTCAATAATTTTTCCCAAATTATTACATTAAATCCTAGTTGTTATGCAATTTATCACCATGTGATTCAAAACTTACAGGCACAGAGTAAGTGACTTCTTAAATACAGTATCCTAAGAGCTCAGATACTTAATTAGCATGTTAAGTAATACTTTTCTATGAAATTTGATCAAAATCCGTGGTATGACCTCAAGTGCCAAATAGTGTACAGTATTAAGTCAGGATTATTTTTGATGTAATGTGACTTTTTTGGGGAGAGTGAAAACTAGGGTATTTATATGGTAAAGATACCCATTACTTTTAAGAAAATGTATACTGTATAAAAGTGATTTGAAACTTATATAACAAAAGCAGATAAATAAGTAATAATTTCTCACCACTTTCCTCCTTTATGTTGAACACTTCTGGTTTGCTCGACCAATCTTCACTACAGAAGGCGAGGCAGTATCTTGGCTTACTGACAATATGATCAAAGAAACCTTCAAACAGACCAGTGGCCGTTGCTTCTCCTAAGGCCACCTGCATAAGAAAATATACATACCGGGTAGTGAAATTATCTGGAGATTAACCTTTCTCAGCTTATATCACCTGATGATAAAACACCCTAATGCTACTTAAGATCCCCAGTAATACAGTGTAGCTATATTATATACATCTAAACTACCAGTATGTATGGCCAGTGCGTTTGGTACAGTGGAAGTGTCCGGTGTATGGAGTTTAATATTATAACCAAATTCAAAGTAAACAGTACTATGAGGCACTTCAGACGAGAAGTAAACAAACAACAAAAGTAAAATATGGAAGAAAAAAATGATAAAATTTAATGGTTTTGAAGTACTGAACAGTGTAAATGTTTGACTAATAAACCTACAGCGTCTTATATTTTTTTTAGTTTGTTTATTAAATTTGCTTTTCCTTTATACGATCATACTGTACTTTTGAGTTTAAAAAATATATATGTATCATGCTTTTATTAGTTCAAGAGTTTCACTTATTTCAAAACTTAAAACTTTAAGTGTATTTTTTTTTAGTTTTCTACTACAGTATCGCTGCTTGTCTACATCTCACAAGTAGTGCCTCAGGTTGAACAGAGAAAGATAGCACGGGTCTTGTTTAGAGGAACATCAGAAAATCTTGTAAATACGACTACCGTGTCTCTATACTTCCCTGAGACTTATCGTACAGTATTCACAGAGACCACAAGTGTAAAATGCTTCTCATCTGTACAGGCCTCCCTTAGTCTACGAAAAGTTTTACATGCTGAGACTCACCTTGCCTTCTGTTGTGGGAATGCTGTGAGGATGTATGGTCAGGTAATGCAATTTCCTGCGTTTTTCTAGAATTTTGGCACCAACGTCTGCCCAAGTCCTGCATACAGATCGAACTCTTGATACTTCTCGGAAACTGAGATTCTCGAAAATTTTCTGGTGAATAAGAATGTACAATTTTATACACCCATGCACATTATTTCCCCTATGGAAATTTCATGAATAACTTAATAACCTAATCTTTGATAATTTTAGTGCTTAATATTCTGAATTAACCAATAGGCACAGAGGCCATAGCCAGCTTATCAGTGAATATTTGTCAACAGGATTTTGAGTAAAGAGATTGTAAATTATCAACAATATTTGCTTTTAATGCAATATATTCCTGCTCCGTAGCCCTGCCCACTACCGGGTTTAATTTATTCTACAAAAAGGGAACTTCTAAATATATGCTAACAGTTATTTAATACAAACAGCAGCAACAACAATGAGACAACTACTTACAAATAGAAATATGGCATTACTTACCGAGGGTCCTCTTATAATTAAAGTAGAGGAAAAGTTCTCATCTCTGAATGTGAAAACCTTCCTCTTCACCACCTTAAAGTATCACAAATATTGAACATAATATATTCTTTATTCACATCGTACCTGAGTAAGTTCCCATGACCCAGAGAGGACATTGCCAATATGATAGGCAGTGTCTTGGGAGGTCGCGGCGCAGCTCATCCTCGGCCTCCTCACCTTACCTCACTTCTTGTAAACATAACTAAATACTCTACCTGTTACAGATATATGTTGATAATTTTAAAGAATAACTTACAAATTAAATTAATTTACTCTATAATAAAATATATTTAATGACAAATAATTATTTACTGATGCAAATCTTGTTAAAGAAATAGTTTATTGTACCATCATTGGTAATTTTACTCTATTATGTAAGACGGGTTTATTTTAATACTGCTGCTGTTATTATTATCTTTATTGTTGTTATTATTATTAGTGCGGTTGTTTAAATGTTGCTCCAGGCTTTAAATACCTGAGCTGTGACATTTTTTTTTGTCTTGATGAATGAGTCAGTGTTGTTTTATCAATCCATTGTTATAACATTATTTTTCAACTGTTTGTAAAGCAAGGAAAGTATACAGAAGGAAGCGCATCTTAAAGCTACCAAGTGTAGGGCCGCAGTGCGTCGCTTGGTCACTAGATGGCGGTGATTAATGGCGGGAAAATTTGTGTCGGCTATTTGTTTTGACTCCATGGCGGGAAGGTAAGGGCTTAACCAGTGTCTTGTGTGCAGCATAATTAAAATAAAATAAAACTTGAGGTTTCATTACTTTTCAAAGGACAAGTAAAGGAAAGTAGATATATTTAGTAAGCGTAATACAAGTTTAAAGATGGTTAGCACCAGAAGGACTTTATGGAATGGCGCCAAATTTCCAGAAGTTGTTTGGATGATAATAAGTAAAAAATGTTATAACAATACACAGAACCTATTTGAGCTTGACCTAACATTATCGAACCTTATCTAACCTATTTAACCTTACCTAACCTACCTAACCCGTGAAAAGATTAAACAAACCCAGCACATACTTTGAACACAATTAAAATCGCTGCAACATTTTTCTATTTGTTTGTGACAATTTTATTTTCATACTGTATTTGAAAATGGGAAATAAAATTGGGTTAGGTTAGGTTGGCTAGGTAAATTGAGATTAGTATTCGTTAGGTTAGGTAATGTTTGGTTAAGTTAAAGGCACACATTTCTCTTATCACATTCATTATTCAGTATCACCATTAAAACAATCGCGCAAAAATGAACAGCCTCGATAAGGTCCTTCAGGTGTTAGCTGTATACTACATCTTTACCCATAGTTTCATTTGAAACTTAGATTAAAGGTAAAAACTTTTTTTTACGGGGATTAGCCCACCCGGGCGAAAATAAAATAATAATAATAATAATAATAATCAGTAATTATTCTCATGTCCAACTTTATTTCCTTAGATAATTGATGCAATAAAAGGTTAGCTGATGAGATATTATGTCATCTTTCTCTTAACTTACACACACACACACACACACACACACACACATATATGCTGTGTATATATATATATATATATATATATATATATATATATATATATATATATATATATATATATATATATATATATATATATATATATATATATAAAACCCAATAAATTATCAATAATCCAACAAATACGTTTTACAAGTGAATACTTTTGTATGTTATGCATACATTTAGATAATACTAAATATTAAAAATTTTACTGCAGTACACATGCCATTCCATATGTTCACTAGTGAGAAATCAGCACCAGGTAATGATAAATGTTTAACGTATAATGTAGAAATTTATGATTTGGACATCCAACAATACTGACCTAATCTCATGCTACTTTATACGCTTGTCTTAAGCAATTTTGTTTTGCATGGCTGCTTTTTGCTCTTGCTTATACTTTGTACAGTAATAGTTATTGCCCCCATCAAGTTAAGCATGAATGCCTTTTGCGGGGGGGGTATGTAAGAATGTGTATTTGTAATTGTCGTGCACTTATTCGTGTTATGCTTTAATTGTTGCTGCTTCTGGTTGTCACGAGTATGCTTTTATTTTGCCAGTACAGTATGCCTTTTTAATTAGATGATGTTCATGATCTCTGTAAATGGTTCTTACATTTGCTGACTGACCTGATAAAAAATATGTAACAAGTAAATATAATTATTAGACAATAAAAGTAGCTTAGCTATTCAGTTTAATGTAATTAATTACTGTAGAGCATGTAGCACATTTAAATACAAATAAAGTGTTTTGTAGTCTGTAAGACCATTTATAAATATTGATTAAAATACTTGTAAAGAACACAATAAAAGTTTCTCTTCTATTAATCCGTACATGAATAGTATACCTGTGATATACAGTATGTGTGTACAAATCAAATCCACTGATATGGATATATTGTGATTGAAAGGAATGACTTGAAATGTGTAGAAATGTGCCTTTGAACATAATCATAACAAAAAGCACATTGTACTTTTTCCTGTGACTTTGTTTCTGATCACCAATAGGTTGACCTTAGCAGAAGTACATGAATTGTGCAGTAGGTGGGATGATAATATAGGAAATCTCTCAATTTGATCGTAAGAAGAGGCATCCCTCAGGATCTATGCTCTTGTGTACAGTAATAATTAATGTATAAGAAGTAAATCAAAAGGAGAATTTTGAGTCGTCGATATACATAATGTGGTTTTCGTTAAATAATATTTTTTATTAAAGTATACCCTTAAAACAAAAACATTCTCTTAAAAACGCTTGGCCACTAGATGGGAGGCTAATCGGAGTATCAAAGTAAAGTATGGGAGACGCACTTCCTTTTATATACTTTCCTTGGTTAGGAAATTATAAACTTCTGTCGTCGATATTTTATAGGCCGCAAAAAGTTTTAAAAGTATCATCCGATGTTCTTTTGTTTTCTTGATCTTCAGCTGTTGACTCCATAGTATTTGGTTCTTTTGTTTATATATTAAAGGATACTTCTGAAATACGAAAATTAATAGATAAATTAAAAAATGAATTAACATTAATATTTATATCTCGAGAACAAAATATTATTAATATTCATTATTGGAAGATTCTCCATGTAGTGATTTATATCTTGAATTGTGAAAATATTGATATAACAAGAATAGTAAATACACTCGAATTGAAATTTATCTTCTTAAAAAAATATTTGTATACAGTATACATATTTCTTTGAATTAAATGAAAAACTTGAATATTATATATACAAATATGAAAAATACTTTCAACGGTAATGATAACATTAAGATAAGCTTTTTATATGCGTCTTATCTTGTTTTCGTCGTTTAGAAGTAGGGACCAGCTTCAGCAGTCTCACGACGGAAAAATAAATTTTCTATCAGTTCATTTGTAAACCGTTGCGGCGAATGTGAGTGTCAGAGGACTTGATATTTGTAGATTGACGACTATATAAACATTGGTGATATCGAGGGTGTTAGGAATGATATCTATAAAGAATTTTGTGGGTTTTGATGGTTAAATGTTGGAGTCACGGCCCGTGTTTTGGTCGGCAGTTACTGTGCGAGCTGTGTTAATGAGCTTATTCCTGTAGTTCCTCTTACCTGCTTCCTGGTACACAAGGTAATACTGTTTAACACCAGCCTCGATAAACTAGAGCTTTGAGGATTTTGTCATAGAACATTTGTTACCTGAGTGCACCTGTAGTTAAGGACCCAGAGACGGAAGTATGGAAAAAATGACTCCATTTACCTTACCTTATTTACCTAATGGCCACCCACTAGAGGTGCCCATGCCGAGGAAAGGAGGCTAGTGGCCTGTGTAGGATCCCTCCATTGTTCTTGATAATTTTGTCAAGGGATATTTTGAAGCCCAGTACTCTTCTTGGTTCCACAGCCTAGGCTGGTAGACCTTTCCAACTCTCCTTTAGTATTCTAGGATGAATCAAGACAGAGCCTGGCTATTTTTCAGTCTTTATCATTAGTTTATAAGGATTTACAGGACTACTTTCTACCCTTGCATCTCTAGAAAAACTGAACAAATTGAATACTATTTATTGGTCACCAAACTAGAGATAATTTTTTGGGGGGTGTGTATATAAAGTTGTATCCCCCCCACAGAAAACAAGCAGCTCACACCATGGACACGACTCGAGGCAGTAAGGAGATGGTGCTGCTGGCTGGCAACTCTCACCCAGAACTTGCCCACCTCATAGCAAGGTGAGACTCTGACAGTGTCACGTTCAACTCTAAGTTTATTACGTAATGATGTCTTCTGGACGACACATTCTGTATAGTTTATTGTTTGGAGGTTTGGTTATTATAAATGTTTCATATTGGTAAAGTTTTAGTCTGAGGAAGAAATTGAAGTATTGTGCCTTACATATTGTAGTAGGTTGAGTTAGGTAGTGAATGACAGCACTGAAGTGTATTAGATCAGACATTTTGTTTATTGGAAGATTTTACCTATATAGACCAATACGTATTTTAGAAGAAGAATTGATCTGTTGTATGATTGGGTATTCCTTAGTTTTCCAAACCTGTGAGCTGCTATTATTTTGTTAGTTCTTTAGGCGTTACTCTTATTTATACAGATTGCGTGCTAGGTCTTGCTAGTGTGTTTACGTTATAGAAGTAATTCGTCCACTGATAACAAAATAATAACAAAAGAATCAGGGGTAGATAACACAAATTAAGTAAAATGACTGAACAAAACACAAAGTTTGGTGTGTTAGGCTACAAGTTTACTGATTATTTGTGACATTTCAAACACTGACTCATTTAATAAACACTAACATCCCTTTAGACTGAAGAATACCAGGTAATAATGGATCAACATAGTGCTGAGAGATACAACCTTCTGGAATGTAATTTGTAGTGCACTTTTTTCAAGTTATTTGTCATTTTTATTTATTTTTTTAATTCATATCAAATTCCAGTTTGTCATTATGTGTACTTTTACCACTTTTGTGTGTTTTAGAATAACATTTTAACATTTCATTATTCCTCACTTATCCAGTTCAAGCTGTTGATGTGTTGTGTAGTGTGGTCACCAGGACTTAGACTGCTCTTGTTGAGGTGTCATCCTGGTGAGGTCAAATTGGAGAGTTCTGGTCTCTGAGGGAATTGACAAATCCTTCTCTTGTATCATGCATAATGTGTATAACCTCAGACTGTTAAGGTGGTGACCAACTTTTTCTAAACATCAGTCAGCCTCAGTTGGACACAAGAGTCAGCCACATGACTGATAGAAAAGTTCTCAACTCTTCTGTAACGGCTTTTTTTTTGTGACTTTATTACAATTACGGAAATGTGTTTCAGCACTTGGGGTCATACCATGGATTTGTTACAATTTCATACAAAGGTGCTACTGTATTTTTGTGTTGAAAAAGTCTTATATACCAGTAATGTAAAAGTAGATTTCTTCTTGTACAGGGAAGCTCATTAGATTTTTGTCTTTCATTCCATACAGTGTGGTGAGAGGACTAACTGAACCTCACCAACAGTAAGGTTTCTCCTACACTGATGATCTGTGGTTCTCATCTTTCTCTCGTTCAGATAATTGCCGCCATAAGGAAGGTGTCCGAAGATGACTCGACACTTTCTTGACTTAGTGAAGTTTGAAAAATATAGATGTCTATTATAAGGATAGATAGAGAACTGAAGTTAGATCATCTTAGCCAAGTCAGAAAAGTTAACCTTCTGTTTAATATGAGACAGAGAGCATATGTGGATGGGTGCTTGCATGTGTGAGTCCATCTGGAAAGAACTTACCAGTCTACAGGAGTTACCATAATGGACATTAGGAGAAGCATTATGTAATACAGAGTGATATACTGTACCTTATGGTTGATGGTCACTGTATAATTACTAACATAACTTTTGATTCTGAGTCTTATATTCTAGTTGTTTATTAATATAATATTGTATTCTTTTGATTTGTGTTTTGATAAGATTTCCTTTCAGTAGAAGCGGTAGACTACTCCCCATGGCTGCTTCCTCTTGTGGCAGTATTTGTTATTGATGGTTAATTGTTGGATCACCTGAAGATTAGCCCCTCAGCTTATTTCACCTTGATGCTACTTGGGGAGGGGGGGAGGCTGTAGATTAATTTAGTATTAGGGTGGTTAATTTTAAGGTGAGATAAGGTGGGTTCTTCTTCAGGTGATCCAAATTGTTATGTATTCAGTAGACGTTAGCAACTTAGAGTGTTTTGTCAAATGTACCAGAAAGTTTTGTTTGATTTTTTTTTTTTTTTTTATGTGGGCTGACGGAAGATTTTTTCTGTTGTGTTAATTTACAGTTCTCTTATATATAGATAAGGCATAACATAACCTGATAAATTACGATGAGACTAAAACAGTTACCGTATGTACTGTACAGGTTTCTGGTATTATTACATAATTCTTCATCGTGTTTGTCATCCTAGGATAGTGACTCGCTTCCTTCCCACGATAAACACTTCACTTGTGTGTGTCTGTGAACATCACCTGACAAACACGCTACATCTCACCTGTTGTTGTGTCATTAATGTTGCTCTTATGACTTCAGTTCATCAGGTGGCACTTGACTGTTAACAAAGAATTTTATATATACAGTATATACTATATAACTAGACAACAATATGAGATCTACATCTTAAGGTAAAAGTAGGGTACCTAAGATAGCAGTAGATCATATTATGAGACAAAACTTAAGAAAAAGAGACATGACAAGTGTTCAGTAAGACACAGTAGTACACTCGGTGTTAAATCCACTTTCTCACACACTGGTTCTCTCATTCAGTCGGCTGGGAAAGCCTTTTGGCAACGTTTCTACCTACCACAGCAGCAACCAAGAAACAATGGTGGAAATCGGTGACTCCGTAAGGGGACGAGATGTGTTTATTCTTCAGACAGGTACAAAGTGAGTCTGAGGGGCAGAGGCGACAGTGTTGTAAGTTCTTTTTGGGTGGTGCAGTACAGTAGTTAAGCTGTGGGGCCACAAATTTACAGTTTGCCTCAGTAGGCTAATATGGTTGTAAATTTTAATGTGTGTTTTCTCAGTAAAGATGTTTGATTATGATAATATAAAACTATTAGATGACAAAAAATAAGATTGATTAATACCTGTATATTGAGTGTTGTATAAACTAGTTACTCATTGAAAGTCGCCAGTTTGACCTTTAGGTGCTAGTGGAGTTTTGTTTCTGCTAAAAAGTATTACAGTATAACTGCATAGATAAAGAAATGTGTAGACATCTAATGTTTTCACAAAAATAGTTGATTAAATTTTTTTTTGTGTGTCTTGGATGGTGTTCAATCTTCACTTCACATTATACAATATATATTTGTTTTGGCTGTAGTCACCAACATTCTTATACACATTACAGTGTTGTGTCTCACCATATTTTGTCAGTAGAGTACGGTTCAGTGTGTTGCATCTGTTCAACTCTTACCTGAAAAGTCCATTCCATTTTAAACCATTCACTGGATTGATTTTTATTTTGTTATATTTGTTTATTTATTATTATTTTTTTCTTTTTGTCCAATAATTAGGATATTTTCAACAGGACATCATTTGTGGCTTCAGCACTGCCAAACATTTCTGGGTGTGGAGGTAGTCAGTGCATACAGCGTCAGAGAAACAATAACTAAAAGCAAAAGAGACTACATGTTTAAGAGACAACAAGACAACGATTTTATAATTAGATGGGACAAAAGAACCGAACTTCCCATAATATTGAAATTAACAAATGATAACGAGAATTTCCAAAATACCTGACATAGAGAATTTGACTTAGGACAAGGTTCCTAGTTGAATATCCTGCAGCTTGAATGGTGTCAGGTCAAAAGAAGGTAATTGGGGTTCTTTGATTAGTTTGTGGGGTTTAGAGGGTGCCGTAGCTTGTCCTCCAAGGTCCACTAACCAGACGGGTCGCTTGGTGCATCAGACAAAGAAAATCATATGTTTAACGGAATGAGCCATTCCATTGATTCCACCTATTGTACAGTGTTGGCATTTTAACACCAGGTAAAGCAGCATTAGATATTTATTTTGTGCATCACAAGACTTGCTCCAGCACTCATTACCTGTACAGTACCTCAACCACCATACCTCACGGGATCAGTTTTATTGCTCTCTCTCTCTCTCTCTCTCTCGCTCTTTCTCTCTCTCTCTCTCGCTCTCGCTCTTTCTCTTTCTCTCTCTCTCTCTCTCTCTCTCTCTCTCTCTTTCTCAAGCTCTGTATATGTAACATGACTAACAGTGTAAACTATATTTGGAAGTGTTGTACAATAGTATTTTGTCTTCTTTGCCAGACCTACTGTACCATCATGTCTGCCTCAGTAACTGTACCCTGTTGATTTATTCCTAGTCTTCTGTAACTGTTCCTACTATTGGAGGTTTTCTTCTCATAAGTCTCACTTCTTCACTGCTTGTCAACAGTCACATCAAAGTTGAGCATAAAGGCATAAAGGTTCCATTGAAGAAGAAGATTCACTTGATGATGACTTGTATGTTACCTCCTCTGACTACTGTACACCACCTTCATTGTTTACCCTTTGCCCTGCGTTGCTGTCCGTAGTGGTGAGGTGTGGGTGTTTTTGTTCATACATCTGACCAAATATCCATGACACTTGTTTTGTTTATGGTATGATTTAAATGTACAGTGATTGGATTTTCATAGTACAGTACAGAAGTTGTTTTAATGCTGTCTGTCACTCACACCCAGGATGAATTTGAGCCTTGGGGAGATCCATCCATATGTGAAGGATTTATGACCTCAGTTAAATTGTGTTTGTGGGTGGTGGAAGTCATATGAACTCAGACTTAACTCATAATTAACACCATGAGACCATATTATTGTGATTAGTTTATGTAAAATGATCTTCCTTGTATCCATGATTTTTACTCCAGTGTGATTATGACTTCAGGTGCTTCAAGTGTTGCTTTTTACATGTTAGTAATAGGAGGAGTGAGACATGTACAGGGTAGTGCAGTAATGTTAGGAGTGACAGACTCTTGACCTAATGGGAGTTGTACTAATATTTAAGACATGTTTATAGTCATATAAGGATGCTCTCATAACCTGATCATTGATTCCCCTTATGTTTACATTGTTCATTTCCACTTGGCTATTCTTGTAGTGTTGTGCTGCAGGACTAGAAGAGCTCCCATGTGTGACAAACAGCTTTTCTCGCCTCTGTTGCACTTTGCCATTTTGCTGTTATCTTGCTTGTTATTTTTTTTCTTTTTAATTTTATATCCTTTTTTTTTTTTTGCCCCCTTTGGTCACGCCTCATTCACGTAGCAAGTTTTGTTACTTCTATGTGGGGGTGTCCAGACAAACCTTCTTGACTCCATGCAGCTCCTCGCACGCCTTCAACTGTTTACTGACGGGAAATTCTTTAATATGACTTTTTGCCAAGTGAGTTGTCCCATCACAAGCCTGTGTTTGGTCTGAAGACCTCCCCAAACCAAACTTCATGCTTGGCTTGCCATCCTGCTGTATGTCTGATTACCCTCAGTGCTTCATTCACATCCACTCCTGTACAGTATAGTGTTGTAAATGTTATTAAACACTCAGTAAAAGAACAGATTATTTTTAACAGTACATGAAGATGATTGTAATTGTTTAGAGTATTCAACACTGTACAGTATTTATGTTTTGATCAGTGTATGTGAATGAAAGTCTTGAGGGTCAGCTTGCTCTCTTTATGTCTATGTAATCGGCAAATGCTGTGTTTAGAGCCCCTTACCTGTTTTATTTTGTGTGTGCGGCATCTTTGCAGCCGGCTAGAGGTGACAGTAGGGCGAGCAGAGGTGAAGGAAATGGCCAACCGAGAGACAAGTGTTGAGATCATGGAGTCAGTGAGAGAGAAGAGCGTTTACCTCATTCAGACGGCCGACCCCAAGTAAGAGTACTGGGAACGTTGACCTTTGTTCTGCTTCAGGTGTTCATCAGCAGTGTTCAGGTCACTCAGTTACCCACTTATCTTGTGATCCAGGAAATAGAAACAGACATATGTTATGCTTTATGCATGTGCAGTTAACTTCCATGTGATGCAGAGGTGTGACATGACTGTATTTGATATGAACAACACACACATTAGGTCTGCTTCTGCAGTGGTTGTGAGTTGTGTCGTCACTAGTACTGTAGTAGAAGTAAATCCTAGGGTTTGGAACTGATGTGAGTCTGACTGTGTAATGGAATGTTGTTATGAAATGCACAACTAAATTTAGATTTACTGGATACATACTGTAATTATGTACAGTACAATAAATGAGAATTCATGTCATGAGGGATAAGTTATGGTGGGCAAGAGGAGAAGAATGCACAAGAGTGTTTTATATGTAGAGTGAGCACAGTTGTGGGATGGGGGATGTGACACATTGACAGGGCAACTAGTTACTCATTATAAAGGTGTAAGTGTGTCAGTAAGTGGATAATTCTTAACTTTTATTCTGTCCCTTTGTGTGTAGTGAGTTGTGCTGCAATGGAAATACTGTACTGCACTGCCTCTCACTGAAAGTCCAGGATTATCTTTACTATTTTCACAGCTGTAATTTGGGTTTAACCCCTTCAGTACTATGCCTCTGCCTAGTACTATGAATTCACCCACTGAGTAAGATATCTTGACCCTCGAGTACAATGACTTAGCCCCTTGAATGCAATATTTAACACCTATTATATGTTGTCCTATCTTTTTAAAACGATGGCTAATCCCCTCGAGTACAAAAACTTTGTACTCATAAGATTTAGTCGTTGTATTCAAGGGGTTGAAGTAATTCATCCATCAACTGAGGTACGAGTACACTAAGGTTGGCTCATAGATCTCTTGCTTCTCACTGCTTGGAGTGCCCTAAACACCATACAGTACTATTATGAGGATTATTTAAATATCTCTAAAACATAATAGAATTTAAAAAATATATAGTGTATATTTTAACAATGGTTTTTGTTTAAAAAATATGTATTTTTTACCAACCCTGCTGTTCCCATAAGTTTTGAATAATTTTTATTTACATTTTATTAAAAATATAGACTATCTTTATATAAACACATTAGTTTGACAAAAAATATGCCTGGCCTAATACCTTGCATTTCGGCACTTGGGGTCATATCGAGGATTTTCTTCAAATATCATACAAAGTTACTTCTTTACGTGTTGATTAAGGATCTGGAATCATAATTTAAAAATAAGAGTAATTAGTTTTAATTAATGACCTTTTAAATAATTAAAAATATTTAGAATACTCTATATGTACAGGTATTTAAAAGGTCAATTAGGATGTGCCGGGAGCACAGCAGTTGTTGTAGTTGTAGTATCTGTAGTAATTCATTTCTTATAATTATTAATACTCAGAATGCTTTATTGGTCTCAATGATATCTACAAACGTGCCAGTGACTGTAGAGAGTTTATTTAGCTAACATTCCTTACACTTTCTCTCCCTCTATCTCATCTTATTTACATACCTACTAGTTTCCTCATAATTTTAAGGCATCGACTGGTGACGTGCTCTGCATGCTTTATTTTGTTACTCACTGCATGTTAAAGACCTGTTTGTTTGGGGAGGTTTTAGGGTTTGTTTTGGTTTGACTACAAGATCCGGAATGGTCGTGTCTGCACTGTTGCAGTAGCTAAGAAGTCACTGACGACGCATAGACCAAAACATTGATTGTCGAATACTCGTAAAGGACACGTGGGTTATCTTAGGGGTGATGGCATAGTTCGTTAGGTTACTTTGTGTGCCTGGGTCATTGTTTGCTATCTAGTCATCATATAACCCCAGTCATTGTGTAACCCCCAATCATTATGTACCCTCCAGAGTGTGTTACGAGGATAAATTAGCCTATTAGTGAGTTGGAACGGGATGTTTGAATTGCTAGAATAATAATAAAAAAAATCTAGTACCTTATTTGATGTTATTATGTAGATAAAAACCCTCAAGACCTAAATTTATACCCCAAGCAAGATTTAGCGGAAACCTCACCCAGTTATTCACTAATTCATTCACTCACTCAGTTAGTTATATTCATTCATTCTCATTCTCACTCACTCCATCAGTTACTAATTTGTTCACTCACTTATTCCCTCATTCAGTTCGTCACTAATTCACTCATGATCAACATTGATAAAGGTAACTGATGCAGCTGCTGAAGTACTCCTGATAGTTCTGGTGGGACCCAGACTATTACAGTATCAGGATGTTGTTGGTGCGGCTGTAGCTAGATGTTAAACTTGACCCTTAACCGGTAGCTGTCTTCGTCATCATTGGAAATTTCATGTTCCTTGCGTTCCCTTTTTTTTTTTTTTTTTTGTCATGGGGGAAACATTAGCCATCGGTTAAGGGTTGATGTTCTCTCTTTTGTAATTTTTTTTGGTATTTTCCTCTCTAGTTGTCTTTCATAAGTAAAACTATTAAAAGCTTTTCTTGATTATGGAGCTTATGTTAAGATGTTTTGCTTAAATGTAAGAACTTAGATTGCTCAAGTGTTCTCCTTTGTGGTACTGATGCTGTGTATGGTTTTCTTAACACTGCAAGAATAAAATGAGTTATTTGTGCTATTGCATACTTACAGTAGTTCAGTTCCTTGCATTTATTATATATTATCTCTAGAGTACAGTACAAACTTCTTTACACAGTTTTGATATTGAAGAGTCAAGGTGGCATCCTTAGGACTGATCATACTTGCCTGCTGTATGCTAAAGCTCTTAATGTGTGTAGGGATGTGAATAACAACATCATGGAGCTGCTCATCATGGCCTACGCTTGCAAGACGTCGTCAGCACGCAACATCGTGGGGGTCATCCCATACTTACCCTACTGTAAGCAGAGCAAAATGAGGAAGAGGGGATGTATTGTGTCAAAATTACTTGCCAAAATGATGTGTAAGTATCTTTTGTTCAGTTCACCTTAATCAGAGTCAACATTATTTTGGTTGAATAAGTTTTAAAACTTGATATTTACTTGGAATTAATTTCTTTTGTGCAATTCCACTGTTCTTCATCTGACATAAACTCTCTTGTCTTTTTCCCTCCAGCCACTAGCTTCACTGAGTCACATTTCACATCAACCATCTTGTTGCCTCCTAACTTAAGACCTTTTATCTTCTGCCATTCCTTCTTCTGCAGGAGTCTATCGTTAGCATGGCTATGGTTCACCTCCACCATGACAGCGAATCAAGCACAGGACTTGGATCCAAACCCAATGAATTCACTCTTCCTTATCTTCCTCTTTCCCATAATTTATTTTTTTACATTTCTTTTGGGTAAGGGAAAAGGTTACATTCTTGTGGGTCACTGGAAGGATGGGGGTGATGGAGGCACTAAATATAATGGTGGGTGGGGGCTCCAAGGGACAGTGATGCATGAGAATGACCAAAGAACTGATATTGAGTGAGTTTTTGGGAAAGATATGATGATAGGTTATAACTGAAGATTATCCCATGGCAAAATTTTCATCCATTCCAGCAGACACATGAACTTTTTAACTCCTGGTTGATAACGGTGAACTGTACCTGGGACCCAGAATGAATAGTGCAAATATTTACAACACTCATGATACTTACAGACAAGGCCGGCCTGACGCACATAATCACCATGGACTTACACCAGAAGGAGATTCAGGGGTTCTTCGAGTGCCCCGTCGACAACCTGCGAGCCTCCCCCTTCCTTCTGCAGTACATCCAGGAGAGTGTGAGTACTACACATTGCTCACTCTCTCTCTCTCTAGGTCCTTCTGGGCACTGAGACATATACATGGGATGAGCAATGATGGCTTTTGTTGATTCATATTGATATTTGGGTGATGACATGAACATACTGCCTGACCTACTAGCACCTCGAACATACTGTACTGCCTGGCCCATGAACATCTCGAACATATTGTACTGCCTGGCCCACTAACCCCTCGAACTTACCTGTACCGTAATACCTGGCCCACTAATACCATGAAAATACTGCCTCACTGATCTTGACAGAGGAGAAAATATCCAGGCTCTCTTAATTACAGATTCCTGACTACCGTAATGCAGTCATCGTGGCGCGTGATCCCGGCTCAGCCAAGAAGGCCACATCCTATGCCGAGCGTCTCAGATTGGGTTAGTTACTTAATACCCCCTTTTGTTAATATGGTACAATGAGAGTCTTTTGTTGTATGGTACAATGAGAGTCTTTGGTTATATGGTACAGTGATTGTTATTTTATGGTGTACTGATTATTATCTTTCGTTATATGGTACAGTGAGTCTTATTTTTTATGGTACAGTGATAGTCTTTTGTTTATGATAGTGATAATCTTTTGTTATATGGTACAGTGATACAAGTCTTATGTAATTTGAGTTTGATGCAAATTGAAATAATTAATCCTGAAGAAGAAAAAAAATGTTAAGATATATAATAACTTCCATAGTAATTTAATATGGTGAGTCATCCACATGATATCATCCGGCTGCTTCAGAATCATCAACAACACAGGAATATAACAAAGGCCTTATTTTATGTTGACCGACCGTCTCGGCTATTTCTCCTGGCATAAAACGCAAATTATGGTACCTATTTATTTTATTTGTATTTATTTTGCAAAACATCTGTATTTTTTATTATTGTGCTCAGAGAATGTGTGATGAATGTGTTCCTATTATGTTTTGTAAATAGTCCTATTTTGTCTTTTTTTTTGTCCTTTATAACTTGACGGAGGTGGATTGGTCGTTACTTAATGTCGGTTTAGAGTGAAGGTGATAACGTACTTGTGGCCTCTGCGTGGGTTTTAGTCTTCAATATGAAACTAAGTGTTATTTAACTTGTAGATGCATAGATACTTAGCTTAACTTATAGATGCATAGATACTAAGCTTAACTTATAGATACATAGACACTTAGTTTAACTTATAGATACATAGATACTTTGTTTAACTTATAGATACTGTACATAAATGCTTAGCATATTTAACTTAGATGTATACATAGATTTGGTGTAACATCATGTATAGACGCCCTGTTCCTCCTCAAGGGTTTTTCATGTGCTGGTGATTGCAGAAGATCTGTGTTATTGATGGGTTAGTTTTTATTTATTTTGTTATTTTCTCGCCCATTTAGACTGAAAAAAGTGAGATTGATAGATGTATAGACTTACTGAGAGTTGGTTCTGGTATGTGTGTATTGGTACAGTCACTGATAACTAACTGGAAACTTTTTCTTCGTGTACAGGGTGTCTCTCTTTATCCTTGTCTCTGTTAATATCTTATCTCTTTATCTTTCTTTCTTTACCTATCTCTTTCCCCCTATTATTATCTCTCTCTCTCCCTAGCTTATTCCATCTGAAGGTATACCACCCTGATGCTTCCTTGGAAATGGGATTAGGTCACAAGTTGGTTAATTTTCAGATGGAATAAGCCAGAGGGTTGAAACTTAAGGTGATGTAAATTGAGTTATATATATATATATATATATATATATATATATATATATATATATATATATATATATATATATATATATTATATATATATATATATATATATATATATATATATATATATATATTTATTTATTTATTTATTTATTTATATATACAGGATATTTATTTATTTATTTATTTATTTAATTCAAACTCCAGACATGCTACATAATGTCCAAATTTTATCTGCATTATGGCTTTTGTGTATGACCATTGCACAGTACCAGATTCAAGGATACACAAGGAAATTTGACTGTATAGTAATTGATTAATGTGTTTAGTGCAGGCTTGTGAGACTCAGGCTTAATTCATAAACCTTGATATATTAGTTTCTTCCTTATTAGTAATTTGGGATGTACAGTACGGTATATATATATATATATATATATATATATATATATATATATATATATATATATATATATATATATATATATATATATATATATATATATATATATATATATATATATATATATATATAATCATTTTTATCAGCAGCAATAGAAATATGGGTAAAATATTGCCAGAATTGTATATGGAGATTATATGGTAGCTTGATGTGGAGGGACATTTATGGCAGGAATAGTTGAGTACCTACATCCAGACATTGTTCCTGGAGTTAGTGACTAGTGTGGGGTGGGTAGGTGGGGTGCTAGGCCAGTGGGGAGATGTTCTACTTATTGATAGTCACTGAGCTGGTCTTGAACACTGATAGTCACTGAGCTGGTCTTGAACACTGATAGTCACTGAGCTGGTCTTGAACACTGATAGTCACTGAGCTGGTCTTGAACACTGATAGTCACTGAGCTGGTCTTGAACACTGATAGTCACTGAGCTGGTCTTGAACACTGATAGTCACTGAGCTGATCACTGATAGTCACCGAACACTGATAGTCACCGAGCTTGGGTAAAGTTAGCTAAGTTAAGTTTTTGTTGGGTTTTATTAAATAGGGTTAGGCTATTTTTGGTGTAAGGATGGTGAATACTGTATGTACTTAGAAAAATATATTTGTGTCGTCCAGGTTAGTGAGAGATGGCTCCTAGATACTGTATAGTGTAAGATGTAAGGATAATGTACAAGAGGTGAGGTATGGATGTGAACTGACATTAAGGAGAGTATTAGAACGAAACTAACCTCGGTAATTATTCTAAAAGTGTGACAGACGGGAAAGTTTGTTTATGTATCCATGTCCTCGTGATAAATGTAATATAAATACAGCTTTTTTTTTTTGTGATTTCAATTTATATATTCCGTCTCTCCCCCTCCCCCCCAACTACCTGTAGGAAACGGTGAGTATGAACACTTTTTACAGGCTTGTAGCACCAGATGTCCTCGCTGTTGTTGTTATTGTTGTTATTGTTCAGTGGTTTGTGCGTAGCTTTCCAGTTTGAATTTCACACAAGGTTTGGTCTACTGCATTGCCAGAGGGACTGTCGCCCAGAGGTATTGTTCGCTTGTCAGCAGCAATTTTGTCACTATAGAACAAACCTTGTGGAAGAGACACGTGTTAGCGTCACATGCAACCTACACTTAAAATTGTCATTATAATTCTGCAGAAACTGAGACAATGAATCTACTGCATAAAATGAACTTACCTGTTGAAAATATTTGAGTATTTGATGCGTTCTTGAAGAATGATCAGTTTAAACAGCTACAAAGATTGTCATAATATATATATACTACTGTAGCAGTGAAGAATGATACAAGACCTTTTATATAAAGAATAAAATTATCACACGAAACAAGAACGTCTTAAACTTGAGGATCATTCCTGTAGAACGTGTCTCCGCCAGTAATTGTTGATGTTGTCACTATTGATCCTGTATCAGTAAAACTATATGTCAAAGACTTGCACCAGTAGGTACTGATAGACTGTCTTGCACATACAGTATTTCTTATGGGATGGGTTTACAATCAGCTTAATGTGTTCTGTATTATACTGTACGGTAGTTAACAAAATTACGGGACTGCTAATCATAATAATTCATGTACAGTACTGATTTAGGAACATGGAGTTACAGTATATTACAGTAATTGTTTTCACCTGTAGATGATTGTAATTAGCAGTCATTTAATGTTGGATGATGTTAACCAGAGGTAGTGTTTGTTGATCAGTGAGTCAGCTGCTGATTCTGACCCATACCCATCACTCCTGCTTTGCTGATGTAGATTATTATTGTCAAGAAATCCACGCGACAATTATTTGTTTTGTGTCAATTTATGTCTGTTGTGAGGATGACTGGTAAGTTATGTTGTTGGTTTTCAAAATGTATTATTATGTCAGAAACTACTTGTGTTGGGCTGGTATCAGTATAGTCATCACCCACCATTTGAGGTTGAAGGCTCTGCTTACTTGACCAGAAATTTGGTACAGGTACTTTAAAGATCATATTTGTGAGTAATGAGGCTCAGTAAACCTAGAGGGAGGTTAGGGAAAATTTTTCTTCTATTCCGTTCCATTTTCCCTTGGTAGTTGAACATCTATCATGTGGGGTGGCTGGTAGTGTAGGATGGAGTTAGTGAATGGAAGCTGCCATTCTGTTGTTCAGTGCCCCAAACTTATTGTATTCTTGCTGCTGGGTATTGATAGGTGGAGTTGATGTGACTTGTGTTATAATTAATATATTAAACATAATATAGTACAGTACATGCAGTGTTGTATCATTGTTGTAGGGACCAGTGAATAGTACATAAAAACATATTCACAAAAGTATTAGACTATGGTAATGGGAAGACTGGGGTGAGGGGACTGACAGACCCAGAAGTTTGTGAGGTAAATACCAGGAGCTTCGCGCGACATTCCATTTCCCATTAATATTTCCCTTTAGACAATTAGTGTAATTTTATTAATATTTTAAGTACAATATTGTTAAATAAGATGCTGTAATTAAGAAGCAAATTCTACTCATAAAATATATATAAAAGGTTAGTGACCCAACAACCTGATTGGTACTGTACACCCTCACTGTCACACACATGATAGCTGCAGTGTAGTATGGGGAACACACTGTGTTGCACTGTACAGTACAGTACTGGAGTTCACACTTGGACTCAAGTCTAAACTTTTATTCAGTTTCTGTGGACTTTAGCTTAAACTTGAACTTAGAACCACAGACTTTGACTCAGAATTGTGCATAAAGGGCTTGATGGCATAAGCCAAGTCCATTTAAAATCTATCATCGTAATTGTGAATTTTCAAAATTACTGTACAGCACTGTAAAAATATTTTCAGTGCATCACACTGTTTATATGGATAGTTCGTTCCGTACACTGGATGTGTACACTACCTGTATATAAAAATAATTGTGGATGCAACATCTATAAATAAAATCATCCTACAGGTGTCTTTGTCAAAATAAACTTGTTAAAGTATTTGAAATATGATGGTGTTAAATAAAGCAGCAACAACAGTGGTCACCCTTGATGCTTTTGGAGTACTTAACCTGTGCTGTACTTTATATTGTACAAGCTTTGTTGGTGTTGTACAGTGATGGTGTACATGAACTGTACCACACTTTGGAACATGCACCTGGTAATCAAAGGTTTGGACTCTTTTTAATGTCTGGACTAAGACTGCCTCACCTTTACTGAGTTGGACCTAAACATAATGGACTGTTTTACAACACAGGGCAGAAGAGTAAAGTTACTTATTAGGTGTAAGAGAGGTGACTGAATATCACAAGACATATAGATGTAAATGATTGATGTAATAAAGAACAGGGAGATGGAGGGAGTGTCATACTGAAAAGAGTACAGTGATGAGTGGTTCAACAAGTACAGTAGGTGCAGTTGAAGCCAAGAGTTTTAGGGAAGGATGCTGTAAATGTGTTACTTGGTCAGGTGGAGGAGGAGAGCGAGAGATGGGACAATGTAAAAGTACTTCTAGGTGCACATTTATCGAGCTTATTTCTATGATGACTTAAAGAATTCATGCACACCGACCCAAGCTACACGGAACACTCCAAAAATACCCAGACCAGCTCATATCTTGTGTCACATCCTGTTCCTTCTGCACGGTGCACAACTCCTGTATTATCCATTTTTTGTAACTAGTCGCCTCCTCTCTGAAAAGATAATTATGATGTTTTTGTGTTTTTCCTTGATTTAAATGTTGAATGTGTGTGTGTCTCTCTCTCTAAGTGTGTGAGTTCTACTTAAATATGCATGTAGTGTTGGCCTACTTATTTGACATGGATATGACAAAGTAGATTCACTGTAATTAGTAATATACAGTCGAGGAATGTTCTGCGTACTGTATATACCCTGTACAGTATATAAGTATATAAGTCTAGGTCTTCTACCTAGACATAACATGGCTGGTGTTATTGTCTGATGTTGAAGATCTGTAATTGAGGATGAGTGAATGTAATGTAGATGAGACAACCATATGTGTTGCCTCTGTTGGAGCTCACAAGTTTACCCCTTGTAGACAGTGCACCACTGTTGCTAGTGCTTCATACATCACACTACTTTCTTCCTCTTCCTACACAGTTGTTCTTTATTGTTATATTTCGTACACTCATTATTCATCCAAATTTGCAGTTACCATTCTGTCTTTATTGTCTTTGTTTCTCTCACCAATGCTTATTTCTCATTGTTTATCATTGACAACTACTGTGTTGTCATCACTATCATTTAGCATTGTTGGTTTTTGTTGCATTAGTGCTACCCTGTTAGCACCAAACTGTTGTCTGCTGCAGCACTTGTTTAGCTTGTCACTATTGCCTGTACTGTACTATGGTAAAGGATTCTCAGTAACATAAGTACAGGTATCACATTTGTGTAACTGACTCACAGTAAGAGATAGAAACATTATATCAACTACTACAGTATTGTTAACATATAATTTTCCTTCTTTAAATGTGAGTTTGATATACAAATTGTGTGTACTGCCAGGTCAGCTGTACAGTCCAACACCCACACATCACTGTTGTAATGCTCTCTCTCGGGTCATAGGAATTGCAGTTATTCACGGTGAGCAGAAAACAAATGAAGATGAACTGGCTGATGGACGTAACTCTCCCCCACTTGTTCAACACTCACGCATCATGGACGTGGGTGTGGGAGTGCCAGCTCTTGCTGCCAAGGAGAAGCCTCCTATTAATGTGGTCGGAGATGTGGGAGGTCGCATCGCTATCATGGTGGTAAGTGGTTTGATTACTAATATACAGTACTGTATAATATATATTGTCTCCCACCACTTGCAGAGCGAAGGACTATATCAGAGGATTCAATCCATTAATGTAATTTCTTTGTTTATGCAACAACTTTACAAACTTTGATCATATTTAAGCAAACTTACTACAAAGCAACACATCTTTTAACCTTTGGATAAACTAATGTTTAAGCAAATTTCAGTCATATTTGAGTTTGACTCATGTAATTCAGACATGTTGATGAAGCACTACATGTTTCTTGAGGTCTGTAGATATAATTAGTTTTCCCTTTGCAGGATGACATGATTGACGACGTTGCCTCCTTTGTGGCTGCAGCAGAGGTATTAAAAGACCGCGGTGCATACAAGATCTATGTAATGGCTACACACGGTCTGCTGTCATCTGATGCTCCAAGACTCATTGATGATTCTCCTATTGATGAGGTTTGTACAGTACTGGATGTTGTTAGTATGGAAGGTACAATAAGTAAAGTTTTGGAATTTAATAAAATTTAAGTGGGAAAGAAAGCCCTTATAGATAACACTGACATACATGCTGCCCTTGTGTAGGTGCAGCAGCAGCCCTTGGCATGTATCACAAGCATACTGACAGGAACATTTTCGTGAGTTTGGTGTTCGATCTATGTACAATACTCAACATTCTCTCCTTAATCAAACTTCAGGAATACAAGGTCTTGATGCACTGATTAATGTTTCACTCTTTGCCACTTTCCTTGATCTTCTCTGCAGTCACGATTTTTCCATATTTGACATTCATTAACTCCAAGGGCACGTTTAATATTAGCTCTTTGTTCAATTTTGTCATAATGTTTGAGCACATCCATCTTACCCTCAGTGGTGATGGCCTTATGTTTCTTAGCACCACTGGTACCAGGACAACTTACAGGATGCTTTGGTGACATAATCAGTTGGGCTAAACATGTGCAATATACGTACAGTATACGGCAACACAAAATACTGTAGCAGTGTAGCACTTCATGATTATAGACTGTATCTACGCAAGGCATGCATTCTCATGCCACGTGTACACGTGCTTCTCATACGGGGATGACGGTGCCATACCACCACGCTTCCAGCCCAATGATGATGTGTGTCGATGGTTGCATTATTGCAAACATAAGCCCACCTAAATAAAATAAAAAAACGTGTAAATGGACCAACAACGTTATTCTAAAAATGGTGGAAACCAAACACATGTAAATCAAGAGTACCTGAAATATGTCCTGTAGGTTCATTAGTGTGAGAGATGCTGTATTACCTTTCCAGTAGTTGTGTTTATCTCTGTGTTGGGGGGATTTGTTGTTGTCTGGACTGCTCTTGTTCAGCCAAGCCTGTACACATACATGTCCTTCAGTAAATGGTTTGATGGATATAATTAGGATTTGACAGAAGTGTTGAGAGAAGACTAAGTGTACATCACCTGCTGTATGTTCAGCTAATAGTAAGATACTGAAGTTATATACAAAGATTGTTGATTTACTCTCCATGATGATCCACGTGAGTGCTAACCTCAGACTATTGTTTAAACACACACACATGGTGTCAATAAAACTGCTGATGTTTTAGGTTTAACACATGACTCATAACTGACATTACATGATCTGAGACACACAAACTGTCTCCCTGCAGGTGGTGGTCACCAACACAGTGCCTCATGAAATTCAGAAAATGCAGTGTCACAAGATCAAGACAGTTGACATCAGCATCTTGCTGGCCGAGTCCATCCGCCGCATCCACAACAATGAGAGCATGAGTTACCTCTTCCGGAATGTTACACTGGAAGATTAAACCTCATCAGACAGCAGATATATATATAGATATATATTGATACTCTACTACTACTACTACAGTACTATATATTCTTCATATAATGTAATAAAGAAACATGAAAAGGTCCTTTTTAAAATTGTATTCATATTTTATTTAAGGGACAGCCTTCTGGAGACATCCAATTGCCAGAAACAGTAATGTGAATATCTATAATTTATAATAACTGTCACTGTAGCATGTATCATTAAGTGAGACAATTGACAAAATGATAACAGGTTTTTGGGTGCCTGATGGCCTGTCGTGTTGTGTATCTTCAGTTTGCTTTAATATTTGTTTCTGGCTGTTGGATGTCTCTGGAAGACTGCTCCTTGTTTAGTCTTTTAGGTTCAAATTTTCTTTAGTTTTTAGTTTTAATTTTCATCAAGAACCTTTATGCTGATGTGTGAAGTTGTTGTCATATAACAGTACTGTACTTGTACTGCATGTGTGGCTAAACTTACCAAGAGATGACTTAATAACAATGCTTCTTGGCCCAAACTCCAGCTGAAAGAATTTGGAAGATATTCTTCTGTACCTGGGCCCAGTGACATTATTCATTCGGACAAATATGGTGTGAATGTCGTAGTTCATAACTATTGTGAATTAAGTTACACAAACTTCTTGTATAATTGAAAGTTTGTGTCAGTTTTTATTGTTCATTAGAGAAAGTATTATTTTAATTTTGTTTTATTTTGCATGTTTTATAAAAGGAATTTTAGTCAGTGTGTGTCCTGTGCTGGTCCACACCTGACCATCCCCAAGTATGAGAAGCATACAGGTACTCACTGTCACTTTTGGCTCAAAATATTTTTGTCGTCAAAATAAAGATAAATGGATATATTATGTCCAGTGTTTCTCCAGTACAAAACACACAAACACATCCTCCATTTTTATCAGCTATTCAGCAATAGTTCAACTCATAGTACTCATTCTTAACACAAAATAATGGTGGCTGGCTGCAAGAACAGCCATCCTTCCCTCCCTAATAAAGCCACTAACAACTGCATCAAACACCAGGTAAACAAATTAATACAGGTGTGTGGGAAGTATCATAAGAGAGTGAAGAAATGCCTCGTGTTGGGTGAGGCTGAATCATTAACCCACCTGGTCCACAAGTACTATCTCAGCCTTATTAACATCACTGTCCTTGCTTCTCAACATCCCACACTGAACCTTAATCCATAATAACACACAACTCTTCCCATACCTTCAGAGCTCCCCTGAATTAATGCCAGTTTGTATCAATGATAAATATATTTTTCACCAGTGAAACCAGAGTGTGTGATGTACAGTAGCATACATAGGTCCTGTCACTTCTACTGCTGCTCTACAAACCCCGAGATTCAAGGAGCAGTAGAAGAGGCAATAGGACTTTTGTTCGTGACTGTACAGTACATAGTTACTTCATCATATAGTGTAGAATTATCTCACTAACATAAGAATCAACAATGAAATTAACTAATTGTAAAGTCTACATCTAATTATAACCTTAGGACAGTAATTTGTGTTCAAGTAAACTACCTGTACAACTATAATTGCTGTTGAGATACTGAACTATACTAATGCTCACTGAAATTGATCAGATACTGTATACCTCTTACTTTTAATAATAATATGTGATAATAAGTTCATTTCATGGTATAATTATTAATAATCTAAGGGTCAGGTTATGATACATCTCTAATACAAATCTTATTTTGAAAGAACAACTTTTATTTCATCCATTTCCTTTCATTCTTCAGGGTCAAAATACACTGTACAGTGCTATTCTGGTGGTGTGTTCAGAGCTGTTTTCCTCATGACGGTCATAGACTCACTCACCCTCCCTGTACAGTTTTATGTTTAACATCATATGTCAAACCTAATAACTTGTTATAGACATTATACTGTAGGTCCATCATATTAAAAGTAGCTTGTTGTAGAAAGTATAAAAATTTGTTCAACATTAATAGGTGCATAATCATGTGTGTCCTTTATAATTGCAGATTTAATATTGTGTCAAGCAAAGTAAGTTGTGATCGTTTAATGCAGCAGCCTGGTAGGACAGGACAGGAGAGCATGCACACACTCACTGGAATTACTTGATGTGTGTGGTTAAGGGGGAATTCTTGGGGTACTGTAATGTATATTTGAATACAGTAGTGGGATTTTCACAATGGATTTCTTATACACTGTGTGACTGATGATTGATATTTTTTTCTTTCAGTCATAAAATCAGAACCTAAGAAATAAGTAATGTACTGTACTGTACTGTTCAATGAACCTCTTATTGTGCACTGATTCAAAATATCAAAAGAAGAAGTTGGACACTCAATCATTATTCCTATCTACTTGTAGAGAAAGGAGAAGTGCCCTGTAATTTACTATTGGGGGAAGCCACCACATGACCAGTCAATTTCATGGTGTTTAGCGTCCCTGAGTATGTCAGTCCCAGTACACTGCCCTGTGGTGCCCCACTTTTCATGGGTACATGTGACGATTTTGTACTATTAATCACCACACACTGTCTACTGTCATGAAGATAATTTTATCCACGCTCGGACTCTCCCCAGAATTCCACACCCTCCCTGTTTAATTTTCAGCCTTTCATAACGTACACTGTCGAAACCCTTGGCAAAGTCTAGATATACAATACGTGTATCAATATTCCCACCACGCTCAAGGACCTGTGTGCACAAATCCTGCACCTTAAGTAATTGAGTCAAGCAGGAGCGTCCCATCATAAAACTATGCTGACATTCCTTTACTAGGTTGTTTCGTAGTAGATGTTCCATCAAGGCATCTCGTATGATGCTCTCAAGTACTTTACACATCA
The DNA here is from genome assembly GCF_018991925.1 of Homarus americanus. Lineage (NCBI taxonomy): Eukaryota > Metazoa > Arthropoda > Malacostraca > Decapoda > Nephropidae > Homarus > Homarus americanus. The sequence goes on along the minus strand of NW_024749657.1, from coordinate 3,346,253 downwards.
TGCTGGTCGTGCTCACAGGCCTATATACAGTACTATTTTTCAGTTGTTACACACACATCAACCCGGAGGTCAAATTTCATAAAATCAGTAAATAAGATTTTGATTACTGAGACAGACAAACAAACAGATACAGGAATAAGTGCAATGCACTCTCCGATCACCAGGCAGGGGCTAATAAAGTTATTGATTTATCTGATTATATACCCCCTACTTCCCTCATCGTTTTCCCACCCCTCCGTCTCACACCTCTTTACTCCTCCACCTCTTCCACACCCATCTCCACATTCCCGAAACACCATCGTTTAACCCTCCCTATGACACCACCTCCCTTCCCCTACCCCTCCCTCCGACACTTCCTTACCCCCACTCCTCCCTACCCCCATCCTCACCCCCACTCCTCCCTACCCCCATCCTCACCACCTCCCCCTCCGCCGCTTTTTTCCTAGTTGTATTAATAGTAATGATTAAGCACAGTTATGCTCATCTCAGAATGTACCAGAATTGGCGCACTGCAAAAAACAGGTAATTTATCATCATAAAATAATTTACAGATGCTTACCAAATTCTTGTAAATATGACAAAAAATTATATACAATCCAATCCAGTCTTTATATTTAACGATGAACAAATTGTATCCACGTGTGTGTGTGACGTCGTTTGTTTAATTCGTTTCCAAACCGATACTGTGAACACATTTTTGCGAGTATCTTACAGCATCTTAAGCACCCAAAAATAACTTCCATTTATTGTCACATTTTCCTGTCTTAGATGATTGTTTTTAAATATATTGCCATTTTTTACAAACTGGAACCATTGAAAATTTCACCCAACGGAGGACACGTATGCAAGTGGTGAAGCTGTGTTGCCTGCGTGTCGATGCTGTCCCACTCACCACGATGTATTGCCACGGACGTACATACATATATACATACATACATATAATCAAACAATATATCCTCACTTTACCCCGGCATAAACATCAATCATAACTAATAATAATAGTAATAAAAACATCAATATTAGATAATAACTGATAATAACAAAATAACAGTAATAACAAGAAAACACAGGTACACCCAAGTACAATATATGGCTTAACAAACAGGTTAAGTGAATGAAACCTGAAAAATCCACTGAACTCAAAATGCGACTCCACGGTCAGACCTCTATTCTTTTTCCCACATGTCCCAGAAATGTTGCTAAATGTTTCACGTCTTACAATACCTCTTGAAAGTTTTGTGAAGATGGTGATCATTCGCCAGATAGATTCGTTCAACATAACAGTAAAGGCATAATGCCTGGTAGTTTTTTTTAAATATCTCAGTAGTAGTTGTTGCTATAGTGGTGGTGGTAATGGTGTTATGGTTGTGATGTGGTGGTGTTGTGATGTGGTGGTGGTGGTGTCAGGGTTGTGATGGTGTTATGGTGGTGATGGCGTGGTGGTGTCGTTGTTGTGTTTGATAGCTATCGAGACGTTGATAAATATATAGAATAAGGCGATGGATGATAAGTAAATAGATAAATGGATAGATGGGAAAAGTGATAGATAAATAGATCGTAAAATCATTGTACGGTGTCACACTGATTCCAACATAAACAGTGCAGGTAAACATTGTACTGTACATAATATCCCAAGCAAGACGTTCAAAGATTCCGTTACGTTGAGATGGACTAATGAAATATCAATAAACCTAGTTATTTTATCATCACCCGCAATAACACACACACACACATGCATACATCCATTACTGCAACTTTCCATCCCACTTTCCTTCGTGCACAAGAACTTTAACGGCACACTTTCCCTTGAATAGAGAATTCTCCCACGCTGGCATCTCTCCACCGAGCTAAAGATAATTTTAGTAGCTGTGAAAAAGAGATCAGTGTCTTTTAAATGTTACTTTTTATTGACACGTAATTAATTTATACATTAAGTGTTCTTATTACAATGTTGGTTCGATAATGTGTGTGATAGAAAGATAAACAGGGTTAAAAGAGACAAAGACATAGAGAGATAACACAACATTATACAAACAATAACCTTCTCCATTAACCTAACCACATAATGCAGGGAAAAGTACAGGACGTTGCAACTGTCAGAGGAACGTGCATGACAGTTGCACTCCGCCAACTAAGTGTCTCTTATACTCTCTCCACACACACACTAGACATGTTGATCCTGGACGAGATAAATAGATAAGGTATTCAGTAAAATTATCATATAAATCCACATTGGTTTATCATTTAAATAGACAGTGAAGATACTCAAACAATTTACATCGACGGTGCAGGTAAACAAACAATGGTAAATAGTAAGTCAATTAAACCAATGCAAGACCAAGAAAGACGTTCAAAGCTAATTTATAAATATACACCAAGGATCTCTAGTACAGCCCCTCCTTTGTTCACCACCACCACCCTCATCCTGTTCCGCCTCACAGCTACCTCACTCAACTGCTATCAAGTGAAGGAGCTTAGTGGTATAAAAGCCTTTAATGTGTTTTGGGGGCTATGTTTGGTTAAATGGACTGCTTATCATTGTTTTATACCTGTACTGTCTGTGGATATTGTTTGTATACTTGTACTGTATGTATATTGTCTGTATACTTGCACTGTACATTGTTGTATACCTGAAGTTTCTATGTATATTAAGTGCATACCGTATCCGCATTGTCTAGTTATATATGAGGAACCAATGTGAACTTGTATGAAGATTTTACTGAATATCTACCAATCAATGCATAATGTTGCAGTCCGCCGCATCATAACAAACTCCTCAGCGCCATAACTCAGTGACAGATCCGGAAAATGGTGATTACCAAACACACGTGTCAGATCTGGTGAAATGCCGACACATCAAGGCTGGCTGAGACACTGCTTACGTGAGTCATGAGAGCGGTGATATCTCCCAGACTCACGGACTGAAGGATACAAATTTCTCTTTCCAGGAAGACGAGAATGATAAGGTCTGATCAACTTCCTCGAAACTCTTAGAGAAAAAAATACAGCTATTAAATCACCTCCTCGTGATATTTAATACCCTTGAGTTTTCCCGAATCAATAAACTTAAGAGTAGTCAACAGGTGAGAGAGAGAGAGAGAGAGAGAGTGTGGACTTGAGAAGGATGTGAACGAGTCTTGCCACTAAAGTAGGAGGCAACAGCTACTAGTCAGCCACAGCCTGACGTTCACCACAGTCACTACGGCAGCAGGAGCAGGACCACCACCACCAGCAGCTGGCCGTGATCCACTGGTCACTCGTGTGGTCTTCTCAGCAACAGGTGGCGCCCACTACCGTGTCCCTGACGTCACTATGACGTCACACAGTGGGGGGGGGGGGGCGGCTCGTCTCAGATGGTCTCAATCTGGGATAATATTTCCCCGCGCCCACAACACCAAGACTGATTCAACTAAACTAGACCCTCTCTAACACGACTCAACTTCAAGTAATTAAACAAGAGACTTCTATTGTTTACGTTTGGATGTTTTAGTTTAATACATTGTATTATGTTACTAATAATGCATATAGGAAGAAGGAACTGGGTATGTTGATTGACATTACGTATACACATACATACGTACATATATTTATTCAGCAAAATTGTCAAATTCATACATTGATTTAGCATGTAAAGTACATAGACATTACAGGTATACAAACAGTGTATATAGACAGTGCAGGTATACAAACAATAGTAAGCAGTAAGTATTTAACCAAGGATAGTCCAAATAACTCTATACAGCAACACGTGATCACAACATGACACAGCAATGTTTAAAGGATCACATGAAGATATACACCCCAGCTTATTTCACCTGATAATTAAACACCCTGACGCTATCTTAACATGGCCTAACCTAAAGCTAATCTAACTTATCTCAATTTAACGTAACCTAACGCTAACCTAACCTGACCTAATGCTAACGTAACATGACCTAAAGCTAACCTAACCTATCTCAATTCAACCTAACCTAACTTAACTTAAAGCTAGCCTAATCTAACATAACCTAACTTAAAGGTAACCTACCTATCTCAATTTAACCTAACCTAATCCGATCAAACCTTTCCTAATCTAACCTAACCTAACCTCACCTAACCTAAACCTCCCGGGTGAAATAAGCTGGGGTACATAAACCTCAAGTAATCTATGTCTCCAAGAGAAATAAGCTTAGCCACACTATTCAAGCTGTCACCCATCACTGACACAAACACATGAACATCCAGACACATAACTTAACAACATTCATGAGTAAATCAACATACGAGGATAATGTTGCGATATAAAAATCTCCATGAAAATCTGTAGACAGTTTTCTGAGACACCCTGTATGTTACTGAGATCAAGGAGGAAGTCAATATCAGAGAAAACGACTTTGAAGACTCACTCGCTATCATTCGTCCATAAGAACAGTCTATACATCCTCAGCATTGTTAAAACTTCCTCGCCACCATAGCACACTCGAGCTATATCATCTATCTTAAGTCAATTCTAATTATGTTAGGTTAGATTTAAGTTTATCAGAGTGTCTTTTTTATGTCGATATACCAAATCATATCTTGCCAGAAAGGTTTAGAAATATCTTTGGTTTTACTGTGCTTGGTTGAATATTCCTCGCAACTGGAACAAATAAGCATCTTAATATCGAATTAGCTGAATTTAAAATTGTCGACCTGAGAACATAAATAAATGATTTTGTATTACCAATTGAGTCTTCTGTATTGTACCACACTTGTGTTTGTGTTTTATTTCAGTTTAAATAGTTAGATACATTCTCAAATCTCAAGTAAGCAATTATATTCAGTGTAGGAACATTTCACTATGCTCCCTGATGTTAGATTCACAAAGATACATACGACAAGTTTTCCCATAATTAGCATATAAGACAGCATAACACAAAAGTATGTTGTCCCATCCCCTCTCAGATCTAACTATTTCCTAAAACACCAACACAGTTATGTAATAATTATCAGATTCCTTCAGGTTTTCTAGAAATCCACGAAAATTGGTCTTGGATACCCAGAAAGTCCTGAAAAAATATCCTGGACTTTTCATTTCATAGTAACTAAAAATTTTTCGCGTCAACTAATACCAGGTGGCCGTGTGTATTGTCGGTGGACTTGGGTGCAGCTGTTGTGTTTGTTCCGCGAATTCTGAGTCAAACATGGCGAGTTTTACGTATGACTAACTACATTATATTTACGGGTCTTGACATTGCTAACATAACTTGTGTCCACTCTACTCCTTAGATATTTTATCCTCGTGACTCGCTCTCGTATAACTTTCTAGTACGTACACATAATTCTTGCCAAAGTACTAATTAGTTTCTCTTGCATCAATATTTGTTCAGTTCCTTGGTAGTTTTGTTTACTCTCCTACAGCTGTGAGGGGAAGTGACAGAGCGTGATCGAATTAAGGCGGTGAGGTTAAAGAGGGGGGACACGTTATCTTAGACGCTGTCAACATTGTAACACTCACTGTTAACTAGCGACAAAAGTGCAACACTGACGTAATCTAGACGTTGCACAGGCAAATGTTGACTCAGCTTGGGCCATAACACGTCACACTTGTGCTGCTGCAAGCCATAAACAGATGTATTGTATCGGGAATTCTCCCCCACACACTCATCCTGTCACTATACAGTATGTAACTTGCCGATGAAATCCATGGCCCTTCAGGCACTTAGGCCCTTTAATGCATGAGTCGACTCGGTAAGCATGAACTCTCCGTGCTTCCGTATTGGGCGCTGTAAACACTTTTTGCTCTACGCCTTGCACAGGATGCAAGGGGTGCCCAATAACTAGCCCCTTCGCGTGGTAAATTAAAACAAAATAACTTGTGGGGTTTTGTTCCTTGTGTGAATAAGTTGTGAGGTCCTCCACGACACGTAGGCTACTCCCCACCACACATCATCGTCGACATAACTGTGACGTGTCAACAACACCGCCCGGTTATCGATAACACTGACAGTGATTGTGACGACTGGCATTTAACAGGTTTGATAGTGGGTCTAGAGGCCTGGCGGATTGTTAGGGTCAGCTTGGATTTAAATATATGATACACTGAATATTAAGTCTTCGGTAAATAAGACGGCAGTGTGACCGACACTGCTCACTCGATCATCTTCACTTTCCCAACTATTAATCCAGGTATCCCTTTACAGCTGGGTGGACTGTGGATGCCTCAGGAGCGAACCATCGACCCTTTAGACTGGAGACAGATGAACACTGTGTCCACTCGACCACCACCGCTCTCGGTAACTATATCTTATAAAATATTTCTTCACTTCTCGTAACCAACTCACATCATCCCTACCAGTTCAGAGTCACTGGGCTCCATCATACGTCTTTAATATATGTATAATGTCACTTACAATTTACCAAGCTCACATTGGTTCAACATTTTGCAACACACTTGTTAGCGGCGTCTCTCGTCGCCCGCGTCATGGAGTTGTGTTGGAGTGGTTATGGTTGTGTTTGTGTTGTCTGACTCATATCAAAACAAGAACAGGGTAAGCAAAAACAGCATTTACCAATCTAAAAGGCCTATTGAAAATGGTCATTAGCTCCAATTTGAGACAAAGGCTGCTGAGAGGTTTTATATGGGTAGGACTGATGTGTGGGTCAGGAGCGTGGACACTTTTAGCAGACACCAGAAAGAGGTTATAGACGAATGGTAAGAATAAGCTACTGGCAGGAAAACAAATAAAGAAGTACGTACCTAAGATTAGCCAAAACTTCAAGAGAAATACTTGAAATGTACAGAAAAAGAAAAATGAAAGACTTTGGTCATATAATTAGGGATGAGGGGATAATAACAAATATTAATGGCCAAAGTTGAGGGTAAGAGGGCCAGGGAAAAGCAGAGACTGGGATGGATGAGTGAAGAAATTAAAAGCCGAGTCTCCAGAGAGATACAAAAACTTGGAGGATTGGTAAAAGCAGCCCAAGAACGCTTAGAGTAGAAGACTGTGGTTGCCATTCATCAGATATGAAGACTGTACTCTGATTGATTGTGAAGTGTGTACTCTGATTGATTGTGAAGTGTTAAAATGAGATCGCGTGACATTTTACATAAACAAACCCGTCGATTGTGAGACTACGGCATTGAATCAATAAAGAAAGATAACGTAGCCCAAACTAATTGAACTTACTCTCACAAAAAACAACTAAGATCAATAAATTACAATGGCTATGCCAGGTTAAATTAGTTTGGTATTTGCCATCTTTCATAAATTATTTAACGTCGTAGTGTCCCGCGTCAACATGTCAACAATAGCAACAAGACGCAGACAACCCCGTGTACGTAAGTAATTTCTAATTCGTTTCTGTAGTAATATATACAGTTAAACCTTCAAATAACGTTAGATGAAGTTTCACATGTAACAGACCCTCGATATAAAGCACTTTCATCTACGTTAAATAGAGGTTTTACTGTAGTACTTAATCATGTCAGGAATATTATTCAAAATTTCACCATCTTAAACTACACCCTCGCTTACTCTCTATAACATATCAACTCCTATATCCATAACTTTATTGAAATATGCAAACCCTAACGTAAATTAAGAACATAAGAATGGAGGAAACTGCAGCGGGCCTATTGGCCCATGCTGGGCAGTCCCATTTACACCCAACCCCTATTGCTCATATATCCATCCAACCCATGTTTGAAGCTATCCAGCGTATTCGAGTTAATGATGCTATTTGGTAACTTGTTCCACGCGTCCACTACTCTATTTCCAAACCAATGTTTACCTATTTCGCGCCTAAATCTAAATCTCTAATTTAAAACTATTGTTACGAGTTCGCTCCTGGTTGGATAGTTTGAGTACCTTTGTAATGTCCCCTTTGTTTAGCCCTGACTTCCATTTATACACCTCTATCATATCGCCCCTCACTCTACGTCTCTCCAGGGAGTGCAAATTATAATGCTTTAACCTGTCTCTGAACTCAAGGTTCCTAATGCCTTGGATTAGTCTTGTCATTTATTGCGTGATTATATGCCCTAACTAGCTAAAGCGTTGTCTCATCACAATTTTAACTCCATATTGATATCAAAATAAGTCACTCGGTTCGATATATATGTTTTGACCACTACCGTATATCCTAAGTGTTTTAACTAAACCCTGAACGAACATAACATAATAAACCAGATCAAACCTTAATTTGGGGGGAATTTTTAATTCCTTATCTCAAGACGCTCCTGTTCATCCTGGGAGACATATCTGGGTAAACATCCTGTCAACATTGTTATTATTATTACGTTGTTGTTGTAATAATGGTTAATAATATTGTTTGATATTTATTATTATAAGTAGTAATTGGTACTGATATTATTGTTACCGTAATATTAGTAGTATTAACAGAAGCAGTAGTAAAGTTCCTCCGTATTCTAATAATCGATAATAAAGTTGTTTGTTTAACTTCATATTTATCTCTGTAATATTCCTGAAGATAAGTGTGTGCATTATCTTCACTGGAAATTAATAGCTATGTTGTCTGATTTCCTGTTGGGTAATAATCAAAGTTAAATGAGGCTGTGGGTTAATTACTGTACAGACACTAACTTATGTTAATTGATCGAGATAGTTAACTTTGTCATTTTACCTCGGCTGTAGCCACTTTCATCATCACCTATCTTACGAAAACAAACAAACGAATCAGGTTATCAGAAGCGACACCGTGGCAGTGTTGGTAAACAAATTACGTCACACTTGCCACCGATGTCATTATGTACTTTTTTAAACCCTAATATTATTAATTTTCTTTTCCTAAACCTGAACAATTTCAACACAGTTGATGGCATTTACTAGAATATATAGGAGCGAAAAATATATAAAAATTTATTTACCTACATTTGTGGAAAAAAAAGAGTAAATAATCATGAATCAGTGTGGAGGTGGCAACTGTGTACCAGATAAGTGGCATACCAGTAGACATTGACCAATCAGATATCTTAAAGTGGATGAAGACATGAAAACACGAATCAGTGATTGACTAACAGTTGGTCCCTGTCTTGGGAGGAATTCGTGGGCACATGGCATGTGTCATGTGGCAGAACTGTCAGGCATCAACACTCACCATATGAGTTGTCAGGTCGCGGAGGTGATCCAAGACACGCGTGAACATAGTAGTTAGTATCGTCTTCAGTATTAATTAACTGTCAACAACAACCTGACAAATTTAATGATAACGATGTTTAACTGATTAACATAAGTAAATATTGTACGTTACAACTTCAGTCTGTACAGTACCAGTCTACATAAAATCCCTCCGCCAGGTTTGTGACAAGACTGATGTCCTCAACAGCGTGACACACTGTTGACATTACCCCGTCTGGCTTATGACTCATATGACAAAATATAGTATACATAATATTATGAATAGCCAGTTGACAGTGTCACACGCTGCTTGGCAGTGCCACACCACATGACAGTGCCACACCACATGACAGTGCCACACCACATGACAGTACTACACACAACAAAACACCATAAAGTCAGACAGGTGTGTTTTGCCACAATACTTCCTGTACACGTTATATCTGTCACGTCTGACCAACATGCCAGACACAGGTGACCAGATGACATGTGTGTGTCACGATGTTCATCATTTATTACACCTGTTCATTTGAAACTACTGATGTAATTATCTTGTTTCAATCCGTTATTTCTTCATCAGAATTTGATAAATTTCCAGATCACCTGAAGATTATCTCACCTGATTATTTCACCTGATGATTAAACACCCCATGTTACCTGCCCTAGATACGTTCACTTAACACACGAGACGCAATTAATACCAAGACTCTACCTTAACTAGATACGTTCACTTAACACACGAGACGCAATTAATACCAAGACTCTACCTTAACTAGATACGTTCACTTAACACGAGTCACTTACGAGGATATCTATATTTATCTTACGACCTCTCAAGAATCTAGATCAAGGCAACCCGCTATACCTACTTGCTTCCCATACCATCGCAGACTATCATGGTAGCCTATCACGTTACCCCAAAGACTATCACGTTAACCCAGGACCATCGCGTTAACCCAAGACTATTAAGAAAAAATAATGATCGATATTTTTGTCTTATAATTTTAACAGTTATACAGAAATAAAAAAATGCATTACTTTTCTTTTTGTAGGAGAAAGAATCAGTACAATTTGTATAATTTGCGTTGCCTGTTGTGTATGACTCAGTTGAATGTATAATTTGTTGTGTATAATTTAGTGTTATGGAATTTATACATATTCATTTAGTATTTTTGTATTGAGAAATGTTTGTAAAATTTTCTCAGGCTTTTGTGTTTATTTTGTGTTGGCTGTATAATTAAGTTGTATATAATTTAGATTTACTGTTTACCTATGTTGTATAATCTCTAGTTATTTATGTATGAGGTGTATAATTACCCTTGTTATAATCTGACGTGATTATTATTATTATCATTATTATTATTATTATTATTATTATTATTATTATTATTATTATTATTATTATTATTATTATTATTTGGGTTCTATAATTCATTGTTAAATTAAAAAACTTTATTATATCCATGAAAAACTGTTCATTTACGCTGACTATAGTAATTTAATTAATGTTTTATATGATTATTTGAAGGCTGTATAATTTAGTGACATCTCTCATCAGTGTCAAATAATTATTATTATCTCTATCGTCATTCACATTCACCAAAGATTATATTCACGCTCTCTATACCTATTATATTCACGCTCCCTATACTTATTATATTCACGCTCCCTACGACTATTATATTTACTCTCCCTATGACTACGCTACCTATAACTGGGGGTTGTTTTCATGTAAATACTCAATACAACTGAATTTCTCCTATATACACTCACATGCATATATACACTTAAGTACATAGACGCACATACTCAAGACATACATACAGAGACGTACACACACACACAAGCACACACAGAGGAACACACACACACAGTATCATGTCGGCGATTATTTGTGAAGAAAAATATAACGAAAAACTTCCAGAAAAAACACAACAAAAATATTCCTTTAAATTATGCCGTTGGGTTGCGAGTCCGTTACAATCCTTTGTCAGCCATCTGTATACAACGTAACGTATATATAGACTTCACAAATTTCTCCTGCTTTGGGATGAATTCTTGAGTCCGTACATGTAAGAGTGCTTTATTGTGCATCTTCTAAACTAACAGGATTAATGAGAATAAAAAAAAAAATATCGTGTTCATAGATGTAAATTAGAACGAAAATATATGAGACAATGATTTCGAGTATGTTCTTTGTGAACTCTGGTCTAAATTCATGCAGCTTTTCCATCACAGTTGTGGCTTAATTGAGCTTATTTTCATTGAGGAATAATAGTATTAAATGAGTAAACGCCATTAAATGTAAGACAATGCCCCCAGGGAGTGTAGTATTTACGAAAATATTTTGATGAAGAAGAATGGAGAGTGTCGGTCATGAAGCAACACTACATTACGTCACTAGGCTGGGCTTCTCTACTCTCCTCTCTCACTCTTCATAGCTTTTAGCATTCCTACGTTCACTTAACTGATGGGGATACCACACTATTTTAATTACGGTTAAGTCTCAGTGTGATTTCGACGTTATGTGTCCACCAATTTTTTATCTGTTTGGCTTGGGTGAGTCAGCTCTACACGTTGTCATATTTCCGACACCAACAAGGGAGGGAACATTTTTAAAACAATTGTGTGAAAATCTGGTAAGAACGTTATAAATGCAGCTTGAAATACCTGGTTAAATACGCTACTAGAACACGTCGGGCCAGTGTGTGTGTGTGTGTGCGTACTCGTGAGAATAATAGTTATAAAGCGTACAAGGTTTGTGAGGCAGTGCAGTGTGAATGTGGCGGAGGCAGGGGGAGGACGTCGGGGTGTGGGGGGGTGGCGTCCCACTGGTGTTCTCCCTCACAACTTTCACAAGAGTGTACCCAGGACGGGAGGGTTTAGTCATCACTTTTCATGCTGTTACGGTCACGACAAGTTTAAATGTCTGCTCACATCTCCTGATAACTCTGTATCATGTATTTATTTTTTTTCCGCTTTTATTGTGTGTATGGTAACAGCTACAGTTGCCAACACTCATGATTCTAGCGCACAAAATCAATTAAAAGCAGAGAGTAAATGTATTCAATCGAGTTGTTGTACAGTTTGATGTACTCTTGGAACATAAGCTGACGTGATAGTCCTGATAGCTGATGGAAGAATAACAAGTTTACATGTTAATTATACTCTGTGACGTCACGGCCCCACCACTACCTTTGTGTTGCCATATCCCTCCCTCACCTCACCTCCCTCCCTCTCTTCCTCACTCCTTCCCTCTCTCCCTTGACTGCACCACCTGTCCAAAACTTGTCCTCAAGGTCGCCACCGCCACCTTCACCTTGGTCACCTCTCATGACCCCATACACAAATTTTCAGTCGTGTTCGGCAAATAAGTCCACACTACCAACCCGAACGTACCTCCTCCTGCGCTCTGGGTGGAGGGAAAGGTGGTGTAGGTGGTATGAGGGTGGTGTAAGGGTGGTGTAAGCTGTGTAAGGGTGGTGTAAGCTGTGTAAGGGTGGTGTAAGCTGTGTAAGGGTGGTGTAAGCTGTGTAAGGGTGGTGTAAGCTGTGTAAGGGTGGTGTACTGTGTGTAAGTGGTGTACTTGTGTAAGTTGTAAGCTGTGTAAGGGTGGTATGCTTTGTGTAAGCTGTGTAAGTGTGTATGCTTGTGTAAGTGGTGTAAGCTTAAGAGGTGGTGTAAGCTGTGTGGGGGTGGTGTAAGCTGTGTGTAGGTGGTGTAGCTGTGGGGTGGTGTAAGCTTGTGTGGGGTGGTGTAAGCTGTGTAGGGTGGTGTAAGCTGTGTGGGGTGGTGTGGGGGGGTGGTGTACTCTGTGTAAGGTAATGCTGTATGAGGTGGTGTAAGCTGTGTGAGGGTGGTTAAGCTATGTGGTGGTGTGGGTGTGTGGTGGTGTGGGCAGTGTAAGGTGGTGTGGGCAGTATAAGGGTGGTGTGGCAGTGTTAGGCAGTGTGAGGTGTGATCTAGTTAATCTGGGCCGGTGAGCAGGTGTTGACGTATACTGGCCGGGTAGGCAGTGTTGACGTATACTGGCCAGGTAGGCAGGTGTTGACGTATACTGGCCAGGTAGGCGAGTGTTGACGTATACTGGCCAGGTGGGCAGGTGTTGACGTATGCTGGCCAGGTAGGCAGTGTTGACGTTACTGGCCAGGTAGGCGTGTTGACGTATACTGGCCAGGTAGGCAGGTGTTGACGTATACTGGCCAGGTAGGCGGGTGTTGACGTATACTGGCCAGGTAGGCAGGTGTTGACGTATACTGGCCAGGTAGGCAGGTGTTGTATTCTGGCCAGGTAGGCAGGTGTTGACGTATACTGGCCAGGTAGGCGGGTGTTGACGTATACTGGCCAGGTAGGCAGGTGTTGACGTATACTGGCCAGGTAGGCGGGTGTTGACGTATACTGGCCAGGTAGGCAGGTGTTGACGTATACTGGGGTAGGCAGGTGTTGACGTATACTGGCCAGGTAGGCGGGTGTTGACGTATACTGGCCAGGTAGGCGGGTGTTGACGTGTACTGGCCAGGTAGGCGAGTTGTTGACGTATACTGGTCAGGTTGGCGGGTGTTGACGTATACTGGCCAGGTAGGCAGGTGTTGACGTATACTGGCCAGGTAGGCAGGTGTTGACGTATACTGGCCAGGTAGGCAGGTGTTGACGTATTACTGGCCAGGTAGGCGGAGTGTGACGTGTACTGGCCAGGTAGGCGGTGTTGACGTATACTGGCCAGGTAGGCGGGTGTTGACGTATACTGGCCAGGTAGGCGGGTGTTGACGTGTACTGGCCAGGTAGGCAGGTGTTGACGTATACTGGCCGAGGTGTTGACGTATACTGGCCAGGTAGGCAGGTGTTGACGTATACTGGCCAGGTAGGCAGGTGTTGACGTATACTGGCCAGGTAGGCAGGTGTTGACGTATACTGGTCAGGTTGGCAGGTGTTGACGTGAGGAACAGCTTCGTCGAAAACAATGTGAATGATATAACCAGAATTCAAGTTGTGTGTGTCTGTGTATGTCTGAGATATACACTCGTGTGTGTGTGTCTGTGTATGTGTGTGATATAAATAATAATAATAATAATAATAATAATAATAATAATAATTAACGGTTTATTGAAAGAGCTTGGCAGCCAGAAGGCTGAAAATATACAGTTACATATTTGGGGAATGGGTTTCGAATTACAAATAATATACAAGTAACATAAGTGATACAAATAAGATATATAATAACTAGATGGGGAAAAGCTCAAACTACAGTGCATTTCAACAGTGACAGTGCAAGAAGTAGTATTTACTGGGAGTGAATACACTGGTTTATTACAAGTTATTGTGTGTGTGTGTGTTTCCTGGCCCGGCACACCACCTGCTCAACACCTCACCCCACGGCCTCTGTCAACTGATTACATAATAGTGGAATTACACGGCTATAAAGGACACATCTTACTAGCGGCCTGCCATAACATTATACGGAAGGTAACGTTGGTGGGGTGAGAACCAGTCCAGCCACTCATATGGTCGATGGTCTATACTGAGCCCTTACCCGTCCGACCTTACCGTCACGCTCTAAACGCCGAGTCTTATTTTCGCGAGACTTATCTTGACCCAAACGTTGCAGGCGGAAGTCCTGACGTGGTATGGAACGTTTGTCACTGACTATTAACTTGATTCCAAACAGAATGGAGACGGGGAGGTGTTTAAGGAGTGTGAAACATGGTGAAAGTCGGTGCCTCGTATTGGCTTCAAAAGTTTGGGCGTGTGTGTGTGTGTGGGGCTGGGGGAGGCGCACAGCGTTGCCACGGTGCTCTGGCCTCCCTCACACCATCACTCTCGCCCGCCTTCCTTACATTTGCCAAAATACCAATCAGCCGAGTGAGTGCATTGGTGTGCAACAAGTAGCCCTCACCACCGACTTGACGCACACCCCCGGAACCGCTGGTGCTGGAGCCCAGGAGGACGGGAGGTGGAGAAACGGCGTATTTTAAGGGTGAGGAGGGGTGGGGGTGGGAGCCTCAACAAAGGACGCCCGACAAGAGGCAACAGTTTTAACCCATTACAATAATATCTTGATGCCTCGATCACTGTTGATGATGAAAACATGAAGGTTGACAAAGACAGAGCCTGGGGGTGAGGTGACGGCAACATGGTGACTCAGGCGCTTGACCTACAACACATACGTAGTGTGTTGGGTGGAGGAGCTTCACTATGGTGTAGTGACACCTTAGTGAAGCACTCTAGCACGCCCGCACGCCCACGCCCACCCACCCACCGCCCAGACAGTCATCAGATATTCATGGTGCAGTGCCGGTGTTGGCCGCCCTGCTGCTGCACTACCCAGAGGAAATCAATACGAGATGTGGCAGCGGCGCAGTGTTGGCCGCCGAACTTCACGGGTGAGAGCCTGGGAGGGAGGGAGGGAGAGTGAAGAGGGAGGAAGGAGTCAGGGGTGAGGGAGGGAGGTAGTGAGAGAGGAAGAGACCTTACCTACCTCCCTCCCTCCCTCTCTCTCCATACCTGTCCCATCATATCCCGCCACTGTCCCATCTCACCTATCTCACCCGTCCCACAGTTGTCCCCCCGCCCGTCTCTCCCTCCCCCTCCTCTTTCTCTCTCTCTCAGCTAAGCTCAGCCCGTCCCAGCTGCCGACCCTCCCATTGTTCTGGTCCAGAGTTTTCTACCCCCCTTCAGCATAACCCAGCACACACCACCAGCACACAACACCACCACCCAGCACACACCACCAGCACACAACACCACCACCAGCACACACACCACCAGCACACAACACCACCACCCAGCACACAACACCACCACCCAGCACACACCACCAGCACACAACACCACCACCCAGCACACACACCACACCAGCACACACAACACCACCACCCAGCACACAACACCACCACCCAGCACACACACCACCCAGCACACAACACCACCACCCAGCACACACCACCAGCACACAACACCACCCACCCAGCACACAACACCACCACCCAGCACACACCACCAGCACACAACACACCACCACCCAGCACACACCACACCAGCACACACAACACCACCACCCAGCACACAACACCACCACCCAGCACACACCACCAGCACACAACACCACCACCCAGCACACACCACCAGCACACACCACCACCCAGCACACACCACCAGCACACAACAACACCACCCACCCAGCACACAACACCACCCACCCAGCACACACCACCAGCACACAACAACACCACCACCCAGCACACACCCACCAGCACACAACACCACCACCCAGCACACACCACCAGCACACAACACCACCACCCAGCACACACCACCAGCACACACCACCGCCCAGCACACACACCACCACCACCAGCACACAACACCACCACCCAGCACACACCACCAGCACACAACACCACACCACCCAGCACACACCACCAGCACACAACACCACCACCCAGCACACAACACCACCACCCAGCACACACACCACCAGCACACAACACCACCACCCAGCACACACCACCACCACTCCAGCACACACAACACCACCACCCAGCACACACCACCAGCACACAACACCACCACCCAGCACACACCACCAGCACACAACACCACCACCCAGCACACAACACCACACCCAGCACAACACCACCACCCAGCACACACCCACCAGCACACAACACCACCACCCAGCACACACCACCACCACCCAGCACACACACCACCACCACCCAGCACACACCACCAGCACACAACACCACCACCCAGCACACAACACCACCACCCAGCACACAACACCACCACCCAGCACACCACCACCACCCAGCACACACCACCACAGCACACAACACCACCACCCAGCACACAACACCACCACCCAGCACACAACACCACCACACCCAGCACACACCACCACCACCCACACCACCACACCAGCACACAACACCACCACCCAGCACACACACACCACCACCACCCAGCACACCACCACCACCCAGCACACACCACCACCACCCAGCACACACCACCACCACCAGCACACACACCACCACCACACACACACACCACCACCACACCCAGCACACACCACCAGCACACAACACCACCACCCAGCACACAACACCACCACCCAGCACACAACACCACCACCCAGCACACACACCACCACCACCCAGCACACACCACCACCACCCAGCACACACCACCCACCCAGCAACACCACCAGCACACAACACCACCACCAGCACAAACACACCACCCAGCACACAACACCACCACCCAGCACACACCACACCCACACCAGCAACAAACCACCCAGCACACAACCACCACCAGACACACACACACCAGCACACACCACCACCAGCAACACCACCACCAGCACACCACACAAACCCACCACACCCACACCACCAACCGCACACACCACCACCACCCAGCACACACCACCAGCACACAACACCACCACCCAGCACACAACACACCACCCAGCACACACCACCAGCAACCAACACCACCACCCAGCACACACCACCAGCACACACACACACACCACCAGCACACAACACCACCACCCAGCACACAACACCACACCCAGCACCACACCACCAGCACACACACCACCCAGCACACACCACCAGCACACACAACACCACCACCCAGCACACACCACCAGCACACAACACCACCACCCACACACCAGCACACACCACCACCACCAGCACACCACCACCACCAGCACACAACACCACCTGACACACCACCAACACCACCACCCAGCACACAACACCACCACCCAGCACACCACCACCACCCAGCACACACCACCAGCACTAGCACCACCACCAGCACACACACCACCACCACCAGCACACACCACCACCACCCAGCACACACACCACCACCACCCAGCACCCACAACACCACTGCACCAGCACACACCACCCAGCACACAACACCACCACCAGCACACACCACCAGCACACACAACACCACCAGCACACAACACCACCACCAGCACACACCACACACCCAGCACACCACCAGCACACACAACCACCACACCCAGCACCCAGCACACACCCAGCACACAACACCACCACCCAGCACACCACCAGCACACAACACCACCACCCAGCACACACCACCAGCACACAACCACCACCCAGCACACACCACCACCACCAGCACACACCACCCACCACCACCACCACCACACCCCACCAGCACACACCACCACCACCCACCACCACCACCCAGCACACACCACCAGCACACAACACCACCACCCCAGCACACACCACCACCAGCACACACCACCAGCACACAACACCACCACCCAGCCCACCAGCACACAACACCACCACCAGCACACCCAGCACGCCACCACCACCCAGCACACCACCACCACCCACCACCACCACCAGCACCACCACCACCACCAGCACACCCACCCAGCACAACACCACCACCCAGCACACCACCACCACCCAGCCACACAACACCACCACCAGCACACCACCACCACCACCCAGCACCACCACCACCACCCAACACCACCACCACCAGCACCACACCACCACCACCAGCACACACCACCACCACCAGCACACACACCACCACCACCAGCACACACCACCACCACCAGCACACCACCACCACCAGCACACACCACCACCACCAGCACACACCACCACCAGCACACACCACCACCCACACACCACCACCACCACCACCAGCCACACAACACCACCACCAGCCACACACACCACCACCCAGCACACCACCACCAGCACACACCACCACCACCCAGCACACACCACCACCACCCAGCACACAACACCAGCACACAACACCACCACCAGCACACACACCACCACCAGCCACACACCACCACCACCACCAGCACACACACCAGCACAACACCACCACCAGCACACAACACCACCACCAGCACACACCACCACCACCAGCACACCACCACCACCAGCACCACCACCAGCACACAACACCACCACCAGCACACAACACCACCACCAGCACACACCACCACCACCCAGCACAACACCACCACCCAGCACACACACCACCACCAGCACACACCACCAACACACAACCACCACCACCAGCACACAACACCACCACCCAGCACACACCACCACCCCAGCACACACCACCACCCCAGCACACACCCACCAGCACACACAACACCACCACCCAGCACACACACCACCACCCTCCAGCACACCACCACCACTCAGCACACACCACCACCACTCAGCACCACCCACCAGCACACAACACCACCACCAGCACACACACCACCACCCCAGCACACACCACCACCAGCACCACCACCACCAGCACACACCACCCACACCACCACCAGCACACACCACCAGCACACACAACACCACCACCACCCACCCAGCACACCACCAGCACACAACACCACCACCACCACCAGCACACACCACCACCACCAGCACAACACCACCACTCAGCACACACCACAGCACCACCACCACCACCACCCAGCCACACCACCACCACCAGCACACACCACCACCACCCAGCACCACCACCACCACCCAGCACACACCACCACCACACAACACCACCACCAGCACACACACCACCACAGCACACACCACCACCACCCAGCACACACCACCACCACCACCCAGCACACACACCACACCACCACCAGCACACACACACACCACACCCAGCACACACCACCACCACCCAGCACACACCACCACCAGCACACAACACCCACCACCCAGCACACACCACCCCACCCAGCACACACACACCACCACCACCCAGCACACACCACCACCACCCAGCACACAACACCACCACCCAGCACACACACACCACCACCACCCAGCACACAACACCACCCACCCAGCACACACCACCACCACCCAGCCACACACCACCACCACCCAGCACACACCACCACCACCAGCACCACCACCACCCAGCACACCACCACCACCCAGCACACACCACCCAGCACACACCACCACCACCCAGCACACACCACACCACCACCCAGCACACACCACCCAGCACACAACACCACACCAGCACACACCACCCACCACCAGCCCACACCACCACCACACCCAGCACACACACCACCACCACCCAGCACACAACACCACCACCCAGCACACAACACCACCACACCCAGCACACAACACCACCCCACCAGCACACACCACCACCACCAGCACACACACCACCACCACCGCACACCACCCACCCACCAACCACCACCACCACCCAGCACAACACCACCACACCACACCACCAGCACACACCACCACCACTCAGCACACAACACCACCACCCAGCCACACAACACCACCACCCAGCACCACCCAGCACACACACCACCACCACACCCAGCACACACAACACCACCACACCAGCACACAACACCACCACCACACACCACCACCACACACCACCACCACCCAGCACACACACCACCACCACCAGCACACAACACCACCACCACCACCCAGCAGCACACAACACCAGCACACACAACACCACCACCCAGCACACACCACCACCCAGCACACACCACAGCACCACCCAGCACACACCAGCACCACCAGCACACACCACCACCACCCAGCACAACACCACCCAGCAACAATCACCAGCACACAACACACACCACACACAAACACACACACCAGCACACAACACCACCACCACCAGCACAAAACACCACCACCACCCAGCACACACCACCACCACCCAGCACACACCACCACCACCCAGCACACAACACCACCACCACCCAGCACACAACACCCAGCACACACCACCATCACCCACACACACCACCACCACCCAGTACACATAGACAGTACAGGTATATAAACAATGAACAAAGACAGTGCAGGTATATAAACAATGTACATAGATCGTACAGGTATATAAACAATGATAGACGGTATACTGATATGAACCACGTCAGAGATAAGTGCGATACAGGGTGTGGTGTAAAAAAAATGGCCCCAATCAAAACAAATACACTATAAGGGTAGTGAGGTAAAGTGTGTGGCCTCCTGAGAGACTCTTGCTATTGTGTGTGTGTGTGTGTGTGTGTGTGTTATGTCAGTACTTGTCACAACATGTCAACACTGTCATAAGTACAGACATTTGTGGACACTTACTTACAGGGTGTTACGGAAAGAACTACCGACCGTGTCATCCTCTACTAAACCTAACCTGACTGAAGATGAATTTTCATGGCGACGGCGAAAAGTTGAAGCGTAGTGAAGCGAAAGTCAAGCGTAATGGATTCTTGACATACGTAACTGAGTATGTAATTTTCCCTCTGTATGTGTTTAACATGTAAGTACTTGTACATGAAAGTATGTCTACGTGTACGTTGTAGGTGGGCGTGTTTGTGTGTATGTGTACATGTACTGTATATGCGTAGGGGATGATGTCACACTACCAGCTGCCATCACCACCACCATTACATGATAACACTTTATCTTCACGGCTTCACGATACAAGGCTACTGACCTCGGTTTGTGTGTGTGTATGTGTGAGTGTACCTAGACGCACAAACATTATATAATCATCGTACATCGTTCATATCATCTCCTTTACATAAGCCATTATCAAAACAAAAATATTACACATTTTCCTAATTCCTTACATGATATCATTAACAAAGAATAAAAATATCAAATTTATATTCCAAATACCATATAATAATTTTTGCAGCTTTATGTCAGCACGAAAAAAAATCAGACTATCGATATGATTTTTTTTCAGATTCGAATTTGTTGTCGTAAAAAGAATCACAAGACTCAGTTGTAAACAATGCGATTCAGTTTCACATATTTGTCAATTTTTAAAAACACCGACGTAAATAAATAAATAATAGCGATTGAGTTTCAGATATATATATCAATTAAGAGTTGTGTATAAAAACTTGTAGAAAAAAAAATGTGGAGTTATTTGTGTGGGAGTTTTTGTTTTTTTTCCTAAGCGAAGCGAAAGTGAAATATTTTAGACGCGGGCGTACGAGCAAGTGAGATAGTGGTGTGTATTGGGGGTGGAGGGTGGTGTGGTGGAGGGCAGCTGACCGATACATTTCTCTCTCTCTCTCTTCTACACACACAATGAATTGACCGATTTTGTCTCTCTCTCTGAATTAACACAGGCAGCCGTCTCTTTCCGGAGTCAGTGGCTACCATGACGCCTGTATGACTCAAGCACTGGTAGATGACTCACTACTGACTAAAACAATGGTAAATGACTCACCACTGACTTAGCACTGATTTATATTGTCATAATAACACACACACACACAGCTAATGCTCTCATACTCCACATGACGAGGTTATACGAGATTATACGGTGTGTGTGTGTGTGTGTGTGTGTGTGTGTGTGTGTGTGTGTGTGTGTGTGTGTGTGTGTGTGTGTGGTGTGTGTGTGTGTGTGTGTGTGTGTTACAAACCATGAAAATCATCCTCATCAGAACCCGTATGAAGAACCCATTTTAGACGCGTAATTAGCCTAGCCCATTTTTATAGCCAATTACAAAGGTCTATAATTAAATGGGTTGAATTGGTTAGGTAAAAATACAAGAAGCCATTATAGAACACGAGCATAATTATTATATCACAATCATGTTATAAATAAATTGCCGGTGTTGGTATGGTGTTTGTGAAGAACTTGTCTGTCTGAATGTCTATCTGTCTCTTTATCTGTCTTACTGTCTGTCTGTTCTAAAAGATGTTTATTATAGAAGTCTTTTGTAATTCTGGCTGTCTGTCTGTCTGTCTTTCGTTCTGTCGTATAAAAGGTATCTTATAGAAGTAATTTTCATATACCTGTTATAGAACCTGTCTGTTTTAACTGTCTTATAACACCTCACAGTCACTAACCATCGCCATAGGCCAGCAAGGTAGTGACTGTTTATCCACTCTAACAGTAAACACTATGACCTAAGATATACAGTTACAGATGAACCTAAATGACCTATGACTAAGATAACCCATAAGGTGTATATATATATTTTAGAGGTAATTATGGGAAGTATTTTCTTGGTTATTGGGACTGTTGTATAGAGTGGGTTGGTACACGTGATAGAAAGGACTTAGAACATTATTGAAGCTATCTAGACAGGTCCTTGATGAACAGAAGGCTATCTAGACAGGTCCTTGATGAACAGAAAGCTATCTAGACAGGTCCTTGATGAACAGAAGGCTATCTAGACAGGTCCTTGATGAACAGAAAGCTATCTAGACAGGTCCTTGATGAACAGAAAGCTATCTAGACAGGTCCTTGATGAACAGAAGGCTATCTAGACAGGTCCTTGATGAACAGAAGGCTATCTAGACAGGTCCTTGATGAACAGAAGGCTATCTAGACAGGTCCTTGATGAACAGAAGGCTATCTAGACAGGTCCTTGATGAACAGAAAGCTTTCTAGACAGGTCCTTGATGAACAGAAAGCTTTCTAGACAGGTCCTTGATGAACAGAGCATTCAGAAAGACAGGTGATGTGGCCGCTGGTGGTGTGAGAGTGGGAGAGGTGAGGGTGAGAGGCGGTGGTAGTGGTGTGTGTGGGATGATGTTCAGAGAGAGAGTTTGGGAACATGGCCAGCCTAGCGCAGTGGAGCAGGTCGCCACACCACCACCACTACCACCTCTCCCACGCTCTCCCACAAGAGGAGAAGAGCGCAGTGGGGTGTTCATGCAACCCGAGGTGACAGTTGACTGGTGCATGGTGGCCACGACAGCCCTCCATCTTACCTCCCCCTCCCACAACAAGTTGCAACCTCACGCCATATGGCTACTCAGCTCCCCGCCTCTCACGCACCCGTCCTTATTTCACTCTTGTCTTCAATGGAAAAATTTAGCCATGAGAGGATGTATCACGATGATTACGATACTTCATACATTACCTATGGGGATAAACGAGAAAAAAACACGTTACTACAGGTGGCAACGGGTGATCAAAGTATAGAATGAAGCCGAAATGAAAACAAACCGTGCGAAGCTCGGAACATTGAGATGTAATCAAGGGAAGCGCATGCCTCCCGCCCCTACCTTGGTCTTACACTCGTATTTTTACCTCCTCTCTCCCCTCTCTCACCCTTCCACCTGTATTATCATCAGCTTTCACTCAACACCACTGTAATATTAACGGATGAAACAAGACCAAGAGGTGTTGATGGTCTCCTCTTAATAAACAACACAAAACATAAACTACCACTAGTGCGGTCTATTTTTTCGCCTCTTCGGACGCCAGCACAAGGCCGTTGTCTATGCACACCGCTTAATACAAACACCCACGCCTCCTACACACCAAAACCCCACCAACCACACAACCACACTCTCACCACCATAAAACCACCTATAGAACTGGAATAAACCGATAAATCAATAAACTGTGTATGAGAGTCTGGTGGTGGTGGAGGAGAGGACAGTAAGCGGAGCGGACTGGTAGTAAGACACCCAGACATTTAATTGGTTCTCAATGGCAAGAAGCACGTGACTGAGGCTTACGTTCTTCACTGACTCCTCAACTCATCCACGTTTTTCTCTCTCGATTGTTAGGCAACACATCAGTACGCTTGTTGAACTCCTACCAGGTGTGTTGTGTTCTTCCTAGGTGCGTTATGTTCTTCCTAGGTGCGTTATGTTCTTCCTAGGTGCGTTATGTTCTTCCTAGGTGCGTTATGTTCTTCCTAGGTGCGTCTTAGAACTCCCGGGTGCGTCTTATAACTCCCGGGTGCGTCTTATAACTCCCGGGTGCGTCTTATAACTCCTGGGTGCGTTCTATAGCTCCCGGGTGCGTTCGGCAACCCCAAGCGTTCTATAGCTCCCGGCGCGTCTTATAACCCCTGCGCGTTCTATAGCTCCCGGTGCGTCTTATAACTCCGGGTGCGTTCTATAGCTCCCGGGTGCGTCTTATAACTCCCGGGTGCGTTCTATAACTCCTGGGTGCGTTCTATAACTCCCGGGTGCGTTCTATAACTCCTGAGTGCGTTCTATAACTCCTGAGCCTTTGACAATAATTACGTTTTGTTTATTTACGACAATTATTAATTTTAAGGACCTTTGATAATACCGTTTTAAGGTTAATGAGACACAGGTGAACGAAGCTTCGGAGTTAATGAGGTGTCAGGCAGGTGAGGTGATCCCAGTTATGTGAACGCCAATGTCTCTCTCTATCTCATTGAAACATTGATTTCTTTCTCTCTTTCTTTATTTCTCACTGAAACATTGATCTTTGTATGTACGTCCGTCTGTCTGTGTCTCTCTCACTCGCTGAAACACTGAGAGATAGATTCCATGGTGAGAGAGAGAGAGAGAGAGAGAGAGAGAGAGAGAGAGAGAGAGAGAGAGAGAGAGAGAGAGAGACGTTGATTAATTGACATGTACTGAAGTCTCTCAGTCTCTCCTTAGTCAAGTAATGTTTTATCTCTCGTGTGTCGACATGTTTGTGTGGTGAGAGATGTAGAGAGATAGAAATAAGGTGAAAGGGAGACAAAAGTGAGACGGGAAGGGAGGGAAGGAAAAGTGAGAGACGGAGGGAGGAACGATAGGAAAGGAAGAGTAGAGAGTGTGTGTGATGACAAAAGAATGAGAGGAAAGGAGACAAAGAGAGAGAGAGAGAGACAGAGAGAGAGAGAGTGAGAGATTGGACCACCAACACATAAGGCTACAGTGGTTAAGGACCGAGAGAGAGAGAGAGAGAGAGTTAGGACTAGGCTCCAACCTTCCCCCTCCGGCCTACACCCCAACTGCTGACGTCAATATTATGATAATCTCTCTTCATTACTGTAATTAAACCACTTTAGAGTATCGTCAAACTGATCAAATCTGCAAAAAAGAAATATGAATTTGTTTTATTTCATCTTTTTTTTTTACCAGAGGATCAAATTACAGAAAAAAATAGATATATTGAATGCAAATATTTTTTTATAAGTTTGTTGTGCTTATCGATGATGGCAAGGGGTGAACTATCCTCAATGTTTTAATAAATTGCAATATATTCTTTAGTTTGATTTTTTCTTCAAAGTTGATATTGTAGAAAACTGATTAAATTTACGAAGAAAAATGTATAATGTTAAAGAATGAAAAATATAATGTTTAATGAACGCTGGCGAGAAGTGAACTACTACTAATACAAAAAGGGCCCAATGTATATAAAAAAACTAACTTCTCTAACTTCATTATTTTATGCCTTCAAGTTCAAAGCAAAACAAATACAAGTTACAAAAATGAATCTGTAGAAGAATGAGTCAAACTGTAGAGAAACAAATAAAAAGTGAATAATGACAGCAAAACAATAATAATATAATAGGTCCGTTGTGCTTGTGAATGACCACGAGGAATGAAGTCTCTTAAGCGTATATAAATAAACTAGGCTTTACGCAAATAGATCACGTGACGTCATCAAAATAAAGGATCATATGACGTCATCAAATAAAGCCATGACGAGTGAGAGTGAGTGAGTAAGAGGCGTATATAGAGAGATTGAGGGAGTGAGGGAGGTAGAGAGAGTGAGGGAGGTAGAGAGAGTGAGGGAGGTAGAGAGAACGAGAGGTAGATAGAGTGAGGGAGGTAGAGAGAATGGAGAGGTGGTAGAGTGTGAGGGAGAGTGAGAATGAGAGGTAGAGAAAATGAGATAGTGTGATGGAGGTAGAGAGAACGAGGGAGGTAGAGAGAGAAAGAGAGAGGTAGATAGAATGTGAGAGGTAGTTAGAGGTAGAGAGAGGGAGAGAGAGAGAGGTAGAGAGCGGGAAGGCCCTGGCCGGACCCCTCAAGTCTTAAACCTTTGCCACCAAACGTTATATGTGGATCACACGTTCCCTGCCTCTGTCTGTCCCTCCAAGGAGAAACGTTTTCCTTGCTTGCTGGAGGGTTGGCGGGGGGTCCAGCCTGCCTGCAAGCAAAACCGCGCCATTAAACATCTAAAAGAAATAACTCCATTCTTATAATTAAGGTTTTAGGCTTCCTTTGTTCTCTGAGAGGTGACGGATGTGTTAGGGTGTGTTTGTGAGGGAGGGCGGCCATGTTGGCAGTTGTAGCTTGGATTGTATTATTTGAGTGTATTACTTAAGCTGTGTTGATATGGTGGCCATAATACAACGTTAGCAATGTCATTCTGCAATATATCACTAAACATCACATGCACGTTGAGCCGCCCAGGCAAAAATTTACCACAGATGTGCCTCAGCCTGGCGTGGCCTGGCAACCTCATTGGCTGGTGGATAGAATGGATGAGGCGCGATTGGTCAAACGAGAAAGAGGAAGTGTTCTCATTGGTTGGAAAGTGAACCGGGGTGACGCGTCGACCAATGGGATCCTCGGCGTCCTCAGAGTCCATTGTTACCAGTTCGGAACGACAAAATAATACAACTTTAGACCCCTTTCTCTCACTTCTCCGACTTTTGAGAATAATAAATTTATATCAAACTCCTACGGTATAAGAGAACATCAGGTACTCACAGTTGAGAATGGTTAAAATGAAGGTAGTAGGAGGTAAATAAGGGTGTCGTGCGAGGTGTGTGGCGGGGCCGTGATGGCAGCGGTGTCATGGCCGGAGCCTGACGTGATCCCCGCTGTTGTTGAGTCTCCACCATGGCCGCCGCTGCTATGAAAGACCCTAGGACTTTCTTTTCACAGGGCACCGCTGCTCAGTTTGAATTTGTGCACGATCTATACGAGGAAGCGGTGAAACTGAAGGCGGAGCAGAAGAACAAGAAGGCCGAGGAGTACCTTAAACTGGACAAATGGTAAGCCGGGAGGAGACAAGTGAGCATGTCATTGAACCTTTACTTTGTGTTGGTCGGGCCAGGGCGAGCCAGACCCTCCGTCCCACAAACGTCATGCTTTTTGTATTTCCCGCCCGCTGGAGAGGCCGCGGGAGGCCTGTGTAGTGTGGTGTGTGTGGCAGCGGGCGTGGTAGTGGTATTATACTAGAACCGCCCGCACGCCCACATTGAACGCCATGATAAAGACTTGGCAACGTCGCGCCACCCCGTCACCTCCCCTGCTGCTGCTCACTTTTTGATATTTGTTTTATTTTGTGTCGAATTTATAATGTCGAGTGAGTGAAGATGACCACGTGTTGACCTGCACGTGGCGGCGCGGGCGTGAGGGTGTAGGGGGGGGTGAGGTGTGGGCGGTGTGAGGGGGAGGGGGTGCACGCGGCACGCGGCCACCTCCGCTAACAGGCTGCATGATGCTGTGAACCTTCCTGATGCTCCCATGTAACACGCTGCTTCATGCTGTGCCCTTTGTGCTGCACTCATGCTGTGCCCTTTGTGCTGCACTCATGCTGTGTACGGTGGTGCTGCACTGTGGCTTACACTGATGTTCAGTACTGTTTATACTGTACTGCTGTATAGATAAAGTATTGGTGCTGTATTTTGTACTCTGGTGCTGGATTGGTGATGTTACACTGGTGCTGTGGTGCTGTACTTCCATTGTATATTGTGGTGCTATGTGGTACTCCGACAATTTACGTCAGTGCTCTACTTACGCTGTGTACTGTACTGTAATGCTATGTTATGTTGGGTATTGTAGTGTTTGTTTTAATGTTTCACTTGATTGTTTTGTTTTAATGCTTCAGTTGATTGTTTTAATGTTTCACTGGATTGTTTTAATGTTTCACTTGATTGTTTTGTTTTAATGCTTTAGTTGATTGTTTTAATGTTTCACTTGATTGTTTTGTTTTAATGTATCACTTGATTGTTTTAATGTTTCACTTGATTGTTTTGTTTTAATGCTTCAGTTGATTGTTTTGTTTTGTTATCACATCAACCTCAGTGATTGTTGATTTAGAAGCTGTTATTAGTTGTTGATTAATTTACTATTGTTTCATCTGCTGTTATTGTTGATTCATTTACTATTGTTGTTGATTCATCTGCTGTTATTGTTGATCTATTTACTATTGTTGTTGATTCATCTGCTGTTATTGTTGATTCATTTACTATTGTTGTTGATTCATCTGCTGTTATTGTTGATTCATTTACTATTGTTGTTGATTCATCTGCTGTTGTTGATTAATTTTCAGGTTTTTTTTTACTCATTTTCTGTTGTTGATTCATTTTCTGTTGATTCAATTTCTGTTGCTGATTCATTTTCTGTATTTTTTTTACTCATTTTCTGTTGTTGATTCATTTTCTGTTGTTGATTCATTTTGTTGTTGATTCATTTTCTGTTGTTGATAAATTTTCTGTTGTTGATTCATTTTCTATTGATTCAATTTCTGTTGTTGATTCATCTGTTGTTGTTGATTAATTTTCTGTATTTTTTTACTCATTTTCTGTTGATTCATCTGCTGTTGTTGATTAATTTTCAGGGTTTTTTTTATTCATTTTCTGTTGTTGATTCATTTTCTGTTGATTCATTTTCTGTTGATTCAATTTCTGTTGTTGATTCATCTGTTGTTGTTGATTAATTTTCTGTATTTTTTTACTCATTTTCTGTTGATTCATCTGCTGTTGTTGATTAATCTGCTGTTGTATGATTCATTAGCAGTATTTACCATCATGCCATTCAATTTATTATTATGGTTATGTGTGCTACAGGTGTGTGGTGCATCTGTATACTGTACCTGTGACTATGTATTTCTTCACACATCAGTAAATGCTTTTGGCCTTAAAACCACATTTGTACAGTACTTATTCATTCGGTTAGTAATAATAATAATAATTAACGGTTTATTGAAAAGTTCTGTAGCCCGAAGGCTGAAAATATACATTGGACTTAAATGACTTAATACATACATTGGTGGTTTAACAAAGTTTTCATTAGAGAAAGGTAAAGGAACATACAGTGAACATACAGATTAATGTTTACAGTGGAGGCCATGTAGACCTTGTGGGCTGAGGTGTTGAACAGCAGACACGTAGTGTAGTATCTCCCTCACAGATGGTGTTATGAGGGGCCTGACATGGTGTAGTAATTCCCTCACAGATGGTGTTATGAGGGGCTTGATGTTGTGTAGTAATTCCCTCACAGATGGTGTTATGAGGGACCTGATGTGTAGTAATTCCTTCACAGATGGTGTTATGAGGGGCATCACATGGTGTAGTAGTTCCCTCACAGATGGTGTTATGAGGGGCATCACGTGGTGTAGTAGTTCCCTCACAGGTGGTGTTATGAGGGGCATCACGTGGTGTAGTAGTTCCCTCACAGATGGTGTTATGAGGGGCATCACGTTGTGTAGTAGTTCCCTCACAGGTGGTGTTATGAGGGGCTTGACGTGGTATGGTAATTCCCTCACAGATGGTGCATAATCGGATGGCTGGGAGAAAGACTAAAAGTTATGTTCTTATGTTCTTATCTGTTGAAGCTGGGATAACATGGAATTTTGTCAGGATGTAACTATGGGTCGATGGTTATATTTTTAAAGCATTTTAGGTGAGGGTGTTTAGTGATGTTGCCTGATATGGAATCCTGTCTGGTGGGTAGATGTCGGTGCTGAGATTATTGCTATTAAGTGGGCTGCTTGCTGTGATGCTGGGGAAGTTTGTGTTTTTGTGCAGGGATTATTTTAGTAATGAATCCTGGTAAAACTTTATGGTGATTGGTGTACAGTGTGTGTAATAGGGTGTGTGTGTGTTTGTTGCAATAACATCAAGTGTTGATATGTTCTCTTGACACATTTGTTGATCATTGATGATTTTATTAATTTTTTTTATAAAGTCTTGGTGTTAGTTGTAACTATCGATTAGAAATTAATGTATGACAAACATTTATATAAATTTTTAATTATTTCTGAGTAATATAACTCAGGAGTTTAGTAAAATTTTCTGGTTTGATTGTTAATGTGATTGATATTGCTGCCTCTGGTTATATATATATATTTATATTTGAAGTGGCTGATCATACTTGGCAATATGGTGGACAAAATTTCATCAATTACTCAAAATATTTTAAATGTAAAAAGGTTAGGCTTTGATGTGTAAGGGACATGGTTGCTTGTTTGCTATGTTTGTGTATATAGTATTAATTTTGGATGCAAACAATTGTTAAATCGGTTACTTAAGTTGAATACAGTACAGTAAATGATTTAGGAAGCACAAACATCACCTTTACACACCTCAACACTGACAAACATTAGCTGCCATTAAATATTGACACTGACAGCAAAAATAGATCTAATTATAATTTTTAGTTGAGAACAGGATCTTTTATTTAATTGTTTGTGTTCCTCTATTGCTAACAACAGTCCCACAGATTATATATTGAGTTACGTTACATAGTCCTGCAGCTTAATTGTTGCTACATAAACTTGTCTACTGTAGCAACAAGGAACTAGTTTTATGTTATGCTGTAGTGTGTTAAACTTTATTGTTACATCCAGACACATTCATTGTTGAAAGTTTCCCTCCCAAAGTCCAGTACTATATTCTATATTGTGATATTTTTATCCACGTGTGGGTGTAGTGCCTGGTGAGGGTGTGTGGGTGTAGTGCCTGGTGAGGGTGTGTGGGTGTAGTGCCTGGTGAGGATGTGTGGGTGTAGTGCCTGGTGAGGTGTGTGGGTGTAGTGCTGGTGAGGGTGTGGTGTGTGGGTGTAGTGCCTGGTGAGGGTGTGGGGTGTAGTGCCTGGTGAGGGTGAGGGTGTGTGTGGGGTGTGAGGGTGTGTGGGTGTAGTGCCTGGTGAGGGTGTAGTGCCTGGTGAGTGAGGGTGTGCCTGGTGAGGGTGTGTGGGTGTAGTGCCTGGTGAGGGTGTGTGGGTGTAGTGCCTGGTGAGGGTGTGTGTGGGTGTAGTGCCTGGTGAGGGTGTGTGGGTGTAGTGCCTGGTGAGGGTGTGTGGGTGTAGTGCCTGGTGAGGGTGTGGGGGGGTGAGAGGGGATGTCAGCAACAGTTGCTACTCAAAGAATAAACATTGAAGAGTATGAATCATCCTGACAAGTTTGAGGTGTTTATGTCAATGAAATAAGTTGCATCAAGTTCAAGGAAAAATAAGTGGTTCTTGTTGTAGGCTTTGGGAGG
Organism: Homarus americanus; assembly: GCF_018991925.1. Lineage (NCBI taxonomy): Eukaryota > Metazoa > Arthropoda > Malacostraca > Decapoda > Nephropidae > Homarus > Homarus americanus. The sequence continues at coordinate 3,314,153 of NW_024749657.1, read as the reverse complement.
TTAGGTTAGGTTAGCATTATGGTGGGTTATCTTAAGCTGGGGACTGATCTTCTCTTGATAAAAAAAATATAAAGCCCAAGTGTTTGTAAATTAAATTATAAGTCTTTAACATTATTATTATTGTGCTAGGTTATGGTAATACTGAACACATCATCCCATAAGCAGGTAGCTAATGTTCGTAGCTGTCAAGAACGTTGCCAACATTTTTCCTAGTGCCACCTGACATGAAAGTTCACGTCAGTTTGTTTTACGTTGATATTTGTGGCACTTGAAGAAATTTGACTGTGTTGTGCATTCAGTAAGGAAATATTATTGGCAGAAATTCATCTTTATATAATTCTTTATCTTAAGAAATATGAAAATTAGTAATGACCAAAATACTAGGATGTTTATTTTGATGGTGTGGGCAAAAACCTTCTCATTGTGTTACAGTTGCCGTTTCCTACCCCAAGATGACAGCTATAAATAGTACATTGAACTACAACTGTATCTGTTTGGTTAAATTTGTACCTCTGAGGTCTCGGGGAAATATAGATTTTATGTATCACTACTTCACTCCAGAATAAAAAGAATAAGAGAACGTAATGGAAAAATACTGTGAGTTTCAAGAAAGTAACAATACCAAAAATATATCTGGGATTATGAAATCTTATGTCTATTGTGATATCGTTCTTTTCATCATCGTGCCGGGTTGTGAGACTAAACGAGGTACTGTGCTGTACTGTAGATATCTTAGGGCCTCAGTGAAAGGGGAACACCACAGTAGAACACATATGTCACAGCACTAAAAGGAATTGAGTGGTGGTAAATAAAGAGAGAGTCTGTGTTTGCTCCAGGATCCAGTCACTCTGCAATATAATGTATACTTGTGCTGTATAGTATCAAGCGAAGTCTCTTGAGAGTGAATAAAAAGTTGCTAATGGGTGATATTGGCGGCTTTGAACTGTGTGTGTGCATTAAAAATATTTAAGAGTATATACACAAAATAATGTTTGGGGTTTCAAAGATTAGGTTAGGTTAGGTTAGCATTAGTCTTAAAGGTGATATAAACACAAGGGCTGATGTTTAGGTTATCCTATGAAAGCTCTGGTGTGTTAATGTGTTAGGTGATCATGGAAAATAGGTCTTGTTTAACCAGTCTTAAATATTATCTGTTTATTCAGTTTTTATTTTAACACATTGTACATAAAGTTACCAGTACAGTTTGTGTACATGCATTGTACAGTAATTACACTGTAGTCCTGTGCTATGAATTACAAACTACAAATGTCTTTCCTCCACAAAAAATTGCCTCAGACATACAGTACTGTTTGTAGCTGGGAACCGATAATGTTGTTGGGTTTGTTAATCACATAAAAATTTAAATGAGGATGTACAAGGAAGTTACTCTGATATATTATCTTCAACAAAGACAGTGGAAGTATACAGTACAAACAACTTACATACCTAGACAGTTCTGGTATATTACTGTACAGAGGTAAACAAAGGCTAACTAACATAGTGAACAAGAAAAAAGCATTGGGAGAAAGAAGTTGGAAAGATATTACATATAGAATAACACCAGTGAATTAGAATTTAGTGACATGAATGTTGAGCATAGCACTTGTAGTTAATGAGGGGTGAGTGAGTGTGTAAAGGGCAGGGGGTCGTGGTACTAGGTGGTGGATCTCTCTCTCTCTCTCTCTCGCTCTCGCTCTCTCTCTCGCTCTCTCTCTCTCTCTCATTATTTACAAAAGTTAACTTCCTTGACTTCTTTTAGGCTGTGTCTACATGCTGCACTGTACACCAGATTACAGATAGCGACCGAAACAAAACAATCTGACTGAATTTAAAGACAAAATCACCTTAGAGTAAAAAAAAATATTGTTGGTGTGTTCTGAATTTAAAGATAAAATCACTCGAGTCAAAAAGATTATTGTTGGTGTGTTCTGCTGTGTGGTGTAGACAAACACTGTATGACCTTCACCCAGCTTATGTCGAGTTTCCTTGAATGTTTCACTAAATGTATTTTTTAATGTTTGCCTGTGAGTAAACTTTTTTTATCCTTTTTTTTTGTTTTTTGTTGGGAGGTAAATTTTTTTTAAATGTATTTATGATAGAAGCATCACTGTACAGTACAGTAAACACTCATTTTTATGAAATGGGGAAATACAGGTTAGGTTCCTAGAACTACTGAGACTCACTTGTACACTAATACTGTATATATAAGAGAGTCTTACTAGTCAATAGAGTAATTGTTTTACTAATACTGTGCGGTGCTCCACTCTCCCTCCCCAAACTTTTCTATATTCTCTACAGCTGTTTAAGATTGCTTTTGTAAAAAGTAAAATATTAAAGCATGCACAAAAGTAATGATTGCAATTGTATAAAAAAACTAAAGTGTTAAAACAAAGAAAGAGTTGTATAAAAAACCTGTAGTGTTAAAACATGTGGAGCAGCAGGTAGTACTCTCCTCATTACACATTCTCTCCATGATCAACCACCATTCACACCCCCATATGGTCCATTAATGTTGAATGTCATCAAGATACAGTAATAGCTGTAGTATAATAGGCATAATTTATTGTAGGTTAAGGTTGCCATTAGCGATGGGCGATACACTGTATTTGCATCCCTCACTGCATGTCTGTATTGTGTGTTTTGGGTGCAGAGACTGTGTGTACATGTATTGAAAAGAAACTTATTAGTTAGAACATTATCTGTATTTGTTCTTTGTGTTCATGGGTACTCATAACAACACTGGGTTATCATACAGTACCTAAACAATTGTATTCCATATTTATGAAATGTATTTCTGAATAGGATAATTGGCCTCTGAACCTAAGGACAGCTCCAGAATTCTGCATAGGCAAAGAAGTGTTTGTAAGGTGTGTGCCAAATTACCTTTTATGAAGACTGTAAACTCCCCATTTGGTTGTGAGGCTGTGAACCATATGACAGTGAGAGCGTCTCTCCACCTCTTACCATTACTTAGCTGGCTGTTGATTCATAAGTCAATTTAAATTTGCTCCCAAGTTATACATGAGGGTTTTCTCCTTAAAATCCATTTATAACGGTATCATTTTGGAGCAACCCAGATTCCACCCACTTTCTAGTGTGTCCCTGGAGGCTGTCTGACATCACAAGGTTCTTCCTAGTTACTGACATACTATTGCAAGTTGGAATGTGTACAGGGGGAAGACTGGGTTGTGTTTGTTGTAACTTATTACACAACCAAATCTTAAAAGACAAATGTGGCCTCTAATCACTCATGAAAGTGATGGTCATCAGGGGGTGTGAGTGGTCTCTGGCAAATGGGTATCCTGGAAAACCTGAGAGGCTTCAGCATACTGTACATATTTATGGTTTGCTCTCCACTGGCTGTCAGGATCACAATTTTTTTTATCACATTCAAGAGTGTTGACTTGGCAGCTGTAGCTTCTTGGCCAAAAATTTTGAGGGCAATAGGAAGAGATTAAGATAGATTTTCTTGAAATAGGACAAAATTGAAGTACTGTACTGTAATGCCAGGAAGAGGATCCTGCACAGTGAATTTTGTAGTAATTTCATTCATGGCGTGGACGGGTACAGACTGGTAGGTGATGTGTATTACTGTATGATGTTTATAATATTCTTTCATGTTTAAATGGGTATGGTGTATGACCTACTTTAGTGCCTCTTTATCATAACTGAACCAGTACTAGTTGATATAATGTACTGTACACAAAATTTTAAGTGTAAAGAGATTGAAGTTTAATTAGTACAAGACTTTTATAGTGTAGTGACATATCAGTGTTGTTATCAGTACATAACCCCAGGCTTCCTCATACTGTACGTCCACAGGTTGATCCTTTGTCCGCTATCTGACTCGCTTATCGTCACTGTTTCCTGGGGTTGCTCACTTAAGCCCTCACAGACATCACTATTTGCACAATTGTATATATTTTTATAAAGTAGGAGTTATTAGCACAGTGAGTGTTGAATTTGACGTACTTCAGTACAATAATTTTTACGCTGTCAAAAAACTGACAGTAAACACTGATAAACTGATGGAAAATATCTGATACTGTTTAGTATTTTTAATGTGAATTTAAGCTAATTTTTACAATAAAATTTGTAATGCTAAAAAGAAGTCAAATAATATGTGTTTTATGAGTAGAACATGTCTTCTATGATGCTTGTAGGAAACATTTTGTTTGGTGGATTAAAACCAGTCTTGTTGTAGTGTGTTACTTTAGGAGCATATTGAAAGTCTAGGTCTATTTAGATCATGTTGCAGCACAGTCAAGTTGACCAGAATTGTCGAGCACAAGTCTCTCTAGTTGGACAGTCTGTTTACTGTGTGTTGTAGCCCCCTGACACCTTGTGGCCATTGTTCTTCCTGTGTGAACATCTCACAGAACTACACTTTTTCTAATTTTTTGGGGGTGTATTATTGTGAATTCTGTCTATAATCGTTTCCAACAATCATGTGAGAGTGATAGTGTTAGGTGTTGGGTTGTGCAGAGGAAGAACAGTGTGTAGACCATTATGCAGAAAATGGAAGTCTTACAAGTACTGTATTAGAGAAGGGTGCATTGGTGTGTGAGCTGAGTGAGTCATACAGTGTTGTTAACATGACCACTGTATGTGTGTGATATCCAGAACCAGTGGTTGAAAAGCTGTTATGGTTCTACACTTAAGACTAAACCTAGATTATGGGAATTGATTTTTCTTTCTGTTTCAAGCCCTTTTCTGTGGTCATGCTGGATGGTGGGGATCAAGAGCAAATACTGTACTCTACTCTACAAACTGTCCTTGTGGTCATTCGTTTATTCTCATTGCTGTAACACTTGTGCAGTACATTATAGTATTTTGATGTGTTGATTCCCCGTCACGAGATCCCAGATAGGTTTATTTAAAAGTAAACATTGGTACCCAATGCACCATGTGCTTATGATTATTTGCTTCAGTTTCTGTACCTGGTGTGTGCTGTACTGTATTGTGGTAGTACAGTAATTAATTAGATTTTATGCACACTAGTGAAGAGAAAATGCTTCACAGATTTAAGGGGTTCCAAATTATACAAGCACTATGACAGCATGATTCTTAACCACTGGGTGCGTCTGGTAAACTGATCCATAACATGGCATGATTGTCACAGACGTCAGAATTTTCATCATTGCTTCATTGTCAGTCTGAAAGTTTGGCATTTCAAGGGCATTGGAGAATTAATCTTGAATGGGGAACTGCACTACATCATGAAAATATGCTGAAAGTTTCTGTAAATATTTTGCTAAATCCTGCTTCTCCGTAAGGTCCACTGTGTCATCAGTTCAATTCTGTCGTGGCTGTGAAATCTAGGTAATGTGAGAAATGAGAGAAATTGTCCACTTCAGCTTGTCTGGCAGAGTATAGGCAACTTTTTCCCAGTAAAATAGTATTCATTAAATTTCAACTTTCTTCCTTTGAATGTTCCCATAACCTGATGTTAATTCATTGACTTAACCAGACCTTCTATGCCTCACCCTCTTTTCTGACCTCGGAAAAATGAACCCGGTTGGGAAGCCCAGGCCGAGAGTGGGATGGTGAAAATAATTAAAATATTTTCACCATTCCAATCATTGTATTGATGTAATAAAGTTGTGTGGTATGTCAAATGAGCTAATATTTATTGTTTTTCCCCAGGTATCAAAAAGAACTGCCTACGAAGATAAAGTCGAGAGGGAAAGATGCTCACCTCACCCATGAAGAACTCTGTCTCTGTATGAAATGGAAACTCTCGGTAAGCAAACTATTTATGGCTCCCTCTGGTGGTGGTAATCCAAGACAACAATTTCTTTTCTGCAAAAACTTCTAGAGGGATTCTTTTCAATGGAGGAAGGTCACTTAACTCTAGTTCAGCCTTAGTAAACCTGTTGCCTCTTAAGTGTATAAGGAAGGAGCTATGTTGATGACTTTAGGTTATTTTGTAGGGAACAATATGAGGGGACATAAGGACAGGTTTCCTTATAACATAAATAATAAATCTTAACATTACAAGCTGGTAGAGGGAAATGGAAAGATTGAAATTAACAGTAATGCAAAGAATAAAAGAACTTGAGACCAGGAGCATTGTGTAATGAGTGTAGAGTATGTGTTTGTTGTCGCTTTATACAGTACTGTAGAGATGAACTTTGGGTGTTTCAAAGCAACTGTAGATCAAGCGGTAGATACAAAGTTCTACAGACAGTATGAGAAACATGATGACAGTCAAGAGAATTTGTTGTTTAAGGAATGATGGCCTAAACTCTTTACTCCCCATCAAGAGTTAACATACTTCATCTGTGTTTGGCTTACTGTCTTTAATTTCTATATTATAAATGGAGAGGGTTTAACCGTTTGGATGATAAAGAGTTGCAGGAATGTTTTCACATCCATTTTTGTTTAGGAAGAATAAGAATTTAAAAATAGGGAGCGACACTTCACACAACCTGAAGAGAATTTTGATCAGTCTTATACAGTAGTTACAGTGATGTGAGAGGTTTGCTTTTATTGCAAACTGATTTCTTCTTATCCCTCTAGAATGGACGGTTTAACTGTATGAAGGTTTAATCGATGCCTGTAGTGTTCATAGCTATATGTCTTAGTCTCTTGGGTTCGTCCCTAACTGATACATTGCTGCTAGAACAAATATTATAATAACATGAGTGCTGTGTCCTTATGAGGTGAAACGTGGTGTGTTGTTTACAAAGTGAACAGATGATAAACTGTTAATTTTCAGTACAAGTAGATCATTAAAGTAGATGGTAGTGAGTAACCTGGCCCTAGGCATGTCAGAGTTTAATCAAGTTTTATTGTGAGGTGCTTCTCTATTATAATATTAACACATTTGTTTAGAGTTGTGGTTAGCGTTGTAAGTTTTTATTGTGTAGATCAGTGGTTCTTAACTTGGGGGTTCATTTCAATCTTTCGTGCAAAGGAGTTAATAGACTTTTTACTCCAAATATCTATCCCATTTAAATAATTTTGAAATTAAAAATGGGTCGGTAGAGTGAGGCAGGAAAAACTTGCCATTCATTAATCTTATCTTCATGTAGTATTGCCAGAGATGACATTGTACTATTTCAGGGGTCCCTCAGGGGGGTAATATGACATTTATTTTGAGATAAAGAAGTAATAGAAACTAACACAAAAATTTTAAATGAGATTAAAAAACAATGGTGTTTGAACCTGTATGAGAGCTCCAGTTCTGCTTGACTGAGCTGGGACAGTGTTAATGTAGTGTGGGGTTCCCAGTTTATTTTAAGCACTTCCGGAATAGTTACAGACATACTGTATACTGTATGTGCAGATCTTAAGATTATTTATGTTCTCATTAAATTTCAAAAAAATTTCAATAAATTTGTGAAACCTTCAACACTTGGGAGGTACTCTTAAGTTTCTGGAGATGAAATTCAATTCATCTACCCAAGATGATTTCCTATTCCTAACCACTGGAAAAGTTTTGGGTAAAATGTTTGCCAGTTTACCCAAAACTTAGTCAGCAAGTGTTGCAAATTTTTCCTTTTTCTTCCATCTACCTTTGTGAGAGATTTGTTACTGTGAAGACTTAAGTATTGAAACAAAGTGAATGTTGAATATGACATTCAGTGTACTGTACTCTTTTCTTCAGCCTCACCAAAAATTCACATGTTTGTGGAGAAGAAGCAGTGCCAACCCTCCCATTAATTCCAAGTGAAATACAATTGAACGTCTAGAAATTTTACATTTGTTATGAGTATGTTCATTTGGATCAAGAGAAGCAATAAAGGCGGTGAAACTGGAACTTGAAAAAATGTGTTGTTAGGCCCTTATGGGATCAGGGGGGCCACCATGGATTCAAGGTTGGCCATAGGTGGGTGCAGCTCCAGAAAGGTTAAGAACCACTATTGTAGACAGACAAACTGTCATCTTCTTAATGTCTTTTGATGTGGTTAGTAATAGAATATGTTATTTGTTCTAATTCTTTGTTTTAACTCCAACAGACTTCACGGATGTTTTGCTTGTTTTTCAGCGTGGAAAATTTTCGCCCAGACTAAAAGACTTGATCCAGATGAACACGCCCCGCCTCTGTATGGCGGAAACCAGAAAGGCTTTCCGTGCACTGATGAAGAAGGAGGACTTGGCATCTGCCATCCAAGCCTTATGTAACTTGAAAGGTGTCGGTCCTGCAATGGCTTCTAGTAAGTATTTTTTAAACAGTACTCATGGTCACCTCTGCCCTTCAGTATATCAGGGCTTTCAAAATTCAAGTGATACCCAATACATGTTGGCCCCAAGACCTTCAGCCATTCTAGAGAAGTAACTTATTAGATATAACACTGAAAGCTGTGCTCTGTCAACATCTGCCTTCCTGTTTTGTCTTTCTCTGTACATGGCTTACTGCACAAGTTAAACCTATTAATGAAATTGGGAAAAAAAGTAATTCTTGTGGGTTTGCCAATTTTTTACTATATTATCTGTATCCTGTAAGTTGATTTTGGTCCATTCTTAATCAATTAAGGGACCACTGTACTGTACATGACAAGTTGAAATGTTTGTTCATGTACTGCTGTAGGAACAGCTTGTCATTCTACTGGCTGGTGGAGGAAAAACTCCTCAAATTTAAATTCAGGTGTTTATTGTGAAGGTATGAAGACCAGAATGAGTGAGGATAATGCTATCACCACCCTGCTTGTAAAATAGGAAAGTATTGGTACAGTGTCACAGTTTAATCACTCGCCCACAGTTGAGGATGCGTGCATTAAGTCGTCGTCCATTACTCCCATTTGTGAAAAAATAAATTATTTTTTCATTTGATTATTTTCTTACAAAAAGGTGAAGAAATGGTTTTTTTTGGCAAGGCTATGAACAAAAAATTTAATGTCATTTTTATATACTGTGTAGTAATCTGCAAATTTTCATATTTTAAACTTAATATCTGTTCTTCTCTGATTACAGCAATCTTGACAGCGGGCAACCCAGAGCTGTGTGGCTTCATGGCAGACGAGTGTCTCTTGGCAATCCCAGAAATTGAAGGCATCGACTACACCACGAAAGAACTTCTCAACTTTGTGGAGCAACTCAAAGGAGCAGCTAATAGGTTAAATAAAGAAGGTAAGAAACTTGAACTGTATTGTTTTTCAAATGAGCCTGAGTAATTCTTCTTTCTGCAGCCCATCACTGATACATAACTGGGAGACCGGAACCAGATGGGGGTGGCACCGACCTCAGTTTGTTGTCATCCATCCTCATAAAGTAGTTGATGCCACATCCTAACACTCATACACCATCCTCCTATATATCCATCTCCTTGGTCTAGCCTTTTAACTCCTACCATTCCATTCACAGTTCAATTATACTTATATTTTTTGTTTAATAATTACTAGTCTCACTTTCAGTTGTCTCAGTACCGCATGTATACATCACCTTAGCCAACCCTGAGCAGCTCTCTATTAGACACCTATGTACTGTAGTGTGTCTCCTCAAAGCAGCTGGACTTCATTGTGGAGACTAAAAGAACAAGTGAATATTATCCTTTTTCGAGGGAGTTGTCTCTCACTTACAGATCGTGGCACACAAACGACACTATAGCCTACTAGGTGTAAACAGACCTTTTGTTTATATACAAATTAAAATTAAAACTTGACAATATTCAAAATAGCTTAATGGAATTGAGGACATGCATTCCGAACCTATCTTATCGCCACAAAAATCGAAATGCATAACATCAGATGAATAAAAAGGTTACAATAGAAAATAATTTTTCATCTCAGGTTAAATTGTAAGATAGTAATGGTGGTATACCAGGTCACTCCACCTGCCCTCCTGCTACCCCCACACACAGTCACGTCTAATACAAAATGTACTGGATAGGTTTATATTACGTAACAAGAATTGTTAGGTTTTATGATTCAAATTTTAAACTAAAAGGCAGTCACTGTCTAGCTTTGTAACAGTACAGTATTGGAAAAAAATAAGTTTGGTCATGACAGTTGCATAATTTTCTATTTTGTTTTGTGTTCATTGTGTACTGCAGCATATTTATAGCACTTGAGTTAAAACACCACAGTTAGTAAGTACAAGGGTGCAGATATCATTGCTGGTACTACTGTGTCATGCTACCCTCATCCCCCTGAGTGTGTTGTGGCCCACAGTCGGAACAAGTACAGTAATGTTTCCTGTGAAATTACGGCTTTTTTTTTAATATTATTCTTATGTGTTATAACCATAATTTTTTTTGCAGAGTACCTTGTTTGATTTGTATTCTAGTACAGTATGTAGTTGTACCCATTTTAATTTTTTATTATTCAGTTCTGAAATAAGATTAAAGATGGCTAGAAGAGAAGGTGCAGCTGAGAATATTGTTAAGTCTGTGTGTATTAGTGCTAATTTTCAACACCTTTGTTATCTCAGGGAGCTCAACTACGTGGAACCCTCACAAGGTTGAGATGGCACTGTGGGCGCACTTTGTGTTATCAGAGTTGAAGAAGGAACTCCTTAACGACATGCCTGGTTTCTCTACTACTACCGCCCCCTCGTCCACACAGCAAACTACTGAGAATGGAGATTCACTGACAGAGTCTCCTCAAAAGGCAAAAAATGTAAGTGAAATGTTTAATTGTGCTTCTTTTTCTGGCACTGGTTGATGATGATGGTTATAGTTGAATAAAATCCCACACTCAACCCAGATGAGTTACTGAGTTTGTTTACATATGTGAACAGCTGACCAGCCAGTCAGTCACATCTACCTGTCTCTTGTGGTCACCCAGAGAGTGGTTATGGGGTGGGAAGGTGCTGTTTATGTGATTGGGCGGGGGGGGTTGAGAGCCATGGACCATAAAACAGTGAATGACAAGGGTCTACTATATTTTCCACCATATTAGATACACCCAACTTAGCCGGGAATATCTAGGAAAAACATACTCGAGAGGCAATGTGTGTTCTGAGGACCATCCATGTGGTTATTAGTGTATGATTAATTTGATTGTTTGTGTCCCCCAGGGTGGTCCCGTGCCAGATGAGAGCAACGACTCTATGGATTCTGCTTTTGCTAATAAGGAAAATCTCACGGCAAATACCAATGGCACCTCTGATGCAGAGAACAGCAGAGCCTCGATTTTAAACTGTGAGGACACTAATGATTCCATGGCAGTGTCTGAGGCTCCCAGCGAGGCTTTGTCAGAGGTCCCAAGTGAGCCGGCATCAGAAGCTCCCAGCGAATCCATCTCAGAAGCCATTAGTGAGTCAGACACTCAGGATGTGCCCAGCAAGCTGCCCGGGGTAGCTTCAGCCAGCTCAGTCTCCGTTAGCCCTCCAGACAGCACTGACGAACCAGCACAGAAGAAAGTGAAGGTGGACTAATAGTATGTGGAGTGAGGTGGCTTGCGTACTATTATTACCACCTGAATGTGGAGTGCGGTGGGTTGCGTACTGTACTGCCACCTGTATGCGAGTGTGGTGGTTGGTGCACTCTACGACCACCTTATCCAACCCCCACTCTACCCTCTGCCCTCTTCTTCGCTACCCTTGACAGGCCTGGCAGCATCGTGTGGTGGTGCATGGGCTTGTGGGGGGGATGTAACACTGTTGTGACCAAGTTTATGCCCCAGCAGCAGTGCCGCACTACCCCAGATGTCTGATCCCCCCATCCTTGTGCACTCTTGTGTAACGTACATTCCAAGAGGCTTTTATCATGGAGAGATGATCAATATTTTGTACACAAACTTTCCAGTTTGCAGCTCAAGTTAGCCGTGGCTATGGTGTGTGTTTAGCACAATGAATTCTGGATAAGATTTGTAGTTCTGAACATAAAATATCACTTGCCTCTACACAGGCGCTGGACTATGAAAATATTTCAACTCCTCTTCTCTATCCAGGAGGGCGTCGTCCCACTCTGTGGTGGACGTGGCACGTAGAATGCGGTACGTCTAAAGTTATTCTTTAGTCCTTTACAGTCAGGACTGCCACTCCTCAGACCAAGCAGGTAAAGAACTACCCATATAATCAAGAATTCATTTGTTAATTCACCCACAGCTGTCACTGAGCCTCAGGCAGGGCCTGCACCTCCTCATTGCCTGCCTTGCCGGGGACCTGTGACTCCCTTAATTGAGTGTTTTTATTTAACTTTTTGCATAGTTTTTATATATAAGTAAGTATTTTAGCCAGTTTTACCATTTTAAGGAGTTTGTACAAGGTTGGTTGGATTTTGAATGGTGCAACCTGCGCTGTGTGATCTCCATCCTACTGAAGTCCCCATCACAATCCTCAGTCCACTGCCATTGTTAATATGAGTTTTTCCCACCATCCATCACTTCCTCCTTCACCGATATCTGCCCTTAACATCCAGTAAGGTTCAGTGAAATTCAGTGTTCCTGCCATGGTTTTATCCCAAGAATAATCGAGGGAGTGGCACAAAACGTCACAACAGTGTTACGCGTGCATGTCCAAGACCCCGCCCGCCCGCCGTCACAAGGACTTAGCCCACGTTGGCCTGGCATACTGATGTTCATCCACACTTATTGGGAGACTTGCGTTGCCCTTTAGAAATGGCAAGAATTTGTAATTAATCAGAATTTTGGCATGTTTGTGTAAATTGGTACAGATGCATTCTCCCATAAGTCATCGTGCATGAATGTGTTTCATTAAAACATGATTTGTTTCGTTTGTCACTTATAAAAAAAGTAATATCAATATAATGTTTGAAAGATATAAACCAGGGGTTCCCTCAGCTTTACAAAGCCAGCTCCACAAAAATTTATTTCCAACACTTAAGCTCGCACCAATTTGAAAATGTTCAAAATGCATTGGGCATAGCCGTTTCAGTGCTCCTTCATAGATAGTCCTTTACCAGTGTGAGAAAAAATTAGTAGTGCTTATCACTGCAAAATTGGGTGAGACTGAAATGACATGGGTGAAAGACGGCATGGGGGGGGGCGCACTGCGAGACGGGCGATGGTGAAGGGAGCCACTCTTGACTCCTTGCTGTTTGTGCCAGTGACCCAAGGTGTAGACACGAGCACCTTTGTTTACTGATTGATGCATACATTATTCTTAAAGAAGTTAATCATAGTCGGGTGCGTCAAGATTATTATTATTACATAGCACTTGAAACAGTCCATGGATGGGTGTCATGATGCACTGCAGCAACAAGACAAAACTGGGACTACTACTTCCAATTGCCTCGGTTGCAGGTGAATACCTCAGTATTTATTCTTATCCTCCCCGCAAAGTTCCCCAAACTTCCTCGGAAATTAATGAGCACACTAAATTTACACACAAACTTGTGCTCCTTCCTACATATTCACACTATTCACTTACACATGCAGTGTTTATCACTGCACATGCTGTATTATTCTTACACACAACTGTGTAGCCCTTATGTAGTGCACTCATACACACATACTGTATATCATTCTTACACATACACACACACACTGTGTCATTCTTACATACACTATGTCATTCTTACACACTGTATGTCATTTTTACATACGTACGTATGCCTTTCTTAAACTGTGTATGTCACTTATTACACACTGTCATTCTTACAAGACATTCTTACCCACTGTGTATGGCTCTTACACATGCACACATGCACAAACACACATGGCAGAGTTTATATTTGCAGAATACAGTACATCTTTAGTGCTTGCTAGTGTTCTTTACAATTGAATAATTTTACAAATTCCCTAACATTAAGTTAATCTTTCATGATTGCATATATGGCATATTTTGTATTAATCTCTGCATGTATTCAAGCAAGCAAGCAAGCAAACACACACACACACACACACACACACACACACACACACACACACACACACAGAAGCCCACATCACTGTGGCTTCATATGCTCAGGCTGCCTCCTCCACAATACATCTTTATTTATTCAAGTTTCATATTTATTTTCAATATTTGTTCTTAGTTTTAATGTATTATGTGGTAAAAAATCCCCACACTTTAATATTGAGTAAAGGGCTTGGTATTGACATGCTGTGGAGGCCTTGTGGTCTAGATGTCAACCCCAAGTACTTTCAGACACTGGACGGGTTTTAGCCTATCCCAGAGGAGGAAGGTTGTGTCCCCTCAACCGAGGGGGGTGGGTGGGGAGGAAAGTTTTTCACAACTTTAATCACCAAAGAGGCTCCAGCACACTGTCCAATAGGTTGTGTTGTCACCATGGCTCTAGACAATGGTGCCTCTTGAATTGTAAAGTTGTCTCGTGTTCTCTGTTGATTGAGAAGCAACTTTCGGCAGGGGAAAACGAAGTGTTTTCTTGAGCAGGTCCATGCTGCGTATCAGCCCCTTCCTCTGCCTTCTTTCTCCCTCCCTCCCTTCCGCCACCAACTCCCTCAGCAAGAAGCCACGGAAGTGCCAGGAGAGTCGTCTGTGGCCCTTGGGCACCCAACACTTATAGTGACTTATTCCAGATTACTGTTTTCAGAAAAAATCAGCTGGGCGGGCACTGATTATCTCTTAATGAATGAGTTAAGGAGGTTGAGCATCCAGACTGTGCCAGTGCTGTGCTTGAAACTTGTACATTAGCATTTTAGAAACTGTAGTGAATATCACATTGGGCTGCTGGGATCTGCAGTTTTTATTTTGATAGTATTTCTCCTGATTTTGAGGGTGTAGTGGTCGTCGATGGTGTACTGTATTATTGGTTGTAGTGTGGTGGTGTGGCAGCTGGGCCGTTGGCACAGTTGCTCGTAGATATTACTTAAGCCCTCTTTGTTATGTTCCTGGGTCAGGTATAGAAACATTGTCTTGTTGGGTACGAAGTATTGCTCCTGGCTTCTGTGGCTCCCCCAACAACAACAACATCCTGCCTTGTATAGTCCCATGAAAAATGCTTATTTTTCTATGTAAAAAGATAAAATCAAGGACGGCAGCGAGTGTGTCGTCACAGCAACAAAACCCAAGCTCTGTCTCCCGACCCTCCATACCTTCCAACCCTGTTCTACCTTTCCTCTCTACTCCCTCCCCTGCCCACTCCCCATCACCCTTACCCTGGGAGATCATTGACCATTGTGGGTCCGGAGATCATCATCATCATCGGCGTCATCATTATAGGTAGTTGTAGGTGTCATTATTATTTAATCAGTAGACTTGCACACAAATACCTGGAACTCTGGACCGGGGACGTCCAGGTGTGCCGCCCCAGGTCTTGTTTCAACCAATTATTACTGAACAATGGAAAAGTTATTATTAATGAATAATGAAAAACTGGAGTGAATACTACCACAGATATGGCCTTACACAACAGGAAGATTTGGTGTTTTAGTATATTCTATTTCAGTTTTAATGTGATAGAATTAGTTCAAATAAAGGATTCACACCAGGACGCCCTTCTTTTAATACCCATCTTTCTAAAGGTCAGACTAGTGATTTTTTCCTCACTTGATGTCAGATCAAGCCTGACCAGGGTGTTTGGGTGAATATAATTGTTTTTCTGTTGTGACAACAGCAGCAAAAACTATGTGAAATGTAAACAGTACAAGTATCTCACATCTGCTTCTCATACCTTGATAGACAAGGTAATATGCAGGATTGTTTTGCATTTGCCACCTTCCTTCAAGAACAGGACTCGGTGTGCACGCTATAGAAAAGCTGTCCGCTTTGTCGAAATTATTTCATGTTGAATAATGGGTGACTTTTACTAGACCTTATTAATATCTTTCAGTTGCAACGTCAGTGAACATTCATCCATGGCGATATTCGGTAGTACAGTATTTTATAATAAAAATGTTTCATGTTCCCCAAGTGGTAATCCCTATACAGTACCAGTTATTGTACAAGCATGTCAAGTCACCCAGCTGTGAACACTTGCTACACCTGGTGATGAGGGATGTTGGTGAACTTCACATGGAACTTAACCAAGCAGTGAGGGACGTCGGCGCAAGTCAAAGTGCACAAGTCAACGGGAAGTGTGGTGAAATATTGGTACGTACTAGTAAGACTGTAATTTGTTACACACTGGTGAGCAGTCGGCACGCATAAGTTGATCTCTTTGTGGGATAGTCTGAAAGAATTTAATTCACGTTGATGTAGTAAAATTGGAAATTTGGCAAAAAAAAAATTGTACTCCCGAGTCATTACTGGTGACTGTTCAGTAGGCACTAGTCGACCAAACTGAGGGAGATGCCGTGTAAATTATTCAGTTAAACAATGGAGGACATCTGATGAACAGTACAGTCAATCAAGTGCTTTGGGAAATTTTGGTGAACATTGAACATATCGGTGGCAAACAATCAGTATGCTGAACTGAGTAATGGGTGACATTACATACAAATTGACCATGGAGCAGGGGATACCTGGTGAATGATCATGACGCACAGTGCATCATGTAATAGATGAGAGTTAGTATGAGGTTTAACGTGGCCATGGGGTGGCGGGGAAGTGTGCACGAGGAAGACTGTCAATAGTAGTCTACTGATGTATTAAGGTGGTGGGTATATAATCTAGAATTTAACATTTTCCTCAGGGTATGTGTAGTCCCTTCACAGTATTGCCAATATTTTTCTACCCAGGAAAATACTTCACAAAAGTCTAAGTCCCTTTATTTTTTTTTTCTGGTTAACAAAATGTGAAACCTCAACATTTTACATAGTAATATATTTTGTTTAAGGTTACATGACTCTAGTAAAGTTGACTGATCTCTCGTGGATATTATGTACGGCTTAATTACCAAAGAGTGTGGACAGTGACGTGTTGCTTTAGTTGGTATTAAGTGGATACAGACTCAAGTTGTATTGCTGGGGTGTGAGAGATGGCCGGCTCCCAAGTACCACAAGCTTTTGTTTATATTTCCCTTTTCATATTAATCACTACATGTACATGAAATTACATTATTTAAGGTAGACTTTGAGAAAAAATTTCATAATTTTACTTTTTATCTTCAAAAATTATTAATTTTGAGTTTACAGCCGAGAAGAAAAATAGTGATTCTAGTGAAGATTTCTTACTCCTTTACCTTGTTCATAATTTTTTTTTCTTGTGCTCTTACTTTTGTACGTGATATTTGTTAACCTTGTCTTAAAGTGTCTTGGGAAACATTTTCAGTTACACAATATGGGGGCAATCTCTTCTATCTTAACAATAAAACTTAAATACCACAAATTTTCTTCTTAGAAATTATAAATTAAGATTTAAAGAAACTAAAACCTGCCAAGTGGCTATTTCAAAATATTAATTGAAAAATAAAAATATATTTAAACTAAAAATTGAAGATGGCATAGTTTTCATCATACAATTTGCCTTCACTCAGAATCATTTAGATTATTACACAAAAGTCTGGATCTCACTTGCTCACCAACAGCCATAAAGGTTCAAGCTTCTGATGCCCATTTTCAGAATATGTATATATGGTTTGTCAAGTCAATGTAATACAAAAACGATGCCACAGTCCTGAATAACATGTACATAATTACTGAATCAGAAGTGTTGTGCACTCTGATGGATAATGGTTGATAACTTCTTTGGAATTCAGTGATATTTCAATAGGACCTCTTCATATTATAAGTAGGTTTATTTAGACAATACTTATGAAGACGTAATTATGGTGTATATCTGATGAATAGATATGATTTATTTTAATTAAAAGGCTAAAACTGTGCTTACTAGCATATCATCAGATGACCTCAAAATACAAAATACTTACTGGACACATCCCATGAGAGATGAATGATATGTAACCTAAGGTACAAAGGTAAATATAAGGTAAACGGACAATTAACGATACATGTATTGATGTTCATTTTGTAAAGGCTAAGGGAAGTGTATCTTCTGGATTTATGCAAAACTTCTGTAGATTGACAACCTCTTTTGTAATAACTATTTCTGTATGAATTTGTAAAATCACAAGTTTTATTTTACAGAATGAAAACTTAGGGTAATAAAATGTTAGGTTTCAAGGAGCTGGAATTCAGTGGTTGCCACCAATGAAATTGTCAAATTATGTACTGTATATAATTTTTTTGTAATATCTTCATCTGCAATTGGATTATTATTGTTCTTGCAATATTGTTATTGGTAAATGTTGTTTTGGGTGATGTATGGCTACCAGAATTACATAAAAAACACATAAAATTTTGAGCACTGCATTTTTCCGTGTGGTGGGTTTTATCTGCAATGATTGGTATCTGTTTATGTATTTGTATTATTTTGGGTACTTGCTACAGTCCAGGCAGGACCATACCAAACATAGTACCACAGGTCACTGCATCATATATAAGTTTCCAGATAAGAGCATAACCAAACTTGAGAGTGTGTATTATCTAGTGGTGGCTGTAAGGTCAAGGGTCACACCTTATTTTGGAATGGGCAGAAATTTGTGTCCACTGTATTTTTTATTTTTTGATAGGTTTTAATTTTTTGTGAACTATACATTTTAGGACATATTACATAAAAGCGGCATGTAGAAAGCTTCAATAAAGCCTTTAAAAATTCATAGTTAAGAAATTTCTGTATATACAGTCCTGTATTTGATCAAAAGTAACCACAAAATCTTTGGCAGTCGAGTAGTGTGGCACAAGCAATACTCATTACAGTAAAACCCTCTTATTCTGGACTAATTGGGGGAAATCCAGTCCATATTAACCGAATTTCTGGATAAAGTGATATCCGGAGGAGATTTATTTCACCAGGTAAAAGTCTGGATTAACCAAGAAAAATCCAGTTGGCAATCTAGATTGCTGTCTGGCACACACGAACACCAGCCTCAGCTACGTTTACAAGCCAGTTACGCTGCTACAGCCTTTGTGTGTGCATCTCTTAACTCTTGTGGACTATTTGTGAATTTGTGGAGACAACTTCACATGGAAATCATAAGGGAGCCAGAAAGGAATGTAGCTTGAAGGACAAGTTAGCAGTTCTGGAAGATCATGAGAAAGGTGTGTCTGCAAAGTTTTGATGGAGAAATATGACTTGAAAAATAAACCAACAACCATCTTCAACATCACTAAATTTGTGGTAAATATTGTATGTTCAGTATGTTCTTTAAATTCACAAAAATCACTTCATGGTCACCAAAACATAGTACACCGTGAACTTGGGGTGATGTCCTCTCACTGTAATGTTAAAAAAAAAACGATGCTAAGTAATAACACTGATACTGATCAATAATCATTGAATTACAGGATTGCAGCCATGTGGCATCACCAGGGAACAAAGTTTGGTACTTCTAGTGCACCGGCTGGCTACTAGGTGGCACATATGTTGACAACAACAATGGTTTTCATGACTTTTACAGTTTCATTACATGAATCAGTGACAACATGCATAGCCATCTCAAGTCCACAGCTGCCTGGCAACATGTGTTATGTACAGTAGGGAAGATTATGCAGGTGTGTATGGGACCCATTTTCACTTTCAATGGGGATGAAGTGGATCACACTACAGGTATATGGTTTCAGTATATTAATTTCAAAATTTTTGCATTATCTTGGGAACAGAGCATTTATTGACGACCATGGCTAGCATTTCAAGTTTCTCCTTCATGGGAAGGTGTTCAGGCAAAACTGGGACTGGTTTAGGCCAAGATTTTGGCTCATTCAAGTGGTCTCTGGCCTACATTGAACTAAGCACTGCTTGATATTTGGCTTTGCCCACCCGTGAAGTTCTGGCCAGTTTGTGAGTGAATGCCACACAAGAAGATAGGGAAAACACCTGTTAATGAATATTCTAAGGCAAAAGAAATTGCAGCTTACAATTTGTTAATTAATAAATTGAAAGAGAAAGACACTTCAGCGAATTGAGAAGTGTCAACGAAAATCAATAATACGAGACTCATTTCGTAAAGAAATTAAGAAAGTTACATATTCTATGAAGTCGAGTGCTGCCACCAGTGATGTTTACACCCAAAAATTGTGGTATTATAGTCAGCTACTTTTCTTAGCTCATTTAATTGCATCATAGGTCTCAGGTATAATATGTCCAGGGGCAGATCCAGGATTTTCAGAAGGATTCTAAACAATGTGTGCATGTGTGTTAGGTAGAAATAACATGTCACAATGAAGTTTACATATACCGGTATGTACCTGTATATTAAAAATATAAATTATAACTGAGGACAGAATAGGTCAATATACTGTACCTTAACCTTGTTGAAGCCATTAGGCATATCAATCACTGTACTGTATTGTATAAGAAATTAAAAAAAGGATTGTCCTTTTTTCTTAAAAGGGGGGTCCAGACCCCCTGGACCTGCCCTTGAATAATATCCCAAGGTTTGTGGGGAAAAAAAAATAAATAACTTCATCTTCATAGTATGGAGGTATTTGTGAGAAACTGCAGACAACTTCTCGTGTGGAAAAATGGCTTCCTGCATACAGTTATTTTGTTTTTTCCTTAATGGATACACTAAGAGATGATAGCCTCAGGTAGGTTTCCTTGTCCATCTTAAGGTAATTGAACCAATCTCTTGGCTCTAATCGCACTCTTTTAATAATGACATACTGTATATGATAGTCTTGCCTTTTCATTCAACACTTTTGTCCACTTTGTCTGATATTTCTTCCTATTCTCTTGGCAGGCTTGCCTTGATAAATGTCCTGCAGCAGCTGCTATAATTGCAGGTATGTTCAACTCCCCCATTGTTTAGCAGTGGCCGTAGTTTTGAGCACGTTATCGTGTCCTAGGTAACTGAGCTGTGCCTTGAGGCTAGACTGAATCGTGTGTGGGAGAGTTCTTTTTATGAAGTGGACCAGTACGAGTGTGTATGGGGCCCTTTAATGCATTGATTATGTGAAACAACTAACTACTAACACATCAGGTATGTGTCACTTCAATAACACATACAGGTATGTCACTCCATTAACACATGCAGGGATGTCACTCCACTAACACGCAGGTACATGAACATATAAAAGGATTCCCAGAATCCCAGAGCACACACACCTGTATACTGTTCCCATACACTGTAGTCAACATTGTTCGCTTCATTTTCTGCTATTTGAGAACTGAAGTGACAGCAGGGATCAATACTACACCACATGTACATGGTGGTGAGACTGTTAACAAGTTGGGGTGTTGTTCTCCCACGCACTATGAGAAATGAAAGTATCAACCAGTACAGTATTAAATTTTTTTTTGCAACAAAACCTTCCCCAATGCAAAGCTCATATAAAAATCATATAGCATTATAGTACAGTAGTCCCTCACCAACTGTGGGGGTTAGGTTCCTGAAAAACCCCGTGGTTGGCAAATCTGTGGCTGGTAAGACTAAATAAAGGCTTATGGGAAATAGGGGGTTTGGCTTCATGGCCATGGATAACACTCGTCAAAGCCTAACTAAATTGCCTTCTTCACTGAATATACTTGTATTGTTCATTCAATTAAATTTGAGTCAGACATAAAATAGTAAAACACGATAAATTTTACAATACATTGCCGTGGTGCTGGCATGTTGCTATAAAATAAGAAAAGTAAAGAACATGGGTGTGTGTGAAGTGAATGTGTGTTTGTATGTTGCCAAATTAGACTGTCCATGTAACTACATCCCACTAACTCTCGTCTACCTGGCCAGACTGCGTTAGTTATTTTTCAACTCGTATTTTTGGTTAGATGTACGTAATACATAATTTTATTTTATTTTTATTTTTTATACTGTTACATGCACACACAATCGTTCATACAGAATGTGCAAAAAAGAAACAATCATCATAGATCAAAAACATAAAGAGAACAAGGATTGAGTCATATTTATTTTCAATATGAACAAGAGGTTCTTCTTTCCCTTAATTCATCCTATGTATGTGGGAGTGGATAAGGAAATATCAAGAAAATGTAAATGTTAAATTGACAATGTTGAGCAGCAGCTGTGGGGCTGACCCCCAAAGACTGTGGTTATCAGGTCTGTTTCTAATTTAAGAAAAACTCCTAAAGAGGAACTCAATAATGAGCACTGAATCAATACTTACTGAGAATATATATATTTATTGAAAAAAAAATATATATATATATTTTTTTTTACCCACATCATGACAGAGCTGACAATCACTACTCAAGACTTTTCTCACACTGCTTATCACTATTGACTTCAGCCTACTGTACTGCACTATATATGACATGATTAAAACAGAACCCATTTAAGTTTGCTGGCTGACTCTTTGCTAAATGGTTTACTTCACATTGACACTTACAATTTGGTACATATTATTTTCATCAAAAAGCATAATACTGTACTATGAAATCTCAACAATATTGGAATTGTTAAGTTGATGAATACTGTTTGGAGTTTGTTAATGGCATCCTTTATAATGTATGTTGAAACAGGCATTGTTTTAACACACTTAGACTTGTATTAAAGCACTATGAGTAGTAAATGAACCTCTACTCTACCACCACTGGTGTTACCCCCTAAAAAGGTAAAGTGAAATATATACTGTAGTTACAAAATAAGTGGACAATCACCGATAAACTTACAGGGGCGTCAATAATGTTGTGTCAGAAGAGTACATCTGTATCTTTGCATATCCACTTTATTCATTATATCAATAAACTTAAAGGACATAATGGTAACTTAAAAGTAGGCTAGACTTGTCACATTTCATTCATATGTGCGAGACGACGGATAGAAGGGCAGGATGTCATCTCTAGTGCTGTTTTTCTGGCCTTGTTGCATATTTGTGTACTAGCACCATGTTCCAGGAGCAGCCGCACTGCCTCGAGACGCTCCTCCTCACAAGCAAGATGTCTGTAATTAATTGTAATTATTAATACAATGAAAATGGGTCCCATTGGCATGCTGGCCACTTAAAAACAATGATACAACAACACATTGTATATGAAGCCTTCAGGACAAAAGGAGGTTGTATGGCCAACACTTCTCTCAATGTTCAACATTAATATACTGTGACAAAAAACTAAAAGGACTTAAGTAATGCATGAAATTCTATTTTATGGCCAAGGGAATTAAATAAAAGACATATTAGATTAGAAGTCAAAACATCCTCATTTTAACTACTCCTACGACATGAAAAGACAGTAGACGATCATTTTACCATGCTTGAGGGTGGTTCACGGTTAAGCCTTAAGCATGGTTGGGGGTCACCCCCCCCCATTAGAAAAAATTGAGATAATGAGCTTCTAACACAACTATATGTGTATCACCACCACTCTCATTCAATTTCTGCTTGTTTAGCGGTTAACCTTTCAGGAATATAACAAAAAAAATGTCTGTTTGTACTAGAATGAATACCCCCTGTATTATCAAAGAACATGGCACAGAAAGATATAGAATCAAATCATACAATACGCAATAATCTCACATAACTCGTAACTTAAAAAAGCATCATACAATACACAATAGTACACTACAAGATGAAAGCGAGTAGCCTAGAGCCACCTCTCTCTCCTGCCAATTCCCACGTGCTTGGTGGCACGGTTAAAGAGTTTGGTGCAGTTAAATAGTGGTATCGGTTTCAATTAATAAGCACGGTAAAGCCCTGGCTCAGATAAACGATCGGTGGTAAAATGATCGTCTACTGTATAGTAATTGGCATGCCATGCCAGAGGCATTGAGTCTGCTTCAGTCAGAACATTGGGTGATATTCTGCGTGATCATTTTTGAGGTATAAACAATCTCACTTTTATTCTGTGTACAGTATCTGTGTTTATTTAACTCTGTTTTGCATTGATTTGTTTTCATGCTGGATAAGAGAGGACTTACAGTGGAGTGTTACCCTCTGAGTCTTGCAGGTTGATGGAACACCTGTTGCACTGCAGGATGGGTATCATGGCACGTATGTTGCCCTTCGATGCAGCACGGTGCAGAGGTGTTGCTCCCAGCTTATCTTGTAAATTCACGTCAGCCCAATTGTTCATCAATATACTCACAATCTGGTTGATGACAAATATATTAATTAATGTACTGTACACCTATGTTAGAGGATGTGGGTGTTATCTATGGACAGTATTTAATATCTTCCTTGCAGTGAATTCTCTAAGACTCATTTCCTTTTTTATTAAACAAACATTAAAACTGGTACCTCGTGGTGATTCTTGGATGCAGCGTACTGGAGTGCTGAGTGGCCCCCATTATTCTTGGTGTTAACATTAGCTCCACGGCCAATCATCAGCCTCACCACTTGCTCTCGCCCAGCTGAAGATGCGATCATTAATGGTGACCAACCACACTGAAGAAAAAACACTACATTAATAAAATTGTGAGAGTAGGTCCCATATGCATGACTGCCTGTTAGGAACAGTGTAGATACAATACACTGTATACTAAGCTTCTGCTACACATGGAGGCAGCATGGCTAGTACTGCACTCAACTGCATTCACTTCCCCAAGATGTAAACTTAGGTACCCAATTACAGCTGGGTGAACTGGGAGTGCCCTGAAATCGAACCACCGACCATGCAGTATGGAGAGGAGAGCCGCCATCAGGTAACCGTGGCTAACCCACGCAAGCATGGAAAATGGCCGTAAAGCGATGATGATGACTGACTTAGGTTCATTTGGCGATGCGTTAATAAAATATATTATAGTAAAATAATAACCCTCCCAATAAGTTATTGCATCATATTAAATTTCCAGTGCTTTGTTTACAGAGCGTGAACAACTGACTATCCTCAGCCTCACTCGCTGTGTTGCCAGTGGTCTCCATCTCTCATGCATCTCTGCTTACCACAACATCTGTCTTCAGCACTTATTCAATAATATTGTAGTGTATTTATGAGAGCTTAATAAATAATATTTTAGTGGAGCTACAGAGCATAGAAAATCACTCTTCTCTCAGCAGTTATACAGTATAATATATATGTTTTAACTGTTCTACACAAAAGTAAAATCTGCTTATGGAGACACTAGACCAAGGACATAGTTTCTGGAAGTTTCATTAATATCAACTGGCAAAGTGAACCAACCAAAGTTAACCCACCTAAAAATAATACAAAGTTTGGTTGGTTGGCTTTTCCTGTGATCATTAATAGTGCACCCAGAAGTACATCCTTGTCCACATTAGCCCAACATAAAAAATCTTACATCATCAGACTTGTCGACAGGTGCTCCGTGCTCTATAAGGAAGCTGACAAGTTCCTCGTGTCCCCCACAGGCTGCCCAATGCAATGGATGCCGCCCACTCTGTAAAAGTATCCATATGCATAAAGACCTTGGTAGGTTACTAAATAACAGACAAGCATTAAGAAGTGATGATCTCAAGACTGATTCTCAACTTTGAGAAAAATGTGAAAACAACACTAACCAACCAAAGTTCACCTTGGATAGGTTTGATTCACATAATCTGTGTGAGAAGAAGTGCTGCAGCATTAAAGAAAACTGAATAATCAAGTTTTATATCAGTCAGCAATATGGGCTTGGTTATGTTAGTTCATCTCTTCATTATCTACTCTCATCTAAAATTAAAACAATTTGTTCATTTGCAAATAAATATTCAATAAATGTGTATGATGACCAAATCTTTACAGTGATTATACAGGATACATTTTATTTCAGTGGAATCTTCATCAATACAATTGTTTCAATGCACAGAATCCAAATCCAGTGAGGAGCAAGGAAAAAATAAATGCATTACAGTATGGTACTGTATGTTAATGTACTTATGAAGTACAAAGCTGGTGCTGTACTGTACTGTAACTTCTTCCATATGCACTGATGAATAAAAAACAAACCATCACTGAACTATACCTGATTTTAGTAAGAATGGACCACCGGGCATTATCGAAATCTTGAAATTTGTTTTTTTGCCAAAATCAGCCGCACTTCAGTAATAGTTCACCTTTATTTGATGAAGGATGTGAATCATACAAATAACGGGTAAAGGTGTAGGAGACGGTAAGCACCCTAACGGTTAGGTTAGGTAAGGTAAGGTTCTAAAAGGTTCTGTGCATTGTCATTTCAATTTTCTTTATATCATCCAAACAACATATCCTGAAACTTGGTGTAATTTCATAGTCTTTCTGGTGCTAACAGTCTGCTCCACTATTATAAAAAATCCATAAGTTATTACAAGCCATCTGTGCTTCTTAATATGTGATCATGAACTTCTGGAAGTCGGTGCAAGTGTCCAAAATATAGCAGAGAACCGACATTAATGGAAAAATACCTGTTCAGGTGTAACAGTTGGATGCCATCGCTGCACTAGACCCACCTTCATATTAAGGTACGTTTCTTTTGAAGCTGGGGTCGGGGGGCGCTGGTTAGCACTGTCTCCTCCACTTTACCTTAAATTCCCATTATAGTCACAAACGAATCTTTACTGAAACAACGAAATTACTGGATAAAAATAGTGAGAATACTGTACCAGAGACTAACCCACATGACAGATACTTACATCGTCAGTGGCTGTGAGAAGACGATTATGAGCGAGCACCTTGACCTTAACCTCCTCATATTTGCCCAGGTATGAGGCCTGATGAACCTCTTCCTCCTCCACCATTTTCTTTATTATCTCCTCTCCTTCTTAACTATCACTGTTCTCTCTGTTAAGTGTCAGCAGTCAGTGTTTGTTTACTGAGGGAATCAGGGAGACGTGTTTACCTTCCCCCAAGAAGTAAACAGTGTATGATTTGTCAGTTTCCAATAATATTTTACGTAAATGTCCGGGTCATCATCACGAGCGCTTTTTTTTAGCAAATAATTTTAAGCAAGAATTTTAGAGTAAAAAAAAAATACAATGAATTTCTTTAGAATGTGGTCACTCGTCTAGTTCTCCCTACTGTTTCCTCAAGAATAAAACAAGTGAAGTAAGGCCGCCATGGAACACAACAACGCAGCAGCCATCCTCGGTGTTCTGGTTATTATTAAAAAGAAACAAGAGAAATCGAAGAAAAGAAAAACTACTGGACTCGTAAGTGGCTGGCGAGGAGGAGGACTGAAAGTGTTCATTATAGACTGGTGTCGTAGCTGCAGTAGGGAAGGCTGCAGGCAAGGTACTGTTTTGTTGGGCTCTGTAGTAATTTATAGAATTAACAAAAAAAAACTCTTGTTGAAGTTTTCTTATGGTATGAAACGTTGCATTGGCATAAAAATAATGTAGTTTTTATTATTATTAGATTGATGCCACTGATGGTAGACTGACACACCACCCTGCCACACTCTCTGCACAGTGATCTTAATACTCTTGTGTTCTAATCGTTAAATCATTATTAAAACATATACAGAAAATAAGCATTAATATAAAATTTAACTTGTTTATTCAGACAGTACAAGTGTAAAGGAGAAGCTCGTCAAAATTAATTTATTTCCCTATTTCTTAACTTCCTAATAATCTTAAAACCAAAGGATATATTTTTATTTATGTATTGTAAGAAATATATAACTACCACTCGGATAGTTACATATTATACCTCCTTCTAATGAACTTTTTTGAGATAAAAGTGCGTTATATCGAGGGTCCATTACAGCTAAAGTTCATTGGTGTGTTCAGTTGTTCAGTCCTTAGTTTATATCATAATGTTCAAGGCGGGTGGTAGTGCAGGTGTGGTGGTGGAGGTATAGTTGTGGTAATACTGCTCTCTGTTGGGGTACTGGAGTTATGGCTACATTGGCTGGGGAGACGAGTACCCGACTTCTAGAAGGGGACACTGGCTACTGTGGGATGTACTGACCACACACCAGCCCCGGGTTGTTACTATCCCAAAAAGAGAAACACAACACAAACATTATCCCATCCTAATTATAACAAACAAGAGAGAAGGCTAATGTACTGCATATAATCATCTCACTCACATTCTAATGTATTCTTAACTACAGAACAGTAATTGACACTTAAGTAAATGATGTAGTAATTTGCTTTTATCTCAACTCAAAGGCAGAACAGTATAGCCAGAAACAAACACAAGTAAACCATCTTACAGGAACTACAGGCAAAATACAAAAAAAAAGACCAACCTAAGATTTAAAAAAAGTAAACATGTAGATTAAGGTAATTCTATTTTTTACTTGTTGCTGTAATACTCAACCAAGTCGTTCCTTTACTTTACTTTACGTTATTCAGCACTACAGTGACATCTTCCCATAGGGGCGTTTTACCTGTGTAGAGAGGGCGAGTTTGTTGATAGTTTTTAATTGATCTGACCCGGGGGCGTCCTGCACCAGTTATAGCGGCACCTGACACCTTCAGAGCCACCACCTCCAAAACCACCTTTCACAGCACCACCTGCAAAACCTTCCTCTACCACACCACCTCCAAAACCACTTCCAAAGCCTTTCTCTACAATACCACCCCCAAAACTACCTTTCACAGCACCACCTGCATAGCCTTCTCCTACCACACCACCTCCATAGCCTTCTTTTACAACACCACCTCCAAAACCACCTGCAAAGCCTTCCTTTACCACACCACCTCCAAAACCACTTCCAAAGCCTTTCTCTACAATACCACCTCCAAAAGCACCACCTGCAAAACCTTCCTCTACCACACCACCTCCATAGCCTTCTTTTACAACACCACCTCCAAAACCACCTTTCACAGCACCACCTGCAAACCTTCCTCTACCACCACCTCCAAAACCACTTCCAAAGCCTTTTCTACAATACCACCCCCAAAACTACCTTTCACAGCACCTGCTTCTCCTACCACACCACCTCCATAACTTTTTTACAGCACCACCTCCAAAACCACCTGCAAAGCCTTCCTTTACCACACCACCTCCAAAACCACTTCCAAAGCCTTTCTCTACAATACCACCTCCAAAAGCACCACCTGCAAAACCTTCCTCTACCACACCACCTCCATAGCCTTCTTTTACAACACCACCTCCAAAACCACCTGCAAAGCCTTCCTTTACCACACCACCCCCAAAACCACTTCCAAAGCCTTTCTCTACAATACCACCTCCAAAAGCACCTTTCACAGTTCCACCTGCAAAACCTTCCTCTACCACACCACCTCCAAAGCCTTTCTTTACAATACCACCTCCAAAAGCACCTTTCACAGCACCACCTGCATAGCCTTCTCCTACCACACCACCCCCATAGCCTTCTTTTACAACACCACCTGCAAAGCCTCCTCCTACCACCCCACCTCCAAGGCCACGCTTTACAATGTTACCTCCAAGCACGGCATCGCTTGTAGTTTCGAGGTCGACACTTAAGTCACTTTCTAGGTCACTCCCTACACCTCCAAGACCACCGCTTACAACCCCTCCTCCAAAGCCTCCCCCTACAGCACCACCTCCAAAACCACCTCTAAGAATTCCTCCAAGATCACCACCTATGGCCCTACCTCCAAAATCTCCTCCAAATCCACTTCGAAGACTACCTGCAAGACCTCCAAAACCACCACCTATGACCCTACCTCCAAGGCCACCTCCAAAACCACCTCCAAGACCACCTCCAAGACTACCTCCAAGACTACCTCCAAGACCACCTCCAAATCCACTCCTTCCCACAAGACCCCTGAAGCCGCCCCCTCTCATACCAGCCTCCAGACCAAGGGCCACCACCCTCCCTCGGGGACCACGACCGACAGCCACGCCTCCAACGCCCTCTGCAGCTCCCTCCACCAGTACAGCGCCAACATGATGACGCCCAGAGCCGAGACTGTGTAGGGTGTCGGCAGCAACAGTGATGACTGCCAAGGAGAGCAGCAGCAGCGCCACCTTCAGGCTCTTAATGTCAACCTACAAGAACGGAAGACAATATTGATGGAAATATTACCCTCACTGACGAATTAGTGACAGAATTAGTGACGGTAAATTTACATCCCATTAAAGGATATAGAGGACCTATCTGATGTGGATTATTAGTATATTGAATAGAGGAAATACTGTAATTAACAAAGTGTAATTCAAGTTAGGTGAGGTGGTCAAGCTTACCATCTTGTTGTCAGTCGCGGTAAAGACGATTGTTTGAGAAATGTCACACCTGGCTCATTTATATATACTGGCAGATTGTCCCCCCAGCCCTCTAATGGTGGTTTACCTGGATGTGCAGTGTAATGGTTGACAATATTGGGATTGTCATTGCGTCACACAGGTAAGAACAAACACCCGGGGTCACATACTGCAGGTGACAGATCAGTAACTTAATTATTACCATAGAAACTCAAGAGTAATTTCACGATCGTAATTTTTTTACATAATTCTTTTAGAAAAGGTAGGCTATTATGTGTAGTCTCTTACCTGTTATATTAATATGTAATCAGGGTAGACTCGTTCTATAGCCACAAACCTATACACACAAATACAACACGGAACATGACTACACACACACAGCCACTAACACGATAATGGAAAAAAAACCTATTTACCCAAAGCCATTAATTATTCCGTCTACAATGTATTCTGAGAACGGTTACACTACAATAACCTTGAACTTGACGTTTCACACACGCCGACTCCCCTCATGACGACCATTTCACTGAATCTGAGGCTGAGTTGACACCGGAAACAACTGAACACACTAAACTGAATTTTTGTGTCCATACCTGTGTGTTGAGTGACTGTATGTTTGACTGTCTAATTACCTGAGTGGAGAAAGAGGGAAAATGATATAATGGTAACCGCTATAAAGGTCTCAACAGCTCACCTGAAGATTAACCACCCTAATGCTAATCTAATTTAACCTAACTCAATCTTATTTGTTTTATAAGATATTAGACAAGTAACATTTGATTATATCTCGTACTCGTATTGCAGCTATTCACCATGGTATGAGGCGGGGATAACACTCACGTAGCTACGCAGGCTCACCACACTCACGGTACTCCATCTCCCTAAACACACCCAAACTTAACCTAATCAGTTCTTCCTCACAGTTCTCTCGTAATTCACAATTATTTCACTACCCAATCATGAAGGCTGTATAAAAATCTTTAGGTTTCATTTTTGCTTTGTGAATAGTCAGTCATTGTAGTGGGTGGAGTCAGTGGGGAGCCTATCTGGAAAAATGATGGCTGGTGTGATAAGTTGTGCAGCGGTTATGTTTGACGGGTGTTGTAAACCTCAGCCAAGTTGTCCTAAGCTTCACACTCGACGCATTTTTAATCAAATCTTCATATTTCTTTTCAACATGACACTCCCTTCCTGGGGTTTCCCGGAGAGATATTGTTTTGACGAGAGAGAGATCTTACGTGAAATCCCGAGAGCAGAAACTTTCACAATATCCTAATGTTCCTGTAAATCCTTTGTTGATATTATCTCTCTTATATGATTTAACACATAAATATTCCACATATTATCTTAAATTAAACCTCCAATTGTTGTTATAGAGGAAAAGTTACTTCCACTGCCTCGTGCAGAAGATGGAGTATCCTAAACATATACTATAAATACTCGAGGATAATGTTTATGTATTGTTGCTCGAGAACTTTTGAAACTGTAATTTTGTCCGTATTATTTTTTTGTATTGGTGATAATAATAAAAGATAAATAATAACTACATAACACAAATAGATGATCGTGAGGACCCACACGATGGAGGGTCAACTTCCTTCAAGGACAAAAAGGTTGGCGGATTCCAAATGCTTGTTGACACTTGAATCAAAGAAGTGTTGTAAGAATTTCCTGGAGCAAACATCCAGCCGTTAGCCTGGGTATATATACAACAAGTGCATGGAGCTGCCAGCACACGACAGCTTCATACCACGACAGACATGGTAAGATCTGCAGCTTAGTGACATCACGTAGATGGTGGTAGAAGCCCATTATTATAGTCTAAAATATAGAGAAGATTGTCTTAAAATTCAGGTAATGCAAGCTAAAACGTAAAGTGTTAGGGTGAGTTATAAAACAGGGAATTCATTTATGTTAGCGTAAATGTATGTCTTGTTGAGGCGTGAGTTGGATTAAGTCACGTCTGAGACTACTGTTTCCCTTCTTGTATTGAGATGACTGTTCTCTATCTGTGGCACAGGGAGGCATCAAGTGTGTGACAGTGCTGGTAGTGGTGACTTTGGCCGCCGTCACCCTCGCCGCCGAGACCAGGTTCAACTTGGGCTCCCTCATCGCTGGGCTGAATGATGGCGGCTCTGTTAAAGGAGGCTCTGTTAAAGGCGGCTGTCGGTACTGGTGCAGGACACCCATGGGACAGTCTTACTGCTGTGAGGAGAACTCTGACCCTCAAATCTCGCTCTCGACCAGAGGTGAGTCACAACCCTCTCAATTCTGTGCAATGTCGCCAACGTATTTATTTTTTATAGATTGGTACAATTATGTTCTTCTGTTGTTTATCATTTGCTTTTTAATTTGACTTTTGAGGATAAGAACAACATGATTTACTCCTACATAAAGAATAATTATAACACACACTGACTCGTCTTATATCCACAGTTAAGTCTGGCAGATGTCCACCAGTACGGCATCAGTGTCCCCCTGTGAGGTCGTTCGCCATTCGTCCCACCCAGTGTAGTGACGATTCCAGGTGCCCCGGCCGAGACAAGTGCTGCTACGACACCTGCCTCCAGCACCACACCTGTAAGCCGCACGTCTACTAGTGTTGCCAGATGTAAGCCGCACGTCTACTAGTATTACCAGATAACATCAATGTAGTGGTGGTGGTTACGTCATCATCAACCTTGTTGACCACACGTGACCAAAACCATCGTAGCTCTTATAGTTAATACGGCCTGGGCTCCACCTTCTGTTGTGCCTCGTTGCTGTTTCATTGTCACAGGCTCATTTGGTGTTGTTTATTCGCAATATTACAAGTAAAAATAAATCCCACAAAATCTCTGTATAAAACTGCTACTGCAATCGCTTACAACTTTTTTTTTCAGGATGGAATAAAATTTAGCTTTCATAAAATTTTCGTGTTCTTTTTTTTTTTCTTAGTGAATATATTTGGTGAAGCGGGAAGGTGTTGGGACTCCGTTTAGTGGCTCCTGACGCTGCTGTATACTAACTCACACTTCAGCTGAGTCTTATTACCCATTGCTTGAATAATGTGCAGCACAATATAAGACACGGCTGAGAGATGGGCAGTGAATACATCTACACATTGAACTAGACGAGTGAATATTGACCACCAGTAAAACAGAACAAGAGCGAGAGAAAAAAAAAGGAAAAATAAATATACATGTAGACAGATAAGTAGATAAAACAAGAGATAGAAGAATACATAGGAAGACAATCAGCTAAATACGTATATAAGACAAAGGAAGAGATAATTGAGCTGAAGGTGGACAATGAACAGGGCGAACTAGTGGTTATGTAAGGCATCAGTGAGGGTCGACCACGTACCCAACCTCGTCCTAACCTGGCCATCCACTTCCCTCCACTCACACACCCTCCACCCACACACCCTCCTACACTTCCCTCCACCCACACACCCTCCTTCACTTCCCTCCACCCACTCACCCTCCTTCTCCCTCCATCCATACACCCTTCTTCACTTCCCTCCACCCACACACCCTTCCCTCCACCCACTCACTTCCCTCCATCCATACACCCTTCTTCACTTCCCTCCACCCACACACACCCTCCTTCACTCTCCCTCCACCCACCTCCTCTCTCCCCTCCACCCACACACCCTCCTACACTTCCCTCCACCCACACACCCTCCTTCACTTCCCTCCACCCACTCACCCTCCTTCTCCCTCCATCCATACACCCTTCTTCACTTCCCTCCACCCACACACCCTCATCTCCTTCTCTATCCACCTCTACACTTCCTTACTTCCACTCCTCTTCTCCTCATCCCCTTCTTCCTTCCCTCCACCCACCACTGCCCTCCCCTCCTTACTCTCCACCACCTCCTACCCTCCACCCACCCTCCTTCACTTCCTCTACCCTCCTCTCCTCCTTCTCTGCTCTCATTCTTCCTCCCTGTCTTCCCTCCCCACACCCTCCTTCCTTCCCTCCACCCACTCACCCCTCCTCCCTCCACACCTCCCTACTTCCCTCCACCCACCCCCTCCTTCTCTCCTCCATCCCCACCTCCTTTACTTCCCTCCCACCCCTCACCCTCCTTCACTTCCCTCCACCCACTCACCCCTCCTCCCTCCATCCACACCCTCCTTCCCTTCCCTCCCCCACCTCCCTTCTCCCCTCCATCCCACACCCTCCTTCACTTCCCTCACACCCCTCCCTCCCTTCCCCACTTCCTCCCACCCCACACACCCCTCCTTCTCCCTCCATCCCCCACCTCCTTTGCCCCCTCACCCCACTCACCCCTCCCCTCCCCTCTCCCTCCCCCCTCCTTCACTTCCACCCACCCACCCTCCTCCCTCTTCCACTTCCCTCACCCCTCACCTCAACTTCCTTTCTCCCCTTGCCTCCTTCCTCCATCCCCCTCCTTCACTTCCCTCCCACCCTGCCTCCTCCTCCATCCCACCTCTCACTTCCTCCACCCCACACACCCCTCCTTCTCCCTCCATCCCCACCTCCTTTACTTCCCTCCACCCACTCACCCTCCTTCACTTCCCTCCACCCACTCACCCTCCTTCTCCCTCCATCCACACACCCTCCACCTGACGTAGCTGTAGTCTTTCCTCAGTTGTCACAAGCCATCGTCCGCGAGTTTTCCCCCGAGGATGAACCATTCCTGAGTCATTCTTCTCCATAATGACTGTGCGGTTTCGTTCGACACTTCTTCGCTCGTCTTAGAAAAACGATCATTACCACAGATAGATAAGGTGGTGGAGCTGTTAATCCATAAATTCTTATATTAAGTAAAGAAAGAGAATTAGCGAGTGAAAGAGAAACAAAATTCAGAGATTGAGAAAGAATGAGAGACAGAGGAAGTGGGATAAATAACCAAAGAAGTAGAATGATAGAGAGTGAAGGAAAGAGAGAGGCACAAGTGTAAGTCATAACAACAGGTGACATGACGGTGTTAACAAGAAGACATTGAGGGCAAGTTGGTGATGATACGAGGCACAGAAACTACACCTACAGTACACCTCCTTCCACCACACTGCTGCACCCCTCCACCTCCATCCACCACACTGCTGCACCCCTCCACCTCCATCTACCACACAGCACCCCTCCACCTCCATCTACCACACAGCACCCCTCCACCTCCATCTACCACACAGCACCCCTCCACCTCCATCTACCACACAGCACCCCTCCACTCTCCATGTAACTGTTGTTTACATATGCTGACAACAAATGGAGTGTTGTCTTGTCGTGATGATCCAGCGCTCGACTCTGTCATATCAATATTGTCGTATCTGTAT
Source organism: Homarus americanus (assembly GCF_018991925.1). Lineage (NCBI taxonomy): Eukaryota > Metazoa > Arthropoda > Malacostraca > Decapoda > Nephropidae > Homarus > Homarus americanus. Next base: position 3,279,105 of record NW_024749657.1, on the reverse strand, counting down.
TTGTTATGGCCCGATTAAAATATTCTTATTTTAATTTCAAAGTCGAGGAAACTAAGATGTTTAAAGAATTGTTTTGGTTTTCTTAAGAGATTCCAATGATATTTTAGATAGTGATCACAAAATGGCCTCTCCTCTCACTCCCTCCCTCACCACACTCTCCCTCCATCCATCCTTCACCCACCACACCCTCCCTACTTCACTACACTCTCCCTCCCTCCCAAGGCCACCTGACACTGGGTGTTCATCTCTACCTTCAGCAGCTGTCAAGGTGAGACTGATGATGCACTGTGAAGGCACTTAAGCTTATGTCAGGTGATGTGTGTGTGTGTGTTGGTCACCCCCCCCTCCCTCCCTCTCCCACCAAACTCTGTGTATCCTGGTGAATTAGTTGACTTATTGTGTCTTGGTGATTTACATGAGCAAATATATATATATATTCTATTAAGCGAGAGTATGTTGGCGATGCTAGTCAATGAGATTAATTCATGATAACTATGATATAACTCCAGTGGGTTTTTAAGCGAGCACCTCAGGGGCTGTCAGCTGGCCTCCTGCAGTACATTAACATGACATAGTTTTAAATAGAACGACGGCGTCTTTGATTGGCTGATTCACCAACCACTTAGAGGCGAGTCGTACACAAACACGTCGAACAAGAGGGAAAAGTTATAGTTTATGATAAAAACCGAACTATGAGATATTATTATTCCACAGAGCGTTGTTATTGTGTTGTCTTATTTATTTGTATACTAAAATGGTGAGTCTTGGAGCAGGTTAAGTTAGATCTTCGTGGGTAATGGTGACAACGTTGTATTGGTCACACCGTCAAGAAGGAAAGGATAAAGAAGTTGGTTGGTGTATCCCACAATATTGTCATCTCTTCTGTGAGGATTTTCATGTATCTGATTTACTTGTTTCATGTTTCTTCTGTCAATAGTTATATCATTTAATAAAGTAAAGCACTAGCATCTAAAACAGTATACAGAGGTGTAAGTACACAAGATAGCAAATGACGTAAATAACTTGGCGAAGATAAACAACTCAGCGAAGTAGAGAGATAGGAGCAGTGTCATCACCCTGAGGTGTTATCGTCAGCACTTGAGAGGCTCCCGTGATGTTGATGTCATACACGATGAAGAAACACCAACAACAATGACATTATAAGCGAGGATTCCCCGAAACTTACCCAGGTAATGGTAGACGGAGTGTATATAAACCCCAAGACAGCAGTTATTCTGAAGCAGTGACAAATGAGTTCTTCATTTTTATTTTGAACTCTTTGACACATGAACTCCATATACTTGGTTAAATTATCACCTATTGGCCTTAACGTAATCTAGCCTTCCCAAACCATACCTAACCTAACTTATCCTATCCTATTCAGCTTACAGTGTGAAGTAATGTACTCATTTGGCTGCTTTGATCATTGTGTAAAGGATTACATTGAGTAAATAATTCCCAAATCTACTTTCATCAGGTGAGAATGAAGGTGGCGACTTTTGTGCTGGCGGCTGTGGCGGCTGTTACCGTGGCTCAGAAAACACGTGGCGGCTTTGGCGGGGGCTTCATCTCTGCGGGCATAGGAGGGGGTGGCGGCGGCGGCTGTAACGGCGGCTACGGGTGTGGTGGCGGTGGCGGTGGCGGTGGCGGCGGGGGCGGCTGCAGGTACTGGTGTAGGACCCCTTATAATCAGTACTACTGCTGTGAGAATGGCGGCTCCCACCCTGGCAACCGACCCATTGGTACGTCGAACGAGAGAGACAGACAGACAGACATAACACTACTTCACATCATCTTGTCACTTTCAGTACCTTCCATCTTCCTACGCCTTGTCTTAGCTTACATTAGTCCAGTTACTTGAGTATGTATATAAACGGTGCAGGTAGATAAACAGTTGTAAACACTATGTCGATTTAACCAAGAATAACTCAAGGAAGTTTTTTTATAAGTTGTCTGTTTGTCTGTCTTTGTTTGGTTTTCTGTTATTGTTTATGTTTGTCGTGTGTGTGTGTGTGTGTGTGTGACCTTAGTATGATTTCAGTGTATGTTGATGGTTATGAGAGGTGATAATTATGGAAATGATGATGATGATGATGATGATGTTTGTCGTCCACAGTGAAGCCTGGCAGATGCCCTCCAGTCAGGCCTCAGTGCCCCCCTACTCGCTTCGCCGGGAGACCAAATCAGTGTAGCAGCGATTCCTCCTGCCCGGGCTCCCAGAAGTGCTGTTATGACACCTGCCTCAACCATCACACCTGCAAGTCTCCCGGCTACCACTAGTATACCACCACACCTGCACCAGTACTGCCTCTCAACCACCACACCTGCAAGTCTCCCGGCTACCACTAGTATACCACCACACCTGCACCAGTACTGCCTCTCAACCACCACACCTGCAAGTCTCCCGGCTACCACTGGCTACCACCACACCTGCCAGTACCTCTCAGCCACACCCACCACGTGCCCTGTGCCTCTCCAGCACACGCAGTCTCAGCCACACTGGTATACCACCACACCTGCACCAGTACTGCCTCTCCAGCCACCACCTGCAGTCTCCCGGCTACTACTAGTATGCCACCACACCTGCACCAGTACTGCCTCTCAGCCACCACACCTGCAAGTCTCCCGGCTACCACTAGTATACCACCACACCTGCACCAGTACTGCCTCTCAACCACCACACCTGCAAGTCTCCCGGCTACCACTAGTATACCACCACACCTGCACCAGTACTGCCTCTCAACCACCACACCTGCAAGTCTCCCATCTGCCACAACACTGTCTTGCTCCTCCAATTCAATTTAATTCCTTACGTACAAGTGTCACACCACCCGCCTATCATAACATATACTGTTAAGTCAGGATATATGTTAAGTGAATGCTTATAGATTATGTTTTCTTGAACTATAATAAAAGTCTTTAAAAAATCTATGATAATTTGAATCATGGGATGATACTATAATATACCTGCATTATAACACCTGTACTATAACACCTGTATTGTAACACCTGTACTATAACACCTGTATTACAACACCTGTATTACAACACCTGTATTACAACACCTGTACTATAACACCTGTACTATAACACCTGTATTATAACACCTGTATTACAACACCTGTACTATAACACCTGTATTACAACACCTGTATTACAACATCTGGACTATAACACCTGTATTATAACACCTGTATTATAACACCTGTACTATAACACCTGCATTACAACACCTGTACTATAACACCTGTACTAAAACACCTGTATTATAACACCTGTACTATAACACCTGTATTATAAAACCTGTACTATAACACATGTATTATAACACCAGTATTACAACACCTGTACTATAACACCTGTATTATAACACCTGTATTATAACACCTGTATTATAACACCTGTACGTTAAGAGAAGCTGTATCCATGTGTGTTTGTGGGATTCATGATCATGTGGCTATTACATGACTACAGAGGAGGAGCCAAGGTAGTTGTGGTAAGGGTGTGGTCACATTCTCAGGGGTAACCACAGCTGTCCCTCGGACCCTCCCGGGGCCCCTCCTCCTCCTCCTCCTCCACACCACACCCCAACAATCCAGCCAGCCTGGGGAGGTGTTGTGGGGTCTATTATGTAACTTTTATCTCACGCCTCCCTCCATCCCTCTGCACTCCATCCTTCACTCATACTTCCCTTCTTCTCTCTGTATCCCATCCTTCCTCATATTTAGTACCTCACTCCATCCCACCCTCCCTCCCTCTGTATTCCATCCTTCCTCACTCCTCCATCCCACCCTCCCTCCTCTGTATTCCATCCTTCCTCCTCCTCCATCCCCACCCTCCTCCCTCCCTCTGTATTCCATCCTTCCTCACTCATCCATCCCACCCTCCTTCCCTCTGTATTCCATCCTTCCCTCACTCCTCTCCATCCCCCCTCCCTCCCTCTATTCATCCTTTCCTCCTCCATCCCCCCTCCCCTCCTCTGTATTCCATCCTTCCTCGCTCCTCCATCCCCACCCTCCCCTCCCCTCTGTATTCCACTCCTCCTCCCACCCTCCCTCCCTCTGTATTCCATCCTCCCTCACTCCTCCCTCCCATCATTTACACCTATAATATCTCCTTGTAGTGATAGGTATTGTCACACTATACTACAATATAGTGTGTCAGTGGGGGAAACAGTGGCCAGGTGTATTAAAGAATAAGGAACACATTGAAGTGGCTTAGAATAATCAACCCCGTCCTTGATAATGTTAGTAGATTAACCGCGCAGGACTCTTAAAAGATGGTGGTGTTGTTATTATTGTTGTTGTGTCGGGTTTATTACAGCTGGCAGGGTTATTAAGCGTCTTTCAGGAAATATTAAACACCTTTCAGAAAGTCATAGTACAGGACACACACACATCATATAAACGGGAACGCCCAATCCAGTTTATATCGGCCCAGCGGTATTGTCATCTTAGTGAGCGTTTCCACTGATAAAAATATTTCCCATTTTCAGTGAATGATATCGATGATTACTACTCTCATTAAAAACTTCCATCTATACTCATATACAAAATAGACTCAGGGAATGAAGAAAGTGATTTATATTAGTTAATTTTAGACGTAATGGAGGACAGTGCAAGGTTAAGGTGACACACTGCGCGCATCTCGTATAAAAAAAAACTACTAGAGGAGGTATATAGGGGCAGCCATCACCCGTTCCTCGCTAAGAGTTACATCAGACTCGCATAGGGTAAGTTGTACTCTACGTCTCCGTACTAACAATTTAAAAGTATATTTTCATCTTGTAAATAGAATACTTCTCAATTATATTAAACTTATTCCTGAAACTAAACTTTATCAGTAAGTTTATTTCAGGAGATATTGTACTTTTTTAAAACACGCTTTTTTTTAATCTTGTGGTGCTTAATTTTATGTTGTATATTTATTTGACATTATTTGTTTCATCTGACTGTTTTCTCTGTTTTCTCTAAGACCAAACCATCACTCAACTCCTTCAGAGAACTGTGTGGTGGCGAATCCCTAGTCCACTGAAGTATAAAATATTTATATACAATAATTCTGAAAAGTAGACTAACGCACATTATTTCTTTGTCAGTTGTGTACAATGTTGAAGACAATACTGGTAGCATGCTTGGTGATGGCGGCTGTGGTCGTGGTGACAGCCAACCCACAGCACTTCAACTCTCAGTGGTACCCGGGACTTCAACAAGGCTGGGGCAACAACTTCTTCAACCACAACCCAGGTTACGGCTATGGTGGGTGCAGGTACTGGTGCAGAAGCTTCTACAACAACAACTACTACTGCTGCAGTTCTCCTAACCAGCAGGGCGGCTTCTTCTGAACCTGACAACACGTACAGTATACAGTAGCTGGGTATTATGGGATGGTTCTTCTGCTTCATTAAATGAACTTAATGAAATTCTTATCTCTTCTGGGGTAATTTGAAAACGTTTGTAATATGTAAACTTTTATCCTGTTGTAATTGAATAAGGACTGTTATACTATTTTTATTTTATTCCTACCACTATTGTCGTATTTTTCGGAGCAAGTTTCTATAGACAGGATCAAGTTCTTATAGAAACATTGAAGACGAAAATGGAGACATCGAGCATCGCGTGCGTTTTGTTTATATTTTTCAAGAAATGGCGAAACGAATATGATCAATACTGTTTTCGTCGCCGTTAATTTGCACCAAAAGTAAAACACTTAAACAAGAAGATTTATATGTATACAGATGTCAATTTTCTCTTATATCACTCATCACAACAAATGCTCTATAATAATAATAACTTAGGTACAGTAGTTACCAAGATGACAATAATCGCTTGTAGATATAATGTATTTTCTTCCATCTCAGTTCCTTATATATATATAAATATACTGTATTGAGCTTTTAATTCGGAAATAGAACATCATCCTTATTCAAACGAATTCAACTTACAAGCGAAATGAAGTCAAGTTACCTGTTAAGTGAGGCCAAGATACCTATCAAAGAATATAATAATAAAGACAGGAAAGCGTCTACCCTTACCAATAAAAATAAACGTGAGCCACTAAGCTCCGATCAACGCCATCTGTTGGCAACGCGGCTAACTAAAAAGCCCGGGGCGCATAAGGGTAGCATTCCATGTTTCCATGGTAACCAAAGGAGTACTTGTGTTTATCGCTTTCATGTTGCGATATAACATTGATCATATAGAATTTACTGTGTGATATTGTATGCGTGTGTGTGTCAGTATGTATGCGTGTGTGTGCATGTATCCACATTAAGAACGTCAAGGCAAAGACGTCAAGGTAATAATATTACATTGACGTCTTTCCCTTGACGTTCTTAATGTGTACACATGCACACACACACACACATACAATATCACACAGTAAATTCTATATGATCAATGCTATATAGCAACGTGAAAATGTTAAACACAAGCTCAGGGTGATATGTTTTTGTACGTGCGCACACGGTACACGGTGATGGTGACGCCCACTCATGGTTAAATATCCCGGTCTTCCTGTAAACCAGGGGTCCGCAACCTTTTTATACTAGTCGGCCACTTCAGCTGGAAAATAATCAGCGATCGGCCGCAGCTGTATTCAGACAAAAAAAGTCAATAACGCATTCCACAGGATTGAATGAGCAAGCAGAAATGCAGGACTATATTTTACTTTAAGAAGAATTCTTACAAACAATACCGATATACAGGCATTCACATTTGAAATACAAAACAAAACAAAACAAAACAGAAAGGTACCTAACGATATATTGCAGAGCAGAAAGCCTTGTGATATATTTTGAATAAATATGTCTTTCCGCTGTTACTATAAGGTAGCATAAAGCTGACTTTTGCAATGCGAAATAAGGGTTCACATTCCACTCACAGAACAATACTAAAACTAATGTGAGGGTTGAGCCTGGATATGATTTGCAATTCCAGCAAAATTTGGTTTAAATTTGGTAGCAGCAGCCTTCACAAGTTCTGTGGTGTGAATGTTGGTGAGCTTTGAACGGTACTTGTTTTCACAAAGGTAAGCAAATACACTTCTGATTGTTTTGCAATCACAAGGAATTCCTTTTCTCAAAGAAGGTTAAATTTGAGATTTTCTTCTGCAATTTTCGTTTCTTTGTTGCTGGAGGCGGCATATTTCAAAAAGTATTAATTGTAGCAATTAATTATAGACACAGTGATAGGCAAAAGCTAAATTTGTAGGTAAACAAAATGCAATGAAAAATTAGCCTAGCCTTGTCTAGCATTGTGCTGGCCCTAGCAGACGAAGCTTGTCAGCAAGCAACTTGACCCTACACACAGCTGTGATGTATGCACAAATCCCCTCGTGTTTGATATAAAAGTGTATATGACCATCGTAATTCCAGTGCAGTTATCAGAAATATCTACGGTAGTGAGCGTAGCCTAATAACTATCAGTAGATAAAAGTAAAAGATGCAGTTTTGAGGTAACAACAGACGAGTTGCGACAACACACGCTCTTTCTTCTACATTGCAACTAAATAATTCATTGTTATATAAACTACCTTGTTCTACATATATTCACGATTAATTTATAATGTTATTATGTATAAAACATATCAATATTTGGGGCTGTGCAAAGAAAACTAGGGAGCACTCAGCGTGGATCAAGCCCGGGATAACGCCAGTGTTTGTAGTGGAGCGGCAGCTGTCAACGTCCACCAGCTCGCGGATAAAACTTCCAGCCGCATAGCCCGAATTTTGAACGTCGTTCAGCTGGCCGCATGTACAAAAATTCCCGGCCACATACGGCCGGGAAAAGGAAGGTTGCAGACTCCTGACAGATGACGTTCAGACTACCCGCGCCTGGCACACTAACACCATCTGTTGATCCCGTAGCCAACTATATGCTATGTGGCTTTCGCGGTTTTCGCCTTGCTCTCCCGTCTTTCTTATTGTAGTCTTTGATACCTATGAAGACAATTTTCATCTAGTCAAGTGAGACCAATTACTGAGGCTTGGGCAGGGCAGAGCGGACAGGTTTAGAGGATAGGTATAGGAGAAAGATTCTCAAGGTTACTTAGGTTGTGGGCCGGGTCCTGGACAACCTTGACCACTGGGGAAAAACACTAAAACCTGACACTAGACGCATGGATCACCCCCCCCCCCCAGCACATACTGTACGTAAAGATACACACACACACACATATGTAAACATTCATTCATACAAATACTGGTTTAGTAGTATTGTAACTTGGTTTAGGATTCACACTGTCATGGAGGAGAGCTCATGTGTACTGCTTATAGTTCATAAAAAAAAAATACTGACGCCATTAGTAACATCAGTCTACTCACTCACACGCCACAAGAGCTAGGCCAAGACTTCTGAAGGAGACGTCGGCGAGGGGCAGTATTAAAAAGGCTTTCTGGTAGTGCAAGAAGATGACGTCCACACCATAACCTTCATCTACAGTTTGTGTCTGAAGGAGGTTTGTGAAGCAAGATTTATAAGACGCATAAGCTAAAAAGTCATCTTCTCGGGTCCCTGTGGTAACCTACCGTCGTAGCTCGCAGGTTAAAGACTTAAAGTATACTGTAGAAGACTGTCTCTGGCAGCTCCTCCACATCCCACCAAGCAAGATATTTTTTTAACTATTAATTCTTCTCACAAAAATCGAAGTGTTTATAACGGTCTTCCTTTCTTTGTGTATGTGTATTCATTTATATGTTTACTAATGTATTTATTTATCTATTAATCTATTTATTGACCTATGTAGAGTACATTAATATGCCATCTATTGGTGATGGTGGGAAGTGAGAGGAATTGTCGTGCCAGTTAGCCATATAGTGAACTAGGCGTCAGTGACAGGTCCGGGTAGCAAGACAACACTATGGAGGATAATGGTGACGGCAAGAGGAGTCTACCCAAGCTGAGAGAGATATTCACCAGGCAGCGACAGGACTCGGATGTGAGTGACGCCATACTCTACCCTCTCGTACCCTAACCTTCCAGGGAAATAAGGGGAGAAAATGGAGATAGAGGTGTTTAAAGGGAGGAGGAGGGAGAGATATTGATTGATGGTGGGCGAGGCTGTTGAATGTTTATTGTTTATGTTGTGGGTGTAAAGTCCAGATTGATTGTGCTTAGTCCTGAATGTTGGTGTTTAGTCTAGAATGTTGGTGTTTAGTCCAGAATGTTTGCGATCTGAGATAAAATGAAACTATCTAACTTAACTGGTAATATTGCAGTAAACAGCAACCACAAAATACCGGAAATTCACTACACTTAATCGATAGAACAATTTTTTCAATGATCATTTTCTTATATTACATTAGGTTAGGTAACACAATTTTTGTATTAGATTTTTTTGGTTGCCGTAATCTGCAATTTTACCACCTAATCTACCAAACTAAACCTGACCTAACCTAGAATACGTTAGTTAGGTTGATTCATTTTATCCCAAATAAATCATATAATGCAGCAATATTCGGGAAATTGTTGGAAGTGTTGCTGTGGGTGAAATCAAATGCCTCAGATGTCAACAAATAAACAGGGGGGAATCATGGGGGGTCTGTCCATTTCGTCACCACTATTTTTAACTCGTTTCGTAACCACTGCTTTACCCCTTTCGTCACCCCGTTCATTCCCCTTATGTACTTGATAATAACTGTTGCTTGGGTTATAAAATAATAAAAAAAACACAAGACAATTTATTAAAAACGAAAATAAGTAATAAAAACATTGTTAATACTCCTGCAATCATCTCACTGCTCGGTGGTTCATGCGCTGGTGCCAAATCACCTTCATTTGTTCTGTATTTTGTTTATGTACCAATGTTGAATCGTTTTCTTTATTGAACAATAATATTCATGTATAGTAATAACACAATAATTCTTCATTTGTTCTGTATTTGGTTTATATACCAATGTTTTAATAATTTTCTTTATTAAATAATTAATATTTATGTACAATAATAACACAATACTTCTCGAGTCGTCTGTATACATGTGTAATTTCTATTCTTGTAAAATAATATCTTACAATTTGTCATTAATACCAGCGACTGTTAGTGGTGACGAAACGGAATTGATATTGGTGAAGAGTTGAGGTATTGATGACGAACCGGTTCGGTGACGATATGGATTGGCGACGAAATGGGTTCTATCCGAATCCTGGTGTTGGAGAGGTTAGAAAGCTTTTGTCTTGTATAGAAAAATAAAATCGTAGTGGATATATTGCTGTGACCAGCTAAGTTTCTGCTAATGCAATTTTACCGTGTGTGTGCTTTGATTGGCTAAGTACTTTCTGTTAGGTAAGGTTAGGTAGGTTTCTTTGGTTAGTTAAGTTAGGTTCTATTTGGTTCTAGTAAATGTCGCCTCTTTTATAATGATAAGTTTCTGTGCATGACAGATATATGGTAAGGTATGTTTATAGTTACACAACGATCGACTCATGGCGAAATAAATGCCAAATGCCGCCAGTCACAGATAATATAATTCTCGAGTTGTTTGCTGGTAATGGACGATTACCCAGTCAGTGCATTCATGGTAAAATAGCGTTAGTAGGAACTTACCGGTCACGGCAAAATATCCACTGCCTAGAAAAATTGGTAAAATTATCATTTTGGACATGCATCTATTTGGAGGTCATTCAAAACACACAAACCATCAGAAAACCATAATTTCAACCTAACCTAACTTTACATAACTTAACCTAAACTTAAAACCTAAAATTTGTTGCATGGCCAAAACGATAATAATACCATATTAAGTACCTAGACACAGTGTAAATGATCCATCAACTTCCTTGCTTTGTGACCATGACCTCACCTGTCTCTCCTCAGGCCAGTATGACGGACTGCCCGGACATAGAGTTCAACTACGATGATGCTGACTTGCCCGAGAATGAGGTAGCAGAACTTTACTCCTATACTGAGGGACCAGAATTCCAGCTTAATCTAAAGGTGAGTCTTACTACCTGGTTATTTTCTGTCACACAAAGAGTTAAAATGTTATTGTTAGTGTCATTGTTTGGTGGTGTTATTAGTGCTACAGGAACTTATAGTAATGAAAAGGATCTTTTTTATATGTTGCATTGAATCTTAAACATGGACAAAAATTAAATAAATCTGATTTAAAAAACAAAAAAATATTAAATAAGATCACCAACCATGATATAAAGCCATTAAAATCATAACTTATTCTACCTGTACTTGGCATAAAGATGTCTTGACAGTTCTGTTATTGTGTGTTTACTTAAGTTATGAGGATACTCTAGACACTCGGTATATTGCAAGAATGGCTATCTAGGGTTTACTGTAACACTATATCATGTGTCTGTGTATTCTAGGCATGGGAGGAAGTGTGTGGAGAGCTCGGTGTCTTGCCGCTGTGGCAGTCGGCCTCAGACGTGAGCCACAGGACTCTCATCATTCGTCTGGCCGACCACCTGGAGCTGTGTAACCGCTCACTACGCATGAGAGCTGCTCGAGCCATCTTGTACATTTCTCAGGTACAGAGTGTGACAATTTGTGTTTGACTGTAGTAGAAAGATGTATGGACACAGTATGCTGTATATAATGTATGTTTATATAGAAATAAGGACAAGAATGTAATGTTTGGCCACATCATTACTGGTGACAAATATAATGAACCAAATAAACCTAACCTAACCTAGTGATTTTTCAGTATTTTTTCAGTAAAGTTGGGTCAGGTAGGTTTAGTTTACTTTGTCTGTCACCATTAGAGGCTTAATCACTGCTGCACTAAGACACTTCATCCTCATAAGATAGGTGTAGGTGTATAATTAAACATTTTTTAACTTTTATTATTCCCGGCATTTCTTGACAATATCCCAACAAGGCTTTAAACCATTTATTCTTCAAATTCATATTGCACTTGTATTGCCATCATGCAGTGTGTTAATTTTAGTGTGATGTTGCTGGAGTGTACTTATACTTTATTGGCTGTCCTTGGTCAAGTTGCCTTACTGTTGTTTACTGCACTTCCACTGTCTCGCCACTCAGGGAACTGTGTATTCCCATGGCCTATTGCACCATATACCTACCTTGTCTATATTCATGTTGAAATGTATAGCTGCATAGTTTATAAACAAGCTTATCCAATTGTAAACATTGTAAGACAACTTAAATGAATAAATATTATTACCTGTATTATTATATTACAGGGATGTTGGGGAGAGGTACAGAGTGACCGTGAACAGACAATGTGGGCACGACGCAACGTCTTCCTCCTGGTCCAGTGTGGTGTGTGGCCGTCCTTCCTCCAGCTCCTGCACCTGGAGATAGAGTGAGATCATTCTTTCTTGGCTGTCGTAAATTAAGTTTCATCATTCCTAACTTAGCTTACTAACACAATAAAATATCATCCTATTTACCTCATTTAGTGAATTGTCTTTTTTAGGAGTACAGGAGGTAATGAAAACCAACGTAAGCTTGCAGTGTCTGCCAGCTTAGCTGACTCTGCAGACCTGCGAGTGATCCTCTCTGTGTTGTATACCATTGTGGAGACACTGAGAGTGCCAAGTGATGATGACACGGAGGCACAAACACAAACAAGGTGAGACACATCAACAATTATCTCTTAGATTTCAAAGTTTTCTCTTGTCTCATTTATCCTTGTATGTCACTGTTTACATACATCTTGAGTGGTGGTGCCCTCAGCTCTTTTGTCAGTTGACCCATTGATAAATAACCACTTTATAACACGTTTTCCCTTTAGTAACCTCGTGACCCAAATGCATCTACAGTACGTACTCTATAATGTATGTACAAGTTTCTACTTAAGAGGTTCAAGGAAATACAGTAACATAACAGGAGTGGTGTGTCCAGTTCAGCAAGCATCACTGAGTCACTTAACCTTCACTACAGGTTATACTTCTGCGAGGAGTTGGGCCAACCCCAGGGAGAGGACGAGGAACTAGTAGCCATGACGCTGCTGGGGATGGTGACGAGGTTCTGCAACTCTTCTGCGCCACACTTCCCCATCAGGAAGGTGTTGCTCTTGTTGTGGAAGGTGTTACTGTCATCACTAGGGGGAACACAACAACTAGCTGTCTTAAAGAGTGAGTTTTTATTGAGAGCAAGTTGATGGGAACACAGTCTTCTTCTAAATGTTGAGATTATTTATTGAAAGTTTGAGTTACAGGGCTTCTGGGTTTAATTTTAGTCCAAGTCAAAGCATCTCTCAAACACTTCAGTTATTTACCAGAGATGTGAGTTGCGGTACCTAAGGGACAGAGTATATTAAGAGTGACACCTTCAAGTAGTTTGGATGAGGGGATTGTTAAGACTTTGTACTGGGGTGAGGTCAAAGGGGTTACTGTATATGGGGTAATGGGAAGGCAATCAACACCCTGGTAGAATACTGTCAGGAGAGGTGGCAGTGGCTGGAGAGTAATAGTATGTTGCTTCCTGGAAGATTTTCTGGATCACTTGAAGATTAACCCCCAGCTTGTTTCACCCAATGAATAAACACCCTAATGCTACCTGGAGTTTAAGTTGGGTCAGTGTGTTCGTAGTTGACAGCACAGGTGACTGATTAGTGACATTTGGGGGACAGCGCAGATTTTACTTTCAGTATTATTGTTTCCTCGTATTCATTTTATCCGAGTCTCTTAGTTTTTTCAGGAAAATGATTTGCCGTATACTGTGTAAGCCCTTGATCCTCAGCCTTCTCAAATCTTCTTTGGATCTTTTACCAAAATATTTATGGAAAGCCTTGGGTAGTGATGAAAGCCTCTTCGTCAGATACATACCGGGATAAGTACGGCCTGCAGCCTTGTGAGGAGGACACACTGACCGTGGCCCGCACCATGAGAGCGTCCTCCCCCCCAGCATCAGCAGCTGACCTAATAGAACAACAAAACAACCAGAAAAGAAGACCATTTAGACGGGTAAGTTGTAGACTCGTGCAGGCCCTTCACCACCTCTGAGCTGCTAGGTTGTAATTTACCGTCTTTGTTCTTGTTATAACTTTCTGTGGTGAGAAGTATAGAAGCAACACAGCCATTCCTCCACACTGACACTACCAGAGGGAGAACTGGACAGTCTGCACTACACTTTGACTAAGGCTTGTGTTACAGAGATGGAGTTTGTGACGTGCAAAGTCTATTTTGTTTGACAGTGTTTTTATCACCAGTCTCCTGTGTTCTGAGGAAACACATCATAAGGAATGCGATACTGTACCGTATAGGGTAAAAGATAAATTATTTTTTTGTTTTCTTATTCCTATACTACTACAGTACTGTCTTAGGTTCACATCATATGATATTTTCAGACTCCCATCAGCTTGACATATATAAGCCATGCCAACATTAATTATCTTTTTCCACTTCTTTTGTGCTTTAGTGTTGAGATGTGGGCTTGTATATGTGAATGTGATTTCTGTTCTTGAGTGGCAAAACATTACAGGTGTACGTACATTATTTGTCAGTGGGTGGAACCAGCAATTTAGTGCACGATTATATGATATGTTGTGAATCCTGATACTGTACTAGTTGGTAATTAATTATTTTTGTTGTTTTGTTTTTATCCTCTTTGCATATGTTGTTATGTCAGTTGGTGAATAAAACTTCCTGTGTTCAGCAGCAAGGTCTGATGAAACAGAGCAGCCTTGATGACAGTGTAGGGGAACTAGACCTAACTGCTGCTGCCGATGATGACGAGCAGCCCACTAATGATATAGATGAACCCCCCGACCTACCTCAACCTCCGTCGCCTCGCCCCGGGACGCCCGTACCCAATAATACAACTAATAAGGGTGAGTCACAAATGATTATCAAGAGTTTATAAGAATTCGCTGAAATAGTAACAGTTCAAATTCACCATCTGTTACACCTTAATTCTCTTTTGTAGTTATGGTAAGTTACTGGGTTGTTTTAGCTCATGTTGTATAGAGTGGAGTAAGGTTGAGAGACAGACTTAAGATTTCAGGTCTGGAGATGAAGTTGTTTAAATAAGGGAAGTCTAAAAGTACAGTGTTGAAATTGGCTGAGGGAGAGACTATACAGGATTTGTAGATCAATGTTAGTCCAGATAATACCTAATGATAATTGTGTGTGTCTTGTTTTGATGGTCCAAACAACTATTAACTGGAGCACCGGTAGTTTGTTTGTCAAGTGGCACAACATATTTATTGTAATTTCTAAAACACCTTCTTCCCCCCTCCTTATATTTGGACTTGTCTCCCGCAGGTCTACCGTGGACTCCAAAAGTTCGACAGAAGGACATAGATTCATTCCTAGATTCAACTCGTATAAAATTTGTGGGATTTCAGCTGCAGGGAGACAGAACATCTCTGGCTGGTCTACCATTACCTATTCATGAAGGTGTCAAGGTTCTCAGTAAAGTAAGTCTTCTGTTTGGTTAGGTAAGAAATGTGTCAGGTCTAAATGGTAAGGCTTAATGTGTGGGTAAGAAATGTGTCGGGTTTGTATGATGAATGAGTTTACAGTATAGGTATGTGCTAACTGTATATGGATGAGGTTCTATACTGCATCTCACAAATCATTCAGTAAATTCAGTATAGGTCATTGTGAATTCAGTAGGGGTTAGTATTAGTGATTTTGCTCATTTTGATTTATTTGTACCATATCAGGAATTTTCTCAAGGCTTCATCATCATCATCATCATCAACAGCATGTGTACGTGTCGCTGTCGGAAATTCAAATCAGACAAGAGGAAGAGATGACGAGGAATCCTTTATCTCACCCCGAGTCAGACATCCCCCAGACACCTTCCGAGATCCTCTACCAGGTAAGGTCTTGGTCTGTTGGTGTCTGTGTCGGATAACTGGACATGTGGCGTTCCTCTCTAGCTTGGGCGGCACCTCCTAGGATCTAGAGGGGTGGATTTACTTGTTATTATATCTCTCAATTTGTTTTATATTCATCTGTGCTTATACAAGTGTTCAAAATACCAGCAGCTTGCAGATGAAATAGATTTGACATAGAGTTTAAAATTATATTCAGAATTATAAATATATTAGTACAGATGTTGGTATGAAGTGTATATACAGTTATGCTCATGTGGGGACAGTCTTTTGATGCTGTTATCTTAGCTGTGTCAGAAATTATAAAGGCTTTGTTTACTGTAGGAGAAAAAACTACTTTACATAGACTGTATACATTTATGAAAAAGAGTGAGTGAGTGAGTTGGTGTTGTTCCCTCAGGCCATGCTGCCAACGCTACCACAGTGTATGATAGCCTTGTTAAAGATCCTCCTGGCAGCAGCCCCCACCTCCAAGGCCAAGACCGACTCCATAAACATTATGGCCGATGTGCTGCCTGAAGAAATGCCGTGAGTACATATCTCCCCGTCCTTTTATTTCTTAGATTTGAACTATTTAGCGATTAATAATAAAACAAGATGGTTTGGCTAAAAACATCAGTCTGGGAAATCAAATGAAATCACTCGTGTTAAGTCAAATCAAATTGAATCGGTCAGTCACAGTAGTTATTCATGTAGCCGTGTTAAGTATCATTGGCTCTCTACCCTTGACATCTTACTTATCCACTCTCCTCTGGTCTTGATCTTCCTCATTTCATCCAACAACCCAGCCTTTGGGCTTTCTTGTGGTCGCTTCCTGCATGTGCAATACTTTCCCTCTGACACCCCATAACAGCTGCGCCTCCTCACTGTATGGCTAATCCAGGACTTTTCTTCCTCTTCATCATCACACTTGGAATGCTCCTTCACTCACCAACTCTCTCCACAACAGATTTATTTATCATCCTGAGTATTGAGGTTGTTTTGATGTATTGTATAGAGAGAATAAGGAAATGAAAAACTATTGACCTGGGGTATGGAGAGACAGGAGAAGTTTGTGTATAGCAAGTTTCTCAAAAGGGGGAAAATATGTTCACGTGCTGAGACGAGGTAATGAGGAGGTTTTGCAAGGCTAAATTAACTCGAAGGTATGAAAATCAAAATGGAATTATGGAGGGAAGAGGAACTAGGGAAGGTGTTTATGGGTTAGGGAATTTTATATGAAAAGTTTTGGAAGGAACAGTATAGTTTTTCCATTGTTTAATACTGTATTTTATCTGACCCCACAGTATGACGGTGGTCCAGAGTATGAAGCTTGGGGTAGACGTGAACCGCCACAAGGAGGTGTTGGTGAAGGCCGTGTCAGCCACGCTTCTGCTGCTCCTCAAACACTTCCGCATCAATCACATATACCAGTTTGAGTTCATGTCCCAACATCTCGTCTTTGCCAACTGCATCCCGCTCATCTTAAAGTTCTTCAATCAAAACATTATGGCTTACGTCCAGGCTAAGAACACGTGAGTTGCCAACATTGTTCTGAAAGGGGGATGATCTAGCAGGGTGGATCTGTTATAACTAAGAATAAATGTACAACAGTGACTGAAGGGAAAGTCTGTATTTACCTTTTGAGTCCGGCCAATAAAAGACTTGAAAGGAGAAAAAACAAACCAGGGAGATTTGTTCCTCTTGCAGTTAATGTTGGGGAATTAGGAAAAATAAACAGGCTGGTAGATTAAATTTGAGACAGAGGAAGAGTTTGTGAAAGGAAACATGTTCGGTGCTCATCAGTTTTGACTGAAATCTCTGCGAAAATTGTCCCAGCAAAGTGGATTATCCCTAACAAATGTTCATTGAGCAACAAAATTGCTGAAATTACTGCCATACTAATTTCAAGCATTGCATCAGCTGTATGGATTGGGTTATAATGATACTGTACACACTGTATAGTTCTATATTATATTAACACATCCATTTTCATATCCTCTTTGTCTCGGCATGAAACAATGAAACGGTGTGATGATAATGACTGTAAAATTTGCAAGCAAAATTATCTTTACTTAATGTTTGTTAATCACCCAAATAAAAGTTGAATCAAACACTTTAATTATTACTTGTGTTGCTTCTTTTCACATTAATTTTCTCTTCCCCAGGATACCTTTGTTAGACTTTCCAGCGTGTGTTATTGGGGACCCTCCAGAGATGACAGCCGAGGCCCTGGAAGCTGGGAGTGGGAGTCCCGCAGGAGGTAACACAAGCCCCGGAGGCAGTGGAGGGAGTCCAAGTGGTGGGTGTGGAGAGGGGGGTGGCGGCTCAAACCATGGGAGTGTTACTTGCTGCTGGAGGAACATGTTCTCCTGTACCAACCTCCTCAGAATCCTCAACAAGCTGTGCAAATGGAAGCACTCCCGGATAATGATGCTCGTTGTCTTCAAATCTGCTCCCATACTGAAGCGCACACTTAAGGTACAGTATGTATATCCTTATCATTTGAGTTTGTTCTCATACTGAAGGACTTACTTGTGAGAGTTTCACTGCTCAAAGAATCAGGCTCTCAGTTATCATTGTATGATATGTTGTGTACAATGTTTGGTGTTGGCCAATGCATATTATCATTTTTGTGGAGATAGAGTGAATTTGACAGCCCTGGTTTAACATTTTTAAAGTACAACGGTAAGAATACATAGGAAATGACATGATGATAGGAGTATTGTAATATACTAACATGTTGGAGAATTTGCAGGTTAAACATGCGATGATGCAGCTGTACGTGCTAAAACTGCTCAAAATGCAGACCAAATATCTGGGACGGCAGTGGCGAAAGACCAACATGAAGACGATGAGCGCCATCTATCAGAAAGTGAGTCGTGGATATGAGGAAGTATGAGTGACATGTTTCAACCCTTTCCTATTGTTCTCTACACATTTCTTGCTTTATTCTCCATTAACATCTCTCCCTGTTCTTGAGGTTTGTTTCTGTTGAGGAGAGAATTCTTGGTGGAGGTATAAATAAATGTTACCTTCATTTGTTGTTGGATTGAAGGTTTAAAAGGACGATGAAAGAGGCAAAGTCTTTTGGGACCAAGAGGAATGAAAAGCATTAAAGAGGAAATAATGGTAACTGAAGGAGGTGAGAGGCTGGTGTGTGAGGCGCTCCGGGCGAGGCTAAGACAAACGACAAAATGTCTTGTGATGTGTTTCTTATGTCATTATAATCTTCAAACATTCCAACTTTGAACAGAATGCCGAGACATATAGTTTGGCTTGTCTGCTTGTAGCCTGGAGGACCTCCTATGTTTTCTGTCAGTTCTGATCACCTTGAAGTACAGTGAGAGGGGTTGTAGAGTGAAAAAAGTAATATAAGTTGGTAATATGTTCAGATTAACATCGCCATGTACTTTAATCGACTCACTTGGAATGTAACAGGTACGTCACAGATTAAATGATGACTGGGCATATGGCAATGACCCCGATGCTCGACCATGGGACTTCCAGGCAGAAGAATGTGCCCTACGAGCGTGCGTTGACAGGTTTAACTCTCGGCGGTACAACACAGCCATTGTAAGTTTGCTTTTCATTTGTTTTTGTTTTACTTAACGAAATTATTTATAGGTCACATTTCTTCTTGACTGGAGCTTTATTATATCTTATGTTACTTCT
Organism: Homarus americanus; assembly: GCF_018991925.1. Taxonomy (NCBI): domain Eukaryota; kingdom Metazoa; phylum Arthropoda; class Malacostraca; order Decapoda; family Nephropidae; genus Homarus; species Homarus americanus. The sequence continues at coordinate 3,259,691 of NW_024749657.1, read as the reverse complement.
TAAAGATGAGTCGTGCTGAGGCTCCTTCACACACACACAAAATGTTCCGCTGCTCTGACACATTACTGTACTAAATACTGTACTGGTGTCTCTTAGTGCTCTGACCTTCCCTCATACTATTATCCCTCCTTCACACTCATACAGTCAGTCTCCACTATGTTTTCAGCTCTCACCGGCTGTTTTATTGTATTAATGTGTTTTTTAGTCTCACATTGTCACAAGTTGTACACAATCTCACAAACAGTACACTACACCCTCTGTCTAGGTATCTAGGTGTCTATATAAGTAACTGCCTTCTTAACTGTCTGTGTTTCTACCTGTCTCTCTTTATAAGTAATAGTCTTCTTAACTGTGTAAGTTTGTATGTCTATATAAGTAACTGTCTTTGTGTCTATCTGTCAGTCGATATAAATAACAGTCTTCTTAACTGTCTGTGTGTCTATTTATCTGTCTGTATAAGTACAGTAACAGTCTTCTTTACTGTATGTATCTATCTTATCTGTCTATCATAAGAAACTACACATTATCAACTTATATCCTTGACTTATGCTAATAAAATACTCTAGACTTAGAAAAATAAATGCTGTGTTTGTGGATATGCCCTGATTGGCCATGCATAAATTTATCACAGTGCAATAATCGAGGAAAAACGGATCTGCGAAAACCCACTGCAGCGCAAGAAATGAGATTGGATTGTATTTATAGCATTATACTGTGCGATCCTGGGCAACTTCACTTAATTTCATGTTGTATTGTTAGTGCTGTAACATGATAAGATTTTAAACCAAAATTTCTTCATTCTGTGCTTTAATTTTCTTTATTTACTTTTTGTCAATTATTACTGTACTACAATCATAAGCTTTTTTAGTACATTTTATAAGCTTTATCGATACGGTATATGTTTTAGTTCTTTTTAAATGGTTATTACTGGGTTTCAAGGCGGGATTATCACGTACTGTGTTTGAGTCTGTGTACAGTGACAAACTCAGAGACAGTATATATGATGTAGCTTTTGAAGCACTGAAATGGCCACATATTGCTATACCACACTCTGTCCTTAAGTATTTTTCTGGATTCAAAAAGATCCTTGACCTCGCCATTGACCTCTCCTCAGGTCACCACACAATCTTTCCATTCACTTTATGTAAATAGAATTAGGCAGGTACTGTCTGACTCAAACAAATTGGTTATCTTAATGAGAATTAGATGTAGAATTTGATACAGTTTTCCTTCACTGATATACTGCACTAGCATATGTGATTAAAGCCAGTAAGATTCAGTAGTATAAAGCAAATGAAGATGTAGTTAACCTCAAGATCATTATTGAATATGTTTCCAGTGTTATTTTTAGTCCTTTTGTTGTTGTTGTTGTTGTGTCTGTGATGATTCCAGTTTGATTTTTCGTACAAATATTTTTTTTAAAGTTAACGTCACATCTAGAAATGTTGATTCCATTTTGATTTTTTACTACAAGTATATTTTTAACTTAACTGTTCACTTCTAGGAGCCAACACATTGTGACCATCCAGTATTAGGGGAGAGTCTACCTTCATATGTAACTATCACTGCCTCTCAATTTGTACAGTAGTGCCTAATCTGGCCAAATAAAAAATAATACCTGTGGTTCCAGACCGAGATTCTCAAAGGTTCGCCCAGTAATTTTTTTCCCCCTCCATAACCAGACACTTCAGCTACAACAGTGTTGGCCAAATTGGCGTCAAAAGTCTCACTCGAGTAAGGGCTTTTAGAATCTAGCAATAAGCAGTACTTTTACCAGACTAGACTTGTCACTGGTAGTTGAACTGTGAGATGTTAGTCCCCGGCCGTTTCTTGAGAAGTACGGTACAGTAAACCTCTGATTACTACCAACGACCTCAAGAGATGATAAAAGATTTTGAAAGCCTCAACTGAGTTTGTAAGTTGATGATTAATCTTTATCCCCAGTGACCAGGGGAAATATGACCATTGAGCCTTTGAGAATTTCTAACCTGTTTATAGCTGAATAAAAATTAGGATTGGTTGTTTTTTGTTTTACTAATTTATTTGACACTGGATATTGTTATAGATTTTGTGTTTTGTCCACTTACAGTTGGGTTGTAGATTATTATGTTGAAAATTTCTGATTTTATTGAAAAGACACAAGACTCTTGACCTTTGAAAATTTCCAGGTGAATAAAAACATTAGAGTTGGGGTAAAGTAGTGCAGGTTGGGCTACTGGAACCATGTATATTTTTTTGTTTAGCCTTGTGTACTTATTTAGTTATTTTTATTATTTTTTACACTTGTATTGCAGTTTTCCCTAAGAACTGGCTGCTTGTTTAAGGTTGAATCTAATGTCCATCATATATATTTAATTAAACTTAAGAATTTAGGAGCAAAATACCAGCTTCTACAAACACCAGAATACCATCTTGCATCTAAATACTGTACTCAAAGTTTACCTGGATGCTTGCCCTCGTACTTCACTCTCGGGGCGTGACCGTGGCGGCCTCCCCACTCTCATCTCTGGCCACTTAAAGTACACTTGTGGAAAACCCACTTTATTAGTCCCTGTTTTAGTCATTCATCCCATGCATAGACAATCTTGCCATAACTTCAAAAAATCCATCTCATTGTTTCCAGAAGAATGTGCCCTGCGAGCATGTGCTGATAGGTTTAATGCTCGACGATACAACATGACCACACATCAGTTCCTCTCTTGCATGTGTCTTTCTCTTGGAGCATAAATAATCATCCTGATGACCTCATCCTAAATTAGATGGATAAACTATATGTGAAGTTGTCTACATCAACCTTCAGTTGTGTATCATTCCAGGATCCCGACTTTGAGCCTCTGGACAACTGTGTGACCAGCGTGTTGGGCCGGCCGGTCGAACTGACAGAGGAGTTCAAGAAGCACTATGAAGTGTGGCTGCAGCAGGAAGTATTCTCAGCAGCCATAGACTGGGACCAGTTATTAGCTCCTAATCTATGAACCAGTGAATTAATTCAACCATAGGCTGGGATCAGCTGTTCATTCCCAATCTATGAATCAGAGTCTCGGCTCCTTGTGGGCGAGAGACTAAGTTCCACTCACCTCATGACACACATCACTCAACGTATTTTCACCTGCCTTACCAGACTGAGTTCTGGAGATGTAATCATCATACAAGAATGGTTTTTCTGTGATGGTTTGTGTGAGTTGAGTGAGGTGTTGCAGAAGTATTAAGTGAAGAAAAGGTGCTTTCACAGAGGACAATAAAACATGATTGGAGAGCTTAAGACATCATGATAAGGTATCACCATCGAGGGGGGAATATATGTTGGTCACTTTAATCAAGATGAGGGCAAGTCAAGAGTAAGCAAATTTAATTTATTAAGTTACTTGCACTGTTTGGTGACCATAATGGAAAGGATGAGTTAGACTGCTACGCTACAGTACAGTATCTATAGAACTTTGTGTGGGGGAAACTGTATTTGCCATTGATGAAAACTTATAATGACAACACTTGTGACTGGTCCAATTTTTTCTTCTTTATTATCTTTGTTCATCCTCTTTTTTTCCTCTACTGTTTCATTCTCCATTTCCTTTCTCTTGTTCCTTTTACTACTACTCCTTTTGTGCCAGTTATCATACTTTATCTAGTCGGGGATTTGGTTAAAAAATTTGCAGTTCATGGTGACTACACAATCTTTTATTTATGTGAAGCAAATAGTTACTCACTGTAGAGTTTCTTTTAGTCAGCTTTAACTCAAGTCTGACAGTCAAACATAAAAAACATATGAATTACCATTGATTAGAGTTTCAACCTTGTTTTGGAAATTGGTAAAGTTAGATTGGATTTAGATGTGGTTCTTAACCTAACCCAAACTTGACCAAACTGAACTAGGTTTCTAAGTGAGGTTAAAATTGTGATTGGTGGACGTCAGTATGTGTCACATGTGAGGTTGTCCGGTGAGCCAAGCATAAAGATACATTATATTTTCTGTCAGTTAAAGGATAGACCAATTTAGTTGCTCCTCTGTTCTTGGCTCATGTTGGGAATTCCTTGATCTTCCCATAGTAAAGACAATGACTCTGTGTTTAGCTGTATACAAAGGTAATGATTGTGTGTGTGTATGACAGGTAAATGGAAGTGATCAGGTATGCGTGAAGGTGACTGAGAATTGGTCATCATCCCCATTGAACAGTTCTCTAGTGAAAAAGTTACTATTTCAGTGTTTGTCTTCATAGAGCTGACTGACTGTGGCAGATGAATAGAAGGTTGAAGGACAGTGAGTGTGTACATGATCAAGGCATCCCATTGAAAGAGTGTGTGTCTCAGAGACTCATGCATAGGATGCACTTTGACCATTTTCACAAGTCTGGCGATCTTAATACACTGTATAGTCATTATTTATCTTTAGTAAAGTTGGTGTGCCCGGTCACACATACTAACCAGCCTCAGCAATGCTCAATTTATCCTCAGTAGAACAAAATGTGATGCTTATAGTCTGGGTGATGGCATCAATGTTTCTGTTTTAAGCGGGTTTTAATTGAGGCCTTTGACAACATGTTCCTTTTCAACAAACAGGTGACATTGTGGCTATAGCATCGATATATCATGTCAACAAGCAGATTATAGTGTGCTTTTGACATCAGTGTCTTGTGTATACTGTAGAGAGCAATGTTAGCATTGTCGACCACTCCATGTGTGAGTGGCCCTGCGAGGGTGTGTTGGGAGCAGTGTAAGCAGGGCAGGGTAAGCATGTGATTGCAAGACTTTGCTGTGATGGCTGCCCTCTTAAGAATCTTTTAATATATATACCTGTATATATTTTTTGTTTTTTAATTGTTTTCAAAGTTAATTTGAAGGGGTGCCGTAACACTTTTAAATGAAGACAGTTGATGTTTCCTTCACTCACAATAAGTTGACCCATCCAGAATCATAATAAGTCTTTAAGAATCTCTGAATACTCATGCTTAGCGTGGATTTGTCATCTTGAGAAAGATGCTTCATGATTTAGCTGCGGCTGTTATTGTACTCTTACACTGCAGGAGAATTGATCCTCATGCATCTGTGTACGAGTGTGTGGCTTTTGTCAAGGTACTTGGTCATGTTTGTGTTTTTTGTCACTAATTTATGTCCGCTGTTCCTTCAATTTTATTTTTATTTGTTCGCTGTGACTTACGACAATGTTTATTATGTGTCAACTATGTTGCCATTAAATTATTTCCTTGTAAATATTGTAATTAATAAAACTATGGACATATTACAAAATGCTTAATGTGTTTTTATTTTCATAGTGAGGCATTTTATTGTACAAACTGTAGGTTTGGGGGAAGCATAAGTTATACAATATTCTTTATTTTTTTGTGACATTACATCTGTACCTTCCGTCTCCTACATTCATGGAATACAGGAATTTACACATAAGAATTTATTTACTATGCTACGAGGTTGGCTGAGTATGAGACGACATAACAAAGACTAACAACCTTACAATGAGGTCAGGTAAGTGAGGTACCTAGACACACGAGGAACTACAAGAAGCCACAGTTTACAGTTGATTCAGCATAATTTAGACAATGCAGGTATATAGTTAAGCATGTACTATACTGTATAGGCAATGCAGGTATATACAGTAGTTCAGCATGTATAAAGACAATGCAGGTAAAAAAATGTTTCTTTATATCACTAGCGTTATTCTTTCTCTTACCAGGGCGAGCGACAGCCAAGGATAGACTATACTGTGCTGGAACATAGGACATCTTGACATACCCAGTGTTTGTCCAGTCATGTGGCGTGGTGAGGTATTTAACTCAGGTAGACACAGCTGCTTCAGTCACTCATACTACCAAAACAAACGAGTAACAAGGAATAAATTCACCCTAAGCTACAATCGCCACCAGCAGAGTAAACCCCGACTTTCTGGTCAGTCATGTCGCCTCGGGCTGTCGTAAAGTCAGTATTTTAATAGTCTTATTATATGGTAAAGTTCTTTCCTTTCACTGAAGCGGCCACTAACACTCCACCACCTGAGGAAATGTCAACGGGTTATGGTATATAAAAAAAAATCACCGAAGGGTAACCGCAGTTTAGCTAGTTGACCTTGGCTGTCTTGTAGGTTACTGGGGTGTTTATCTGTCTGTGTTTGCCTTTCTTGTAATGCTCGAGAAAGACGTTATTCACACACACATCATAATTTCTGATCCTGTTACTCAAACTCTAAGTCTATGGGTTAAGTAGCATTGCTGAGGGTCATTAAGTCTATATTATACCTTAATGGAGCGGCTGGTGGTATCTGGCATATCTCCACGACACGCGGCGGGACCTCTAAGATAAATGCTTTCTGTCTTTCATGTTAACTAACTCTACCTCGGCTATTAATGTGTCATAATTACTAACGAGATAGTGAGGGAAAAGCTAACTCCCTCATGCATGTTAACTTGAACGTGAAAATTATTAATTAGAGATTGATCTCTTGACCTTTGCGAGATTAAAAACATTTTTTTTTACCAGTTGTTTATTTCACAAAAGTTAATATAGCCAAACAAACAGTCATATTTTTCAGTGTCCGTCAACAAGTAAACTACAAAGCATCATATATATTAACTAGAGATATTATAACGTAGTAAATTAATTGACAAGAGTGATTGAGTGGCGAACGCTGGTAACCTATCTCAGCACCCAGCCTTAGGGACATTGAGTAACAAGAATACGCCAGGCGACCAGTTCGAGTAGTGGCATACACTAGTGAGGACCTGAGTGACCATACTGCCTTAGACTCTACATTTACCCCTCCTTCTGGTGAGTCTATATATTAACCCTTTGTAGGCATCAGTCGGGAGAAAACGTGATGATATATTTATGTGTTGAAAGCTCTCAGGGAAAAGGTCTCATAAACCTTTTTTAAAAATTTTGTTGACATTATATATTCTCTGCTTGTGAGTCTTTATACTTTTAGAGTAACATAATAGAGGAACAGGTCAATAAGCTGAGGGGGAATGAGGTCAGTTGATGGCTTAAAGGGAAAGTAAATCCCTGGCAATTGATATGTAAGGTGAATTTTTTTTTTAGTTTAGTTCGATTTGTATATTTCCTGATTTCCGGGTAGATGGATACCCTAATGTCTACTATAATAAACCTGTACATACATCTATATACTAATTTATACATTTATCTACTTAATTATACATTTATCTACACAATTATTCATTTATCCACTAGGTGTATAATATTGTGAGTTTAGTTTCGGTTTGAACAGCAGGGAAGTAATGGTTAACCTTCGACATATATTCTTGTCTTCGTGATAAGGAAGTTGATAAGGTTGTATCTGGTGAGACTAATAGGAGCCCTGTCAACACGTCGCGTTGTTCTATAGATTTAGAGGTTGTCCCATTGATTTAGACGAAATTTAGACATTTTATAGATTTAGACAATTTAGACACGCATCGATTTAGACGTGCCATAGATTTGGACGTTGTGCCATAGATTTACACGTTTGCCATATATTTAGACGAAATTTAGACGTTTTACCATAAATTCGTAGTAGTCTTATTTACCTAATGGCCACCCACTAAAAGACTATTTTAAAACCCGGTACTGTTCTTCATCCCACAGCTTGCGCTGGTAGACCGTTCCGTAGGTCTACATACGGAAATGGATTACACCAGACAAGTCATCAGATTGTTACATAGGAACCTAATGAAATTATCCTTTTGATACATAAATGGTTTACACCCAACAATTGAGGGTGTTGTCCCATAATTACACAGTGAGGTTCTCAACACAATTCTCAGGCTAAGATTAGATAAATAGACACCATTCAGTACATGCGTGGATATGGTAGACCCTTCAATCGGGGCTATTTTAAAGCCAGTACTGTTCTTGTTTCAACGGCCTGGTAGAATATTTCATAGATCTACCAGCCTTTACGTGAAGGACAACCATACTTCCTGCACAACACCTTACCGAGCTTGAAGCTACGTTGTGTGGGTGACACGTGACATCTTAAAGAAGTGATGTGGACGAGCATCTTTCATCCCTTAAAGGGTTTTCAACGCGTTAATGAGATCCGCCTTATTGTGCCTCGCGTGAAGAGTTCAGTCCTAAGGCCTCCAGACTACCTGGATAGTTAAGGCGATTTTAGGAATAATTCTAGTCACTTTACATTGCTCATTTATTTATTTATTTATTTATTTCACATGCCTGTATCATCCTGACTTGCCACCTTCCACTATATCTTCGTATATAGCGTCCACAAAATTGATTATATACCTCGATATATTTTCAATAATTTAATATAGTTGTCAAACAAGATAGGTTCAAGGATAGATCTTTGTGGTACTCCATCGAAAATCTTTTTCCCATGCTAAATGTACGCCGTTTATAACCATTCTTTTGTTGTTTGTCTTCAAGTAAGTGTTTAATCCACACTCAATGCTTCGTGTGTGATAACTGCCATCTTGTCGTGTCATACTGAACAAAGTGAACACATTACTGTGGTCACTTATTATTTAGAGCGCGTCCTTCTGCCCAGAGGAAAGACTAACCAACACGCTCTCACAGAATGACGCTAACCTAACCTAACCTAATTTAACTTAACTTAACCTAACCTAACCTAACTTAACTTAACCTAACTTATTCTAACGTGCTAACTTAAACTTAATTAAACCTGTTATGAGAGAGAGAGAGAGAGAGAGAGAGAGAGAGAGAGAGAGCCACTACAGGTGAAATACAGACATAAGAACGTACACAGGCACACAAAACAGCCATAGCATACATACAAATACATACATACATTCTCATACATACATACATACTGTACATACATTGTTACGTCACCGTTACGTCACTATTATTGTTATGGTGAGTAATTAGTGTCAGTATTACGTAAATGACGGTTGTGTTGTGGTGAACGTTTATGGCGTGAACGTTTATCGTGTGAACGTTTTTGTGTTAATATTTATGTTGTGAACGTTTATCATGTGAGAACGTTAATGGTGTGAACGTTTCTGTTTGAACTTTTATCATGGGTGAACGTTTTTGTCTGAAAGTTTATCACGGGAACGTTAATGTGAACGTCTTTGTTTGAACGTTTATCATGTGAACGTTTTTGTCTGAACGTTTATCATGTGTGAACGTTAATGATGTGAACGTTTTTGTCTGAAAGTTTATGGTATGGGGATACGGGTATAATAACAGAGATATATTAATGGATAAAACTAAAGACAGGACCAAGGGAAGAGAGAGACTAGGATAAATGCTATTAAAAGTCGTGTTCTCCGCAGAGGTAACATGATGCGAGGCTATCAATTAATGGCGCGTGGTGTACGTTGTGGTTCCTCCATCATCACGGCGAAAGCCTTTTAGAAAAATTGTCACTCTGGTGATTTTTATCGTGTGTAAATATTGGATGCTTGATTTTGTTTGGTAAAGGGTTGTTTTACGGTCAAACATAAGGTGATAGGTCCGTAATTATGTCAAGTGCTGCCGCGTGATTGTGAGTGGCTGCGGACGTGTATGAGGAAGAAATTTTTTTTCATTTATTTATCATTACACCACTCATATATTTAATTGATTAGTCTGTTTCTTTATTTATTTTATCGTGACTTTTATCTTAAGTGTTATTTACAAAAGGAAACTACTGGTTATAATTGAGTGATTCTGGCTATAAATCATTGATCGTGGCTATAATTGTGTGAATTTGGCTACAATTGAGTGAACTTGGGTATATTTATGTAAAATTAGCTATCTATTACACTTGTTTTGTATTTATTTATTTATTTTTTATTTATAGTTGCATATGTAAATGGAAAAAAGTTTATGGCGAATATATAAAGATTCTTTCTGTAAGCCTAATAAAAAATAATAATGCATTGCAATGGAGGATTTTAACGTTGAATTAAGAAATGATCTTTTTTGGTTTGCCATATTAAGCAGAGTTTATATAATTTTTGTAGAATTAAATTATTATGTAGAGTTTATTATGTAATGTTAAGAATCGTACTATGTAATTTGAATACAGTGTGGTTACAGCTCTTGTCCTTGAACCAACTATCGTCCGCAGTTCGAGCCCAACTGCCGAACACTGAGTGGGATGCCCTCAGTTGACTCGGTTGAGATTAAATACCTAACTTTACCATTAGGAAGTAACAAGTGGTTGAGTACAGTGTTGGCTACTACTACCACCTCCTGAGCTACAGCACCACCTCTAACACTGATAAACTCACCCAGGTACCAACACTCACTCACGCAGCAGTCAAGAGATATGTGTTGAGTTTCGCCAGCCTTGTTAACATCACTTGACTATTTAGATGTGTTGAGACTTACGGATTTTGTTTTCTCTTTCAGATATTAACCTGCCGGGGTGATCACTGTCAAGGCGAACACAAGAACCTTCACGTAACCGACTCGTTGTGGCAAATAGTGATAATTTGCGTTGTAAAGTGACGGAGTTAAGTAATAAGTAACTGCAGTGAGGCGAGAAGTGTTGTTTTATTAGCTATTTGACGTGTTTGAGGCATAAAGTGTCACCCTAAGATCATATTATCGTTGAAACCAAAGAAATGTTGAGACTGTAATGTTGTCAGGACCGTCTGGCAGTGTGGTGTTGCACTGCGATGGAAAAAGTGTTTCACTGTGATTGGAAAGATCTTAGGGTGAGTGGAACATTTCACTGCCGGAGTTGGTGGTGAATGTGGTGGGCTGCGGCATGATGTGGTGGTCAGGGTCGTGGTGGTAGTGATGGTGGTTGGAGGTGTGTGGGGGGAGAGTGTAGCTCACCTCTTGTTGTTATTATTGCTGGGGGGGACGCTAGGGGGTCCCCAGGATGGCGGGGGAGACAAGAGCCCCCTGGAGGATGAGTACCCCGGCCTGGCGGAGAACTACCCCCTAGAGCACATGGATTATCCGAACGTCTATGATGAGGTCGTGGACTTTAACGACCCACGGAACTACTACAGCTCTAACTTCACTCCTCACTTAGCCAATTCGACTGTGTACAAGTGTCACTGTGAGGGAGACGCGGTGTGGGACGGCTCCACCTGTCACCCCTTCCAGACCATCGTGGCCGTCATTAACCCCTCGACAGGTGAGCGTGTTGTAGCCAACACCAGTGAGTTCGGCAGCGTGCAAGTCGGGTCCGTGACCTGTCCTCCTGGTCTGCAGGTCGTACTGTTGGACTCCAACTCTGTTGAACACCAGGCCAACCCGTTCTCCTTGCTGGAGTCTGGTGACCTGTACTGGCACTGGGAGGTCTTCTCTCACTATTGCTTCGACCACACTTTTGAACCCAATGGTGAACCTCGGTCATGGCAGGCGTTGGTGTGCCTGGCGCCGCCCTCAGTGCCCCGCTGCTGCCCGCCAGCCCATGCCCTCCGCGAAAACAAGTGTGTGCCTCAACACCACTCTACCTTTGCCCCGCCTGTGCTATTGGAGGGGCAGGCGGTGGAGTGGGAGGTGGTGAAGGGGGAGGTGGTCAACGTGACGTGTGACAGCAACTCTCACACCTCACACCGCCTCGTAGACAGTCAGAAGGTGAGTCTCGTGTACACCCCCAAGGGCGCACTGCTGCACTGGACGCCACCATTCACCTTGCCTGAGGAGCGAAACGACTACTGTATAGGCGTGGAGGCTGATGAGGAGGGCGTGGCGCCGCGCTATACGGCCAAACTGTGTTATGAGGACCGCCTGGCCACCCACCATGAGACATGCATCAACCGCACTTGTGTGCGTAAGTGTTGCCAAGAACATTTCTTCGTAGGGACCCTTTGTGAGCCCGTGAAACACCCCAGCGAGGTGTGGTCCCCGGTGTTCCACGACCCCAACACCCTGGAACCGGATGCTCCAGCTCCTGCGGACCTCACCATCGTGCACGGCTACCCCATCTGTACCGCCTTCTTCAGGCTGGATAGTCACCTCATCGAGGAAGACAAGTTCTACCTGCTGGAAAACGGCGCCCTATACGTGCCCATCTTTTCCAGGAAATTCCCCGCCCACGAGTACTGCCTCGAGAAGTTCTTGTTTGAAACGGGCGAGATACACACGCTGCCTCTCGTCTGTTTCCAGGACGACCCGGCCAAGCTGAGCACCGCGTGTAGGGTCATACAGAACTACGTATACCCGGTCCTGCTGCTGTTCTCCTGTGTGTTCCTGGCCATCACCTTGCTGATATACGTGAGCGTGCCGGAGCTACACGCCAAGGTCCATGGCAAATGTCTGGTGGCGCACGTGTCCGCCCTCCTCATGGCCTACGTCAGTCTGGTTACCATCCAGTGGAGCACCGGCGTGATGCCCATAGTTGCCTGCAAGATCATGGGTTAGTATACCCACCTTGTACTGTGTGTGTGTGTGTGAGAGAGGGCGAGAGAGAGATCCTTGCAAGATCATGGGTCAGTATACCCACCCCCTGTACTGTGTGTGTGTGTGTGAGAGAGAGAGATCCTTGCAAGATCATGGGTCAGTATACCCACCCCCTGTACTGTGTGTGCTACTACTACTCCCACCACTAACAATAATAACGTGGAGGCGACATGTAAGAACGTTTGGAATTTCCCGCCATATTTCCCATATATGTATTTCCTCGAAACTATATTTCCCTAAAAAAAAAGTAGTGTAGACGAATCTGAACAAGGACATATCAAAGAATTTATGTAGGAAAAAGCCTTAGGAAGCAGCGGAGACGAACATCACATGACGTAGAAAATAAAATAAGAAAATAAGAAAAAAATATTGATGGGGAAAACCCACCAAACCTGAATAGCGGTGACATTGTTTATTCCCAGGCGAGTCAACGTCCATACGGCCACCCAACTTAAAACAATTTCATATAATTTCACAACTTTCCTGTTCATAACTTAGATATATATATATCTGATTTGGATTATTATATTATGAGGCAAGAGACGAGTATACTAAATTGAACTAAATTATATGTATGAAGCAAGTTATGGTAATTTTAGTCAATTTACGTCCGGTTGAGCCGAGTTCCTCCTAGAAGAAGAAAAAAGTTACTTTGAGCTGGTGGACGCTATCGGGTGCCAATTGGCAAATATTTCTCTTAAGGAATTATATAAAAATATTCCTTACTGATTGGCATAAGTTAAACAGTAAAATTAACCCAGAGACTCTTACCTTAACTAGATACGTTCACGAAACACCAGTTCCCAGAAAATTAACTACTTTAACTAGATACGTCCAGTTAGGAGACAAAATTTACACCGAGATTACCTTAAGTAAAAAAGTTAACTGGATAGGTTCAGTTAACACCGGTTAGGAGGCAAAATTAACGCCATGACTACCTCAAGTAAAAAAGTTAACTAGATTCGTTCAGTTACCACCAGTTTGGAGGCAAAATTCACACTCTGCCTCTACCTTAAAAAACTCACTTATTCCTTGTAATTTTTATATATTTTCTTAGGTTAATTGCTGTTATCTCAAGACATAAGATACGTAAATTTTTTATCTTTTGTATAACCGTTTTAGGAGATTGACTCAGAGTGAAGAAGGTTAGGTGAGAAATTCAGCGGTCAGTATTTTCCTTTCACTGTCTTCTGATAGGTCCGTTTCCCCGTATTACTGAATGGCGCATAAGTAACACTATCCCCTGTATAAGTGACACATAAGTAACACTATCCCCTGTATAAGTGACACATAAGTAACACTATCCCCTGTATAAGTGACACATAAGTAACACTATCCCCTGTATAAGTGACACATAAGTAACACTGTATCCCCTGTATAGTGACATAAGTAACACTATCCCCTGTATAAGTGACATAAGTAACACTATCCCCTGTATAAGTGACACATAAGTAACACTATCCCCTGTATAAGTGACACATAAGTAACACTATCCCCTGTATAAGTGTAACACTATCCCCTGTATAAGTGACATAAGTAACACTGTATCCCCTGTATAAGTGACACATAAGTAACACTATCCCCTGTATAAGTGACACATAAGTAACACTGTATCCCCTGTATAAGTGACACATAAGTAACACTATCCCCTGTATAAGTGACACATAAGTAACACTATCCCCTGTATAAGTGACATAAGTAACACTGTATCCCCTGTATAAGTGACACATAAGTAACACTATCCTCTGTATAAGTGACATAATTAACACTGTATCCCCTGTATAAGTGACACATAAGTAACACCATGTATCCCCTGTATAAGTGACACATAAGTAACACTATCCCCTGTATAAGTGACATAAGTAACACTGTATCCCCTGTATAAGTGACACATAAGTAACACCATGTATCCACTTTACAGCCTCGGTGACACACTTCAGTTTTCTGGCAGCTTTTTTCTGGCTGAACGTCATGTGTTTCGACATCTGGTGGACCCTTAAGTAAGTAACTGTTACTTTTATACGTAATTTTAGTTTATAAGTATATCTAAGTAATTATCCCTTTACTTTTATAGATTTTCTTGGCGTGTAAGTATATTTAAGTATCTATTACTTATTAGTTATCTGGGTCAATAAGTATATTTAAGTGAGTTAACTAATATTTTAAATACGTGAATTAACCACTGGTTCTCTCATAAGTGTTATAATAAGTGGATATAAGTAAACCCTGTAGCCGTCACGAAGAGAGAGAGAGAGAGAGAGAGAGAGAGAGAGAGAGAGAGAGACTGTACAGAGTTAGGGGAGATAAGATTATATAGATAAGTATTGATAACACTCATTTATGTGTGTGTACGTATGTATATATGTGTGTACCTATGTATATATGTGTACGTATGTATGTGTGTAATGACTCAATCCTACAAAAACCACAGCGATGTTTTTAATGAGTTGGCGAGAAGTGGGGTAGGGGGGGTGGGATAGGTAAAACAAGGGATGTAGGGTAGTTAAGAAAATAGGAGAATAGGTAGGTAAAGAGAGAGGGGTAGGGTATTGTTCTGATATTTTATACCGTAAAGTTTGAAGTTTTCTTGGTGTTCGGTTAAAAGGTAACTTATGGCAGCTAGATACAGATATTGAAGAGGCAGGAAGTAATTGTATCTTGTGTGCGGTATAAAAAGATGGCCTCGTGTGTGTATGTCGTGGGGTGTGTGTGTGTGTGTGTGTGTGTGTGTGTGTGTGTGTGTGTGTGTGTGTGTGTGGGGAGGGAGGACGTTTACATAGTGCCAACAATACAATGATTTAATTTTTTTGTGAGATAATTGTGAAATGGTTTTATTTTATTATTATTTTTTTAATTTTCGATCCAGATACAATTGTTGAGGGTGGTGTGAAATATCAAGGGCTCTCTCTCTCTCTCTCTCTCTCTCTCTCTCTCTCTCTCTCTCTCTCTCACACAGGATAATACATAAAATGGCTTCAAATTTACCCTGAGACTCTACCCTAACTTAACCCCTTGAGTATCGTCTTTCTCCCCTTCCTTTCCACCTATCTCTTCCACCTCCCTCTTCCATCCCTTCTTCTTTCCCCCTGCCTTCCCTCATTTCTCCTCTCCCTTTTCTTCCCTACCCCCTCCCTTTTCTCACTTCCCCCTCATTCCTCCTGTCTCCTTCCCTTCTTCTCTCCCTTTCCCTCCCTTCCTTTCCCTCCCTTCCCTTCTTCTCTCCCTTCCTTCCCTCCCTCCTTCCCTCCCAGCCTGACAACCTGTATGAGTGGGAATTCTAGGAACAGCATTCACACCTGCACCCTGACACACATCTGTTACCACGGCACAGGTGTTCTCTATCACGTGTGTGTGTGTGTGTGTGTGTGTGTGTGTGTGTGTGTGTGTGTGTGTGTGAGAGAGGGAAACATCCTTCAAAATTCTGACCCAATGATTCACCTGCACACTAATTAACAAACGAGTTGATCCACCACACCTGAGATGACCTAAATAAGTGCAGGAATGAATAACAATCTTGTGCCATAACTGTCACAAGCAACCATAATTAGAGAAAGAGAGAGAGAGAGGATGAAAAAGAGAGAGAGAGAGAGAGAGAGAGAGAGAGACACACTCATATTAAACTTTTTACTTGCTAAGTGACTCAACAAGTTTGGTGAATTGAAGGGCGTAAGAATATATCGTACGCCAGGCAGCTCTCCTCCTCCCGCCGGTGATTGCTGCTGCTGCCAAGATATCGTACAGTTTGGTTAGGTCAACAAAATGACTCGTGTGGATTTGCAAATATTTTCGATGCTCTTTTGGTTCCCTGAATGGAATTAATAGAACGTGTCTAGTTTAAGTAGAGTTTCAGTATGTTTTTGATGCCATTTTAAGTTTGGTTAGGTTGGGTTAGGTTAGGTTGGGTTGGGTCGGGTTAGGTTAGGTGAGTGTTTTAACTTAATTTAGTATATGTTAAAAACGTTCTTGACTTATTTATTAGATGAACAATTTAATGAACGGAACTCTGAACTGTTAACATTGTCCCATAATCTGGTGTTAAGTGAATGTTTGTAGTTAAGGTAGAGTCATAGTGTAATGTTGAAGCCATTTTGAATATATTGTATTTTATTGTAAGTGAATCATATTGTCGCATCTCCAGTTATACGAGAGAAAATGACTAGGTAGGTATGTGTGTGTGTGTGTGTGTGTGTGTGTGTGTCGGCCTCTGGACTGGTTAGTACAAGGTTAAGACAACATTGGGTGAGACCTTCCACCACCACCTTCCACTTCCACCATCTCCACCACCCCGTTCCACCTCCTCCTCCACCACCTTCCACCACCACTAACCCCACTTCCTCCTCCTTCCACCTCCTTCTCCACTTCCTTCACCACAATAGGTTATGTTTCGTTAGGTTAGGTTAGGTTTCGTTAGGTTAGGTTAGGTTTCGTTGGGGTAGGTTAGGTTGGGTTAGGTTATGTTTCGTTAGGTTAGGTTGGGTTAGGTTATGTTTCGTTAGGTTAGGTTGGGTTAGGTTAGGTTTCGTTGGGGTAGGTTGGGTTAGGTTAGGTTTCGTTGGGGTAGGTTAGGTTAATAGTTTACAGCACTTGAAGTTCAATATTAATAACGCCTCACTGACAACCCGTATTATAACTACACTACAGCAGCTGTGTAAACAAGTTAGGTTATTAATTACACTAATCCATCAGTAATTAAGAGTTATGGGAGGTAGCAATGTTTATTAAGTAAAACTTCTATTTAACAGACTATATGGAGAGAAATGTTCGCTAAATAGAGGGTTCGTTAAATGTGAAACCTTCATTTAACGGACTATATGGAGAATGGTGTTCGTTATATGGAGGTTTTCACTGTACTTGTTGTGTAAGGTTTGAGAACATTGTTGTGGTTAGGTTCTTGAAGTAATAAAGATGTGAGAATGTATGTCTGATTAGGTTAGGTTAAGTTAGGCTAGGCTAGGTTAGGTTAGGTTAGGTTAGGTTAGGCTAGGCTAGGCTAGGTTAGGTTAGGTTAGGTTAGGTTAGGTTAGGTTAGGTTAGGTTAGGTTAGGCTAGGTTAGGTTAGGTTAGGTTAGCCCAGAAGAATCACAGCACCAACGTCTCGTCTCCATGGTAACAGAGCAGTCGCCATATTGGACCCGTGGAGATGACACACCATATCTTATGTCATCAAACAAGTCAGAATAAACAAAGAAAATGAAATATGAACGTCAAATAAGAACTAATCAAATAATAAATAAATGACATTACTTTAATTTACTTTACTTCTATTATCCTCTTCGCCACTAATCGGTCTGCTTGTTTGAGCAGTTGGTCACGTCTCGGTCACGCACTGTTGGCAACTACTGGGCATTTAAACTATTTTATGTGTTTGTTTTGTTATAATTCCGTGTGACGACGAGTGACGATGTTCATTTGTTTTTATAATGTGAGATTACGAGTTACGACGTGAGATAACCAGTTGACTACATGACGCGGGATTGTTTACAAGAATAAGTTAATCGTCCAAACACTGTCTTGTCTCACTCTAATGGTAAAAAATATGTCTTTGAGAACCACTGTGTGTTTATGTTCTCAGTGGAGGAAGGAAGACGGTGGGGGGGGGGGTAAGCTTCCTCTCTCTGTTGACACTTTTATTATCAACCGTGATATTAATCGCCCGTGTGTGTGTGTGTGTGTTGTGTCAGGGTCAAAACCTTATATATAGAACACAGAATAATTATTATACGTGTTTTGCGTGGTCAATTAACGTGTGTGGTGGCGTGGTCTGTTTTTACCGTTGTTGTAGTTTTTGACGTTATTTGTGTAGTTGTAGTCGTAGTTTTTGTAGTAGGGTCTTGTATTGGTAATAGTAGAAGTTGGAACGAGACTGAACTGCTGGAACGAGACTGCCAGGATGTCTGTCAATACTTTCCTCACATTAACTTCCAACATTTTCACTTAACCTACATTATTGTTGGCCGTGACTTTTTTTTCTCCTTGGCCGTAAGTTTCATTTCCTCATCGTAAATTGTCTTTGATATGTGACTTTGTTACCTTAGTATAAACGTTCTTGTTCTTTGTTTACATCGATCAGCTGTTTAAATGACGTCGTAACTAAGAAGTATATGTGTGTGTATGTAGTGACGTCATAAATGTACTCGAAATGACGTCACTGTGGATTTTTGTGGACTCATAATTTCCCTCCTCCTCCTCCTCCTCCTACTTTTCTTTCTCTTCCTGTTACATGGAGGCGACACAGCCCCACGTAACGCTGGTTGGTCAAGGTTAACTTAGCAACATTTCGCGCCAAAACCTGACAAAGCGGGTTGTCTTACCACCAGTTTTTGTTGACAATTTTTGCCAACATTCCCTAGGCTGCCGCTTTGATCCTCTGCACACACATTAATTACCAGTTTTTATTTACTGTTTTATATAACTGTCATAGATATAGACAAAGTTTCTAAGTGGCGAAGAGGAAATAAAGTAAAAGTAGGATGTTGGGAGTATTTATCTAATGGGTTACGGGCCTAAATAACTTACGTATGAGAGAGAAAGAGAGAGAGAGAGAGATGACTGTGTATGTGTGTGTGTGGTGCTGACGTTGGTAATAGCAGTATACTTAATCAGCAAGCAAGGTTGACGCTGACAAACCTTCCCACCCCCCCCCCCCACACCCTAGCCTAGCGTTAGCATGAATCAGCTCCCAGTCAGCACAGTGTCATAGGCTCCAAAGCTTCTGAAGGTTTACTCTATAAGTTTAATTAGAAGCCTTGAGATGGTTTCATTGAGCTGACGATCACGAAGGACTTGGGTTCAGTGTGTTTAAAGACGTATATTATGTGTTTATAGACCAAAAACCAAGCGCTTTATCATCATCATCATCATTATCATCATTATCATCATTACCATCTGACACAAGAGATACTGACCTGACAACTGGGATAAGAGCGAGATAGAGAGAGACAACTGATGTAATGTTCATGTTCTCTGATAAACTATATCTTGATCCCTGGCACTAAGAGTAATAAACCTAACCTAACCTAACCTAACCTAACCTAACCTTCAGAGTCGATTATTGAGCATTGGCATCCCTTAAGGTGGGGTATTGGGGCCTTAAGTGTTATATAATTCAAGCCATGGCGACTCTTCCTCCTGTTGGGGACTTGTAGAAGGAGGTAGTGAGGAAGGAAAGGAGAATTAAGTCCATTTGATGTTAACTTGTAGTAGGGGGGGGGGGCCTTGGCTGAGGACTCTGTAAGACACAGACAAACACACAGATGGAGATGATTGATTTATTGTTCATGTTGATGATAATGAAATGTGTGTTGTTGTGAGAGAAGGACATGTTTGTTCCTGAGGAGATAATATTCGTTTCTCTCAATTCAATTTCAATTTCAATTGTTTATTCTTGATAGAGGAAGCGGGATCCTAGTGCTGTCACTAGGTACCCCTGTACAATGACACCAGAAGCATCTGGCAAGTGTGACAAGTATATACAGTATAAATATTATAAAGGGGCTTACTAAAGCCTAAGGAAGGAAGGATATTCCTTTACTTCGTTTCTCTCTTTAATTTTTCACATCCTGGTTTGACTCACTTCCTTTCACAACACACAAGATACCGTGCTTATCTGGCTCGAGTCATAACAGCCAAGTTGACACCATTTGTTGATGAATCATATTCAGAGAGTTTGTTTACAAGTTTCAGTACATGTTGTTGAAGTGAAGGAATACATTATAACATCAACAAGATCTTATATAGGAACCTAATGCCTTCAACACCTGGTAATTAAACTACCTGTACACCTAACCTAATCTAACCTTTTATAATTCTCTCACCTCTTGGTAATTAAGCTACCTGTACTGTATACCTGAACGTCATACTCGTACAGGTATATGTATAATGAATTTGTCATCAGTGAAGCAGTGTTGTGGGGGTGGGGGGGGGGGCAGGAAACGTACAGGAAGGTGTGGTCGTGTTGATGTGGTGGTGGTGGTGTAGGTGTGATTCAGAGATAGATGTGGCCTTGATGGTGTGACTCAGATGTGGCCAACAACATGACACCTGTAGAGCAGAGATAATTAATTTTATTGCACATGTTGACGATATTATTTACACACACACACACACACACACACAAAGACATTGTTGTGTATGTAGGTTACTTTACCTGATCAACCAATGTGAACTCGTATGACGATTTTAATGACTATCTATCTATCTATCTATCTAATATGAAGAACATTAAGCACAAGACAAACATGACACACAACAACGTCGTCTGATTGGCTGATTCCCTCGAAGCATTAAGGGCCCGGCCACACACCGCCATAACGTGTAGACTCAGAGGTTTCGCCTTGTGTTTATAACTCCTGTTAAATATAATAGCTGCACAATTAGTTACGCCAACCCTCCTCTCTCTAGATGGACAATGCCACTTGGGTCCCAGCGCTGTCCCACCTCCGCTCGCAACATACAGTAGTGGGACCATTCACAATGTAGAAAGGAGGTGGGCTATAGGAGTTAGTGTGTGTGTGTGTGTGTGTGTGCTTAATTGACGATACACTTAATTCACTAATAGAATTAAATTAACCAGAGAATTAATCATAACTAATAACCCGTCATCATAGTTAATTAGTCATAACACACTTACTGTAACACACGCTAACCAGTGTCGCCTGCGGCTTTTCGTGTGATAAGTTATCTTGATCACGATTCGTCATTGGTTAGTTATTCTGCTATTTAGATGCTTCTCGTGCCGCTAGTGTGTACCCATGACCAAGCCTCACATACCCGAGGCTGGTAATATAAATACTATAGGAACAAGTGATGGTCTGTCTCTCTCTCTCTCCCTCCCTCTATACTTGCGTACTGATTACATTCCTGGTATATTTTCACATTAATAAACGATATATATAAACATCTAAAGTACTGGTGACAAAAATAATGCGTGTATCTCCCAGAGTATCTAGGACACCGGCATTAATATTCAGCACCTGTGGTAAAATTTAGTCCCCGCTACCTTACCAAGTCTGTCCCTGTGTTGGAGGCGACACGCGAGAGAAGGGTGTTGTCCAGTGTGACCCCCACCAGACACAACACAACTCCTCCAGGTACACCGGTTTCCTCCTGTAGTAACACTGGACAGTAACAAAGATCAGACCAACTCCCCTCCTCTCCCGAAAGGTTAGTTAGGAGATAAGTAGTAAAATGATGAATTAATTTAGATTTATATTATGCAAATGACGACCACCATTTAAGAAACGGGCGGCGGGTCTTTCTCGCTGCCTGAGTTATGATAATTACCAATATCTCACAATCTCCTAAACAAGATGATAAAAAAAAAAATTGATCATAATGTTTAATATCAGATGTAATGAACTAACCACCACTATCATTATCGAGTGTTAATTATGAATTATAAACGTGTTAGTTTCTGACTTATGAGAATCTCAAATGACACGCTGGTAACTGCCTCACCCGGACCTACACTTGTGCAATGTTGTCTCCTTCCGTCTTATGTTTTTGTCTACACACAATTACTATTATAACTTCCATATTAAATGCATTATTTTACATTAATTACCGACACGCGTCCATATAGATGTTACTTGACTTTATCCTTTAAGTTATTGTTTTCCTCTATCGCCGCCATCACATATCTATCTATCTATAGGTCTCACGTATTTATCTCTATTTATATTTATATCTATCATCAATCTATCTAACGATCTATCTATAAATCAATAAATCTAGCTTTCGTAAATAAATAAATACCTACATACCCCCCACAAGTAAATAGATGCGGATATTAATCTAATCAACACAGACAATATAAAACACACTTATAAGCATATCTAAAAGCAAACACAAACCCACAAACACCAAACAAACAATAATACCAGGAGCTTTGAAGACTGAAAAAAACCCACTTTATTTATGGTCTAACCTCGAACTCTACCCAGAATTTAGTCCACATAAGTAAAAAAAACAAATTAAAATATTGACGATTATCATTTATAAGTTTGTTTAATAGTGTCAAAGCAAGATTATTAAGATCCGTTTACCTGACTATAAATCAACCGTAAATTAATATTGCTTTATAAATTTACCTGAAGTTTATATAAGTGTTCTAATATAATTTGTATAGGTTTGTTGAGGACCAGTAATAATGTGGTGATATTATAGTTATTATCTTAAGTTAGCTAATGGTGACTGATTGTTTGATTTAGTTTACCCTCAAATTTGAAAAGTTTTTTATAATTAATTTTTTTCGTTATATAGTAAATTTACCTTCAGTATGTAAAGTTAATAAGTTTACCCTCTCAAATAGATATATAACAATATATAAGTAGATATAGATAGATATTTAAGCCCCCTTCTATTATACCTGAACCATTACTTGTGCAGTATGCATATCATGGCATCAACATATGTACCTGAATAATCTAATCTAATCACCCACCTTTCCGTCCTGCCTCTAGGAAAAACCGCAAATAAACCATTTATTCTACCCCGCCGGAAATGCCTGCTCTCCCACACACCTTCCTGGAAATATAAAACTTCCTTAATAATTACAATATACATGACAAGTTGAGCGTGATGTGTATAGGGTTTTGTCCAATTAAATCCGTGTAACAATGGCCTATGTCGCTAGTTAAAAGCCTCGCTCTTAACGCGTGGTTATGAAAAATTAATATTATTACTGTATTTTTTATATTACCGTCACCTGGGCATTACTCTATCTATAATTTATACATGGGCTTTTGTGTTAACGTGTCTGAACAAAGCACACAGCTGCCCATCCTTCACACACGGCCTCACTAGCTGTGGTCGTAGGAAATATCTGGTTGTGGTGGTGGACGAGGATGACCCTGACCCACAACCCCATTATTACGGTACAACACCACACCTATGACCCACACACACACACACACTTGCACTCTCTTTGTGTGTGTGTAAAGAAAAAAAGAAGTTATATACTGAATTTTCTCCAATCTAAAAGTATCTGACAGCACACCATTTTCGCTTTTATATATATATACGATTTTTTTCCCAGGACAAAAATGTGATGTGACCTGAAGTGGGTAAACAGAATTTTGGAACACCTTGTATTATTTTAAGCAGTCCTCTGTAACCTGCTCCTTTTGGTTCAACTTTTAATTAATTAATTTTTAAGAGTTTCAAGGTGGAGGTAATAAATAATCCATGGAGTTTCAATTCGTACATCTAATAAACCATTTTTCACCCCATAATGCAAATTAATTAATGATTAGTTAGTGATTGGTAATTCTGACTTCTGTTTTATTAATACTTTCTGTTATACTATATATATCTTCATAAGCTAACGGTGTTTTTGTGCTGAAATGAACCAACAAAAAGAGTGAAAACAAACACAAACAGAAAAACAAAAATGGATTCATGTATTTTGGTTAACTGTCTAAAATCTGTCATGTTTTGCCCATAGATCAATGCGGCCTGTAGCTGAGACTGGGGAGCTGTCAAGGTTCAGGTTCAAGATGTACTCTGTGTACTCGTGGGGGTGTCCCATCATCATCTCCTTGGTGGCCATCATCGTCCAGGCCCTACCAGAAGACTTCAACGTCATACGACCTGACTTTGGCTCCAAGAAATGTTGGTTTGATAGTGAGTGTCGTCGGTGCTGATGTTATATTGACCACTAGTGTACCACAGTCACTGGTGTATGTACTTTATCCTCAGTGGCGAAGAGGATAAAGGTAAAAATTAAAAGTAAATTGCTTAAAGAAGCTTACCCATAGTTTCACCTTGTCCGTGGATCAAACCTGGGACTTCTAGCTTGTGTGATGAGACGTGCTGACCATTACACACACACATTTATAGTTACCGTATTATATTTGATTCCTATTTACATTATTATTAGATTGCTGTAGATCACACAGCCTATAACAAATTCCGTGTTGTTGTTGGCAGATGACAAGTCACTGTGGGCGTATTTCTTCGGGTTTGTGTTGGTGCTGGTGGTGGCCAACATCATCTTCTTCGCACAGGTGGCATACATCCTCATCATGGCTCAGAATGACCCCATCCTCCAGCGTACACGTCAGCAGAACAGGGAAAGGTCAGTTGGTCTCTCTCCTCCTTCAACACAGGAGACAGGATCTTGTTTATTGTCTTAAGAGGAAGAAAACAACACAGGTAATGGATGCTGAAACACCTATGTACTTGATTATTTGAGTCTCAATAGTTGTCTTTTTTCTCCTATTCCTCTTTTTTCCTTCTTTTTTTACTCTTATATTCTTTTCCTCTTTCTTCCTTTGCATCTGCTCCTTATCCTTTTCCAGTTTTCCCTCTTCCTCATCCTTTTTCTCCTTTCCCTCCCCTTTTTACATTTATTTTCTCATATTCAACAATGTGCTTTAACTTGTAATGGTTGTAGAGCGATGTATATCTATGTTTGTAGGTCATGGCTGTACAGCATGTGACTCCATGTACTGTTCTAATAACTATGATAAAGTGTATTTGTTTACAGCATATGACTATTGTCTTTATAGGATATGACTACAGTATGTTAAACTTTCCATTTATAGAACAATAATGGGATAACATGAAGATTAACCACCCCAACACTGATGTAACCTAACCCTCCCCCCCATTAATCTTCAGGTGAAATAAGCCGGAGCAGGCAAGTCTTCAGGTAATGGCAATACTAATGTACTGTACTCGTGTTTGCAGGATGTGGCTGTACGTCAAGTTGTTCCTCGTGATGGGACTGACCTGGATCACTGAAGTCGTGTCATGGCAGGAGGGGACGTGTGAGGCCTGGTCAGTATCAACTCTTTTGCCTTTATATCAAGCGTGTATGTTTGATTCACTCATTAGAGGGAAACAGGAGTGTATCATATGTCTCTTGTTGTTGATTCACTTACAGGGTTCTGGATGATGTTGGGTGATTGTGTTGTTGTTTTGGTAGTGAGAATTATTTATATGATAATGATAGTACGATTGGTATAATACAGGGTCATAGGAGAGAAGTATACTGGTACACTGTATACTTCTATTTTGGGTGGTCATTAGGCAAATAAGGTAAGTAGGAAAAAATAATTCATGAAACACACATTTATTGTCCTGTACGTGGTTAAGGAAGATCATCGTGGCATCATGGAGGCCTTATCTACTGTGACTGTGAGATGCTTCTATGTTACTCAGGTATTCTAACATGGCCTTACAGTATTATAATGGCTTATGCATTTGTATGACTAGAGGCACACCATGAGTCATAGTTTATTATCAGACAACATTCTAGGAAAAGTTTTCTGCCCATGTAGGTCCTCATGGCAGAGGGTAGCTACTTCACACCCTGGGAAAACACCTGTGTTGTTGTGTTGTGAAGGTCATAGTGAGTGATGTAGATCAGCAAGTAGTGAAGGTGATGCCTCTTATTTGTTTACTTGTGTCAGTACAATAATGCTTCTTGATGTGACGCAACATAATGGAAACTGTCACATCACATCTTTGTTTCCTGTTGTCAGATTAACCAATTCTTGGTGAAGTTTAACAGTGATCTTTATGTGTACAGCAAGGACAAGATATTGGATATGATTGTATAAATATTACAGATGTTGATTAATATTATACTTGTGTAAAATATGAATTAGAATGATGTAGATATTTAGTGCATCAACGTCACTTCTCAAGACAATGACTAACTTTCAGAGTTTATTCATACAAAATGTTTGCTTCGACTGGCTGAGTCTCGTGTCCATAATTATTCATCTGTTATTCATTGTCACACATAAAGTATTGTATGGCAGCTCACAGACAAACACATCACCTTAAAACATGGCAGAGTAGTGTCACTAAAATATGTTAATCAGTTTTATATCTTAGATTTTGATAATTCCCCAACTCCTAGCTGATTATATACTGTATGTGTCAGCCTCTGCTTGTTTGTTCCTACATTATGTGTTGTTAGTGATCACTGACTGTCTACCTTCTCCTCACAGGGTGATCACTGATATCGTCAATACTCTTCAGGGATTCTCGATCTTCCTGATTTTCATATGCAAGAGGAACATGTTAAGAAGGGTAAGTGTTAAAGTTATCAACAGTCTTAACAGTTAGTTTAAGTTTTCTATGGAGGAAATTATATTTTAACTAGTGAATTAATTAATATTTTAATGTTAATTTTACTGACCGAACCTCCTGTTGAAGATTTAGTCATCTTTTAGATCCCCAGCAGATAATATTTCCACAAGGTCTGCCATCAAACTCCCTTTGTATATAGGTATCAATTTTGATTGTGTTAAGTGTTTGAAATAAGGCCATTATATTCATATACTCATCTTATCTGTTTTATCCACATGTAAAAATAGAATTACACTTACATGAAGCAGCCATGATATGAATACAACTCATACAATCCCATAAAACAGCTTTACTTGTCTCCAGGTACGCAACAACTGGGAGCCATACCTGCGTCGCATGAAAGAATTCTTTGGTTCGTCCCGCCAGTCAAAGTCTATAGTTGGGAAAAGCCATCCGGAGAGTTCATCGTTCAGCTCGTCAGTTAACCGACCGAGCCAGTCCGCAGCGTCACAGAGGACCGTCCAGAGTCAGATTTCACTCGATCCATCATCTGCCTCAAGGTCAGTTTACCATTGACAGAGTGTAGGTGGGTGATCCTGTACTGTACACCTCAGTTGATACAGTGTAGGTGGAAGGTCAAAACAGTGACAGATACTTAAAGTACTTTATATAATTGTGTCTAATAGAAAACCATTGTAAACTTGACATAAGACAAGTCTTGTGGTTTGCTCCCCCACCCCTGGCAGATACCCATATAGTATTTACAAGTGTTTGGTTTAATAGGATGTGTAAATAACTGGTTGTACTTGACTTGTAGTTTTGTGTTTTGGTTAAATGAAAAAGAGGTTTCGTCATGAACTCTGGTGATTGATGTACAGTACAGGAGTATTGTGGACAGATGACTGTATGTAGTTATATTTACATCATGTAAGTATTATTCATCTTAATGAAACACAGTATTGTCAGTAAAACCCAAATACTGCAAAGTATATTTAGATAGCATACTTAGGTTACAGTATTTCTGCTCAAACACTAAATGATTTATCTTTACAGAAAGCTGTCATCATCGTCCCTAGTGTCCACCACAGGAGTCCAAGTTCACTCTCCCAACTCTATCTCAATGGATACCATAAATGAAGGGAACCACCACGAGGATGACCAGAATATAGAGCTAGGAGGACCCACTGGAAAAGATATTGGTTCAGCCATCAATGGAAATATGGGAAGTGAGAGAGAGACCTCATTAACTAACAGCAATAATGTTGTTAACCAAGACACCTCCATGAAAACATTGAATTCCATTAGTGGACAGACAGACAGTGTTCAGTCCCTCGACTCCCACATGAATGCATTGAATTCTAACAATGGACAGATAGGCAACATTCAACCCTTAGATAACAATAATGAAGCATCACCAACACCTACCAAGAAGTTTGCTCCCCTGAGAACCTCTGATGAGTCGTCCCCTACAAGACAGGGAGACCACACAGAGTCCACACCCTTGAGAAATGTTCAGAGTGAAGTGTCACTTGAAGATGTTGAGGATGACACTCCACAAATAGACAGTGACATCACTCTACCACAGAGAGAGTTTGTGAATAACTTAGTGAAAACTACTGAAAGTGATCATGTGAGAAGTCAAGAAGAAAATGAGCCAGTTACTGTAGATAATGAAGGTGTGTTGGTGCTGCATAACCGAGCCTTCACCACAGAGGACGAGGACGATCAGCCCGTGGACGTGTGATGAACAGCGTTGTTCAGACATTACAAAATGTGTTTCTGCAAAAAAACTGTTTCAGTATTACACTTTCTGAGAAACATGGCTTTAAATAATACATTATTTCAAGTACTGTATTTATTCAGCATATTCTCAGATGTTATCAATATAAGAAACACACCTAGTGGAAGGTTTAACTTTTGAACCAGGCAATTGGTGAATTACTATTACCTATGATACTCACAGTTGACATCTGTGTTCAGGTATGTTGCCTTCAGTGGACTGGAGTTTTGAGAGGACTTGTGTAGATCATTGTACATTACAGTACTGTATAATATAGTACTTGTACAGTATACTGTACAGCAGTGATCCAGTGCAGTGAGTGGTGTGCCTGGTGTCTCCACATAACTGGCTGTATGTTTTACTGTGAATCTCATGGATTCATACAAACTTTTAAGAGAATGTTTTATTGAAAAAAAAAAGTTCCTTTAGCAAATTGAAAATTAAAAAATAATGCACAGGTTGGGCTGAAAAAACTTGTTATTTTCGAAGTGGTCTTCTAGCAGACAACAGTAATGCTCCTGCAGTGTGTAAGAACTTGTGTATCACATTTTTAGTGAAATATTATAAAATGAAAAAAATTTAATTTGATTCAGTTACATATGAGACACAGGGAACAAACTGTCAGAAAGATTGAAGGTTTTGAATGATTTTTTCAGTGATTACAATATTTATACAATACAGTACAGTACTGTAATGCATATTATGAAAAGTATGAAATAATGTTGTACTTGTACATCAAGTGCAGTGTACTAGATTCAGTTGTTCCTACAATTTAGTAATTAGTGTTCATGTCAAATATAATACTTTGTGCTATCCAAATGATTATTCTTAAATGAAGATAATATTTAATGATTTTGATTACAGTACAGAATAGATATTTCAGACAGTTGTATTTCCCTTTTACCCCCATATGGGTTATTTAACCATCTTCCCTTATAAAAAATGAATTGTTTATTATGACAATGATGTATCAGGCACCACTGATTTAATGTGATAATAGAAATAGTCTATTAAACACATATTCTAAAGGGTACCTAAGAATATAGTACACTTACTTGCTGCAAAGACCAAGGGTGTGAGGGCCAAATAGTACTGCATGTAACATATAATTATTCTCATGTACATATTTCACTCTTGCATGACATTTGTTTCAAGAACGACATTGATGAATTTAGCTCTTTGATCCTATAGCTTTATCTGTTCATGATATAATAGAGAAGACGAGAAAAATATATATAATTCAGTTTCATAGGTAGAGAGGAATGCATGAACTGTTTAGGGGAGATGTTTATGCCAGCAGCCACCAGTACAGTACCCAGTTGGTGTATGATGTGTGTGGCTATGGTGTGTGACTATGGTGTGAAGGATGTCTATAGCTATGGTGTATATTCAGTGACGGAGAAGTGTATGCTGTGGATTCTGGTGACCATTGCTGGTTGTAAAGGTGTTGTTGATGTGATGTTCAGTTTGTTTTTAATATTCAGTGTATAAAGTTTTGTGTTGGGGGTTTTACTGCTTCTGCAACTCATTCCTTCTTTGTAATTCATTCCTGCTGTCGAACTCTCTACTACTGCCTCTGGCCCTCACTCCTACTAACACTGTAACTCACCTCCCTCTTCATACACTTATATACTTTATTCTGAAATATAAGTACAAGTACAGATTTAAGTACAATATACACTACAGCTTCAGTAATTCCCTTCCCAAGTCAAGGAGTAGACCTCTCTTCCATCAAGTGATGTGTCCTTACCACAGACACAGCTTTGCTTCCCTCTATTTATAAATACTGTACAGGGTGTCTCAAGAAAATGAATACAAACTGCCTTACAGATTTCCGTGGAGATCGCATGGATGCTTGTATTAACAGCAACATTGTCCTTTTACCTGTGGGAGACTTCACACATCAACACGTGAGGACTATGTTGCTATTGTAATGAAAATCAGTAAGGCAGTGTGTAAATTTTTTTATGACACCTTGTTTATATATATATCGAACAAAAAGGGTTCGAGTCACATCTGTAAATATTAAGAATGTTTTTCATAGATGTTAAACTCAGATAATTCTTCTTTTGATGCGATTTCAGAAATATATTTGAAAGCGCAGAGAACTAGACATATTGTATTGATGACACGAATCATCTTTTTTTAAATTTTCACACAGTCAACTGGGCCTTTGTTGGCAGTGATGGTTGTTGAGATGGAGGAGGACTGTAAGAATGTTAGTCTAGCAGAGGTCCACATTTTGATTCACCAGGAGTCACCTACAGTACGATGTGAAGTGAATTGTAATGTTTAAATTATAGTTCTAAATTGATTGATGTAAAAGAAAATGAATCTTTTTAATATACATGTCTGACAGTTTATTATATACTTCTGAATTATGTACCGAAATTAACTTTCCTTTATTCCAGAAGTAAAACTGTAATGCACACTTATTTTAGCTTAGTGATTCTGGGTGTAAATATCACCAGTTTTCCTTCTTCCCTTAAGCACATTAAGACAATGCAGCCAGCATATGGAAAGACATTGAAATTTTTATATTAGGAAAGTGACTGAATCTTCAATAACAATGTCCCTATATAGAAAGAAGTACAGTAGTAAAATTATTAGATTTTTGTAGGTAGATTATCTAAAGAGTAGTTAATAGTTACCTCACTCTTGGTAATATATGAATCATGTTTAGAATGTTCACTTAAATCATATACAGTACTAATTTTATATTGGGTTTAATGACAGTGGGAAGGGGATCAGTTTTTAAAGGAAGAAGTTTATGAATGCCAAAAGCTAGTTTATAGATAGAGTGATATACTACCTAGATAAATGTAAATAATAAATATATTCTTTGTAGTTTTGTAAAAAGCTCTGAGGGAATATTGAGCAATTCCTGAGGTTACATAGTTGTCTACAAGCACAGTGTATGAATGGGTGATCATATACAAGTACAGCACCAACCAATCATCTTGTCAACACAGGAGCTCTACACCTGAGGAAGCATCTTGTTGAGTTCAGATATGTAGAATATTTGGATTAAGTATAGTATAATATAGTGAACTCCAGTCATAATCTATCATCCAAACATAATGAAAACATCAATTGTAAACTGTTTTAAGCCTGAGGTAAACCAGCATTGGAATACATTCAGGTACTTTTCATAGCCTGTATATGTCCTGTACCTGCTACTGCTATTTGAAGCTAGGAAGTAAGTGACTATCTGACTGGCTAGTAAACTGACAATTAACAAAGCAAGTCTAACATAGGGAACCAGTTTGACAAGTTGTGTGATTGGGATTTGAGAAAATTCTGATGTGAACTGACTTAGTGAAAGAATATTGTACAGGAGAGCTTACATTATGTCTCACTATCTGGTTTTTATTTCAATTAAAACAGAAGTCACTTACATTTAGGACTTATGAATGTTTCTCATATTGGAACTTGCTAAATTATTCTTATTTAGATTATGAAAGTTATACCATACTGTACTGTGGAATTTTTTTTATTAATGCTCATCCAGTACAGTGAAATTCTCTATGTTAAGTGGTGTGAAATGTTCTGTCATATATTGTGTGTTATTGCAGAACTTATATACTGTACTGTCTGAAGTGTTTATGAAATGATAGTTGTGATTTGTCTCATAGTGTTGTTGAAATGTTTTATAGGATGATCTGTACAATTATTCTTATAATATCCAGTTTTATAATGAAGGAAATTATTTACATTCATGGTTGAGGAATGAGAGAGTTCCCCATTCCCCAGAGGCGCTTGATCTGTTATCGACTCCATGTGGTCAAGCAAGACAGAGCAGAGGTTGTGTCGAGGCTTATATAACATCGAGACTGTCTGAAGAACTAAATGGGTATACAGTACAATATAGTTACTGTGTATTCATACCCACATGCAATGGTGTTCGTGCATTGTCGTCATGTACTCAGGTCGGGCACTGTACCAATGTATGATGTAATAATTGAATGTTTAATGACAACTACAGATTTATGTATGGGTTGTATACAGTATTGTATTTATATGTATTAATCATTCATTCATGTAGAGCCTATTTATAGTTCCAGGACAAGGTTGTGGCTCCTATTAAATTAGTTACTGAAGGTTCTTAAGATATATACGTATATATTGTCATCATTATTCATTTAATTTCATTCATTCTTTTAGGTTTTCTGTGTCAATATGGATGTTTAATGTTACTTGATATTGGGTGTAATTTATGTGACATGAAAATTAAAATATTGTGTGCCATAACTTGAGTGTTCCCTCATTACCCTTGTGAGTATAAGTGTGTGACACCTTGATGTTGAGGCCATGTTTAAAGACCTTGGGGTGTTCTAGTTAGGGGGGTCCATGAAGATCTACAAAATTGTAGGGAATAGTGTTGACCAGGGTGAGTTACAATGGACACCACTAGGGGTAAGTTTGGCCACCACTAGGGATGAGTCGCCACCATTAGGAGTGAGTTTGACCACCATTAAGGGTAAGTTTGGCCACCACTAGGGGTGAGTTTGGCCACCACTAGGGGTGCACCTTTTGTCGCATCCACAGGTCCCAATGGCATGAGATTATAACATTAACTAAGACCAAAATATGTGAAAAGGACCTAGGTGTTAAAGTATTTAGACGAAATTAACAAGAAAATAACCCTTTACGCAAATTTAGCGTTTTTTACGTGAATATTTGGAGAAAAGCAATAGAAGGGTAGAGCAAGGACTGAGGTAGGGTAGGTGTTGGGGCATTTATAGTTTGTAATTTATATATTTAAGCATTTAATCGAATAGCGTCAAATAACAAATAATTAAAATGGGAAAGCAACAAAAAAATAAAAAGGAAATTATAATATTAATAATACTTTCCTTTAATCGTTAATACAGAAACAAATAGTATATTGCATCATAATATTGATAGCCCAAGGGTCCCTCAGCCGGGTCGTCATCTGCTGTTTCAAGTTTATCTCGACTCCTTCAAACCCCCAAGACCGAAGCACTAAATGTACTAAATATTTCATGTTTTTTGGTTAATTTTGACTCATTATTTAACAAAATCCTCTACTGATAGAAAATTTTATTAATTAAATATACCGATGACACAGTTACTTGAAAAGCATTTCATTTTGGTGAGTTCAATTCTCTACAAATTGCTTCGGATTTTGGGTTTCGTAGTTTCATATTGACGGGTTCAGTCATGATGGCGACGGAGAGGAGAGAGGACGTCGTCGGCGGTCTCCCTCACCCGGAACAGACACCTACAGACAAGCCATGTCGAGCCTGTACAGACTTTCGTTCGTGGATGAAGAGCCAAAGAAGGGCGGGACCTGTCACGCTGGGTAAGGTATGATGTCATGGCAGCCGTGACTATTTTAATGGCGGGACATTTAACAACAAGATGATGATGTAACACTTGTGACATGTGGGGGTCACTGTTGCCTCAGGTCACAAGGTCAAGTTCCCCAGAATGATTCCCTTAGACCTGACAACAATTAATTGATTCAGAGAGGGTAATGAGGTAGTGAGGTTCATTAAATTGTTATGTAAGGATGGCTGGGGTATCCTTCACCCCAGAGAACAACATTACTATGGCAATTATCTTAGGTGTGATTGACAGTTTTAACATGTCTTGATGTCTTGGATGACTAACAACCTTAATGTCTGAGCTGTGGGAAGTTTGGTGTGATTTATTGTAGATAATTTGAACCAACCTAACTTATCTATCTTGGGGTGGAAGTACATTACATTATTTTAGATTATTATAGCTTAATTTAAGTAGGTTTGGGAAGCGTTTTTTTTTTTACCAGTTGAAACACCATAAACGGTATTAGGTAGTGAGTTTATTTACTACAAGAAGTACGAAAAACTAAATCATGAAAATTGCAAAGCCTTTTAAGTTTTCTTGATTTTTCTTGAGGTAAGAAGTTAGTTGCCATATAAAATTTGTCTACAATTCCTGGTTGACGTGTGCCTCTGTTCTAGAGTATTACCAAGAAAAGTGACCGTAGACTCAGGAGATCTTGTAAGGACAGCTTTGCTACTTTAACCCCTTGAGTACGATGACTTAATCTCATAACCTAACCTAACCTCTTCAGAACAATGACATACCCTTTAAAATACAATGAGGGAATCCTGTAAATATGATGTCATGACTGTTTCAATGCAATAAACAAATCCCATGGGTAAGACAATGTACCAAGTGTTATATAACTTCTTTTTTATTAATGTTTTTAAGTTGTATAGCAAAGCATTTAATATTCAGATGCATTTATCAATATTATTCACTTGAGGCGGCTGGTTAGGAGACAACATGACCCTAACATTATTTATTCTCACACTTGCCGTCGCATCTGTAATCTTCTAATGAAATCACATATTTTTATGTTACTCATTTGTTCATTTATAGACTTGTATAACATATATGGTGTCCTGATCCTGTACCTCAACTTACCCTAAGAGATTGAGTGTACCTGTACAAGTAAGGAGGGATTCCTTACTTGTCAATTTTATCATTCCTTTTTAATTTGGGTTATTACAGTAGAGTACTTTACAATATTAATGATTGTACAATATGTAAATCTTATTCTATTGTGTATTTTTTATAGTACAGTAATTATTTGATCTTTGTTCTTTTTATCTTACAGGCTGAGACCTCTTCAACAGAAGCACCTCCTCCGGAAAATTCCTCGGGGAGTTCATCTGAGAGACAGGAAAATTCTGGACTTGAGTCTGGCAGTGTGTTGGCAGGTAGAGCAAATGACGGTTCAAGCCAAACGTCGACAGTTCCTGAGGAAACTGATGTTCCACTCTGGGGTGAGCAACAAATTGCCTATGATTTATATATTCAAAACTTTTTTATTGCAATAAGTTGTAAAACAACTTAATGTTATATTAAAAAAAAAAGGACTTTGAATTATGTACCGTAGATAGAAAATAAGCAACTGAGAGACGCCAGTTAAGGATGTGTGTTATTGAGTGAGACACTTTATTCTCTCTACCTTGACACAGGGCAAGCAGCCAAGTACGGGTGTCCGGCGGATAGTCTGTCTCTGGGTCGGGGTTCATGGCGGCTGCTGCACTCCATGGCTGCGTACTACCCCACCCAGCCAACACCACAACAACAGAATGACATGAAGACTTTTATAACAATATTCTCCAAGTTTTATCCGTGTCAGCCTTGTGCAGAAGATTTTAGAGAATGGTAAATTGTTTTTAAGTATTTACTACAATGTTTACAAATGTTATATAATGTACGGTATTAATATGGGTAGTGTTAAAGGAGCCAGAGAACTCCTAATAAATATGAAGAGTGTGAGAGCAGTGATGAGTAGAAATGACTCTATATAAGAATGTTTGTTCCAAGTCTTATGTGTGGACGAGAAACTTTATCTTTTTTTTATTCTTCCCGATATAAGATAAACCAAAACTTGAGAATAGTAAAGATGGACAGTTTTGATAAATATTATGGGATATGAGACCATTTATGGGTTAGTTAGGAGGGGTGAAAATAAAGGAATTATTATAGATAAGAGAGGTAGATTAATTAATGTTTTGTTTTATCTTTTAGGCTGAAGACCAACTCACCAGCCGTAGACTCTCGCTCCACTCTGTCTCGGTGGTTTTGTGAGGCGCACAACGAAGTCAACAGGAAATTGGAAAAGCCATTATTTAACTGCGATTTAATTGATCAGCGTTGGGGAGATGGCTGGAAGGATGGGTCTTGTGATTGATGAATGGCCTGGGTCGAGTGTGTATACGGTGATAATGGAATTGAATTTTTTTTTTTTAGATAAAGTATATTTGGAAATATGTGTATAATTTTGTGGAATTATACCGTATTTGTACATTATATAACAGTTTCTGATTGTCTATAAGATTTTGGTATACACCTTTGAGAAGATCGTCTGTACACAATTACCCGATAAGCTAGAATATTTGATCATAGAAAATTAAACAGCTTTATCAACTTTTCTTTTGAAGCATTGGTGATTAGGATTAATATTGTCTATGTGTTGAGCTCAGGTCTTGTTATTAGAGGTGCTGTGGATAATGTGCCGGCCTTCTGACCAGTTGAGGTAAATAACTGTTGTTGGGTGGTTGATGGTGATGCATAACCTCGCTAAATGCGTCACTTGGTAACTCGGTCCAGTCAGCCATCACCACTTCACTGGACTACAACTATACATCCAGCATTAACTTTATCCAGCTGCAAAGTCACTTAGGTAGAAAGTTATTATTGTGCTCTTGACATGTTGGTTACACAGTAGTAGCTTTTTGAGTGAACCTTTGTTAAATGCTTCAGAGATTATGGTTAGTGTAGTCATGATGTAGAACTGTTGATCAGATGTTTGCAGTCTTCCTGATGAATATTTGACACCAGAAATAGATTGGGGAAAGATTTTTTTTTTACATTTACGACAGCAATATAAAGATGTACTGATAGTGATTAATTGAATGTAATTATGTCCTCTGACTGTAATGAAGTTGTGTAGAAGTGAGGGAATGATAGACTGTCTTGATGTTGAGAGAGAGAGAGAGAGGGGGATAAATGTATGACCAGACTGTACTTAAGTTGTAAGAAATGGTGGTAATGTATTCAGGCTTTTGGGTTGAAATGAGGAATATATTAAAGTGGACTGAAGTTATTAGTAAGTGAGAAATTAATTTAGCGCTGCACTGAAGTTGTGTAAAGGAGATGATATGATTCAGTCTGGAGTGAAATTATGTAGGAACGAGGGAATAAGCGCAGACTACGGAAGGAATGTAGGAATGAGGGAGTTAACTGGAGAAGCTGTTAAGTTATTTGAAATGATGGAATGCCATAATAATGAACCTGATTTATAAAGACGAGAGAGTCATTTCCTGATGTAAGTTAGGAGTGAGGGAATGATCAGAACATATCCTCATATTCTGTAGTAGTGTGGAAATGATGTGTTGACTTGGGGGTGAATAGTTGGAATGTTTTACAATATTCCTGTAGTATCTATAAAATTTTCAGAAGAGGT
Organism: Homarus americanus; assembly: GCF_018991925.1. Classification (NCBI taxonomy): domain Eukaryota; kingdom Metazoa; phylum Arthropoda; class Malacostraca; order Decapoda; family Nephropidae; genus Homarus; species Homarus americanus. The sequence continues at coordinate 3,222,549 of NW_024749657.1, read as the reverse complement.
GACCAAGTGGTAACTCTCAGGCTTAAGTTCAGAAAACAGATCATGGAAGCTTAATTTTTTAAATATTTTTACTACAAGTTCATAATTTTAACCTGCTCGTTGTTGATACTATTCTTTTTGACTTCGTAAGTTTTCTATACAGTGGCAGAAATCAGTCAATGTGTTATTACTTTAATTTTATTATGGAACTGAAATCTTTTGTAATGGAAATGTTAGCTTGTTTCATCTTTAGCTGAATTTTTACCTTTTCCGTATAAACTTTGATGATTACATGATATACTTGTCTGGGAAATATTGTATTTATCATAGGTGCTGTACAGTATTTGCTAAAACTAGTGAAATTTACCTTTTGTAAAATATATTTTTATTTATAAATCAAAATATACATGAATGATTTTTTAACATTTTACAATATTTATCAAAGTGAAAGACATAGTAACATTGTGTCCTAAATGTTTGTACAGTATATGAAACATTCATAATTACAGAAGCTCTGGAAATATCAATATTGTGTTCTTCTGTCACCTCCACTGTGAAACATTACACCTTTATTACTCAGAACATTCAGTATTCATTTACATATATGGTTGTGGACATAATTCTCTGGACATCTTTAACAACATCAAGTAGTGTCTACTTAAGGGTCATTGGAATATTAACATTATACAGTATACTGACATCTTTCCTTTAAGCAGTGTTTATATATGTTATTCTGACAAACTATGAACAGCAACATTCATCAGCAGTAAACATACACGACCTACAAGTAGAGGCCAAGTGTCCATGGGGGTTTGGCGACAATTATTGTTCTTGTACAGTATTCATATTCTTTGTGCTCATTTTGACTCTTTGTTAAGGTGAAGATGCTTATGAGACTCAATAATATCATGTTTCAGAGACTGTGGGGCATTATTAGTTCTTTTAATGCTTATGAATTCAATTGGGTCAGGAACATATAAGAAAAGTTAATGAATTTTTTTGGGGGGTACTCGGTTATGACTCGTATGCTGTAAATAAGGAACATTAAAGACTATTACCATGATAGTATCCTGGACTAGACAAACCTACCAGTACTTAAACAAACTATCACACTATCATGTGATAATTAAACACCCTATAGCTAACATAACCTAACCTAATCCCTCAATTAAACTTGGAGTGTTTAATCATCTGGTGAAATAAGCTGAGGTTTCTGATCTTCACGAGATCCTTTTTTAAACGAGACTGAAGAAGTATTGAACACAAAGAAATGATTGATGATGAATAAGTGAATACTCTTGTTAACGAAGGGAATCATAGACACAATTAGCCAGAGAATAAGTAATCACCAGAAATACAGTATAATTATTACTATATATTGTTCTGTATATTATGTTGGCTTAGTTTTTCAACATGTTGTAAGTGTGTTATGTACTATCCTAAAATCCCATGGTGTGACTGTTCCTGGCATCCCTGAAATTACAGTATATATCGTGCCCTTAATCTAGCTCAGCCGTATCAATATTATTTTTATTGCCCACTCTGTACCTGCATTTTTCTGGGGAAATAAACTGTTTCAATATCAACACTTTCCCTCCACAGTTTACACATCACATTTCAAGTTATATTCTGTTTGTTATATTATGTTTATTATTGTATTTTATATTCTATAAATTTTTATGCTGTAACCGTTCCTTCAGTCCTTGTAAAGACAGTTAGATTATTATTTCAGTATTTTGTGGAATAATTTCATATGTACGGTGATACAGTTCATTTACTGTATACTTCTACTTATGATAATTAGTGTCCTTTGCTGGCCTTGAAATGCACCAGAAATATTCTAAGTGACATCCATTTAGAATTATTTAATTTCTTGTCACCCATGGAAATAAGGTGTACAGTTGGAAGCTACTGTAAATTAGTACCTAACTATATAGTTAAGTACCTAACTACAAGAAAAAAACCCAAGGTATTCCTAAAACACACAAATAACCTACCTAACTAGTGTAAATTAGGACGTAACTACTGTAATTTAGCACCTATCACATTAAGAAATGAATGACGTATATACTTAGTAAATTACCTTAAGGTACCATGGGTACTGTATAATGAGAAATTGGTGTACGAATAGAATATTTGTACAGTATTTGTGAATATTGGCAGAGAGAACGCTCATGTAGCGAGAGAGATCTGTATGTACAATATTAAGAATTAAGACAAAATTGACAGTACAGTACAATCTGTAGAATTAATATGCCTGCCCCTGGGGTCTGCCCATATTGTCACCAACCCGTTTAGCCACCACTATTTTTAACCCGTTTCGTCACCACTGCTTTACCCATTTCGTCACCGCGTTCATTCCCATTAATATATACACGAAAGTAACTGTTGCTTGGGATAGAAAATAATAAAAAACAAAAATAATTTATTAAAGACGAAAAATAAAAATAAAAACATTGTTAATATGCCTGCAATTGTCTCACTGCTCGGTGATTTATGCACTGGTGCCAAATCACCTTCATTTGTTCTGTATTTGGTTTATTTACCAATGTTTTAATAATTTTCTTTATTATATAATTAATATTCATGTACTGTACAATTATAACACAATACTTCTCGAGTCGTCTGTATACATGTGTAATTTCTATACTTGTAAAATAATAACTTACAATTTGTCACTAATACCAGCGACTGTTAGTGGTGACGAAACGGAATTGATATTGGTGACGAACCAGGTCGGTAACGAAATGGATTGGTGACGAAATGGGGCGTATCCCTCTCATTAGTACTTCTCTCCCTCCATTTATATTCACTCATCTCGTTAGACATTTAAATTCATTCATAAATCACTGAAGGAAACGAACGTATTTATTCCGCACAAACCCATTAATATAATTATCTTTTTAAACATATTACTAGAGTAGCTTTCCTTGCCGAATATATTGGTGATAATAACAGTTTGGGGAAAAGCTTAATTGGTATTGAAAGTAGAAGCTGGTTGAGATGGTTGAGGAATGTGGAGAGAATGGATAAGACCAATCAGGTCAGAGGTGCACAAGTCTGAACGTGGAGAGGAAGAGAGCAAGAGACAGGCCGAAAATGACATGGGGGAGAGGTTATACGAAATTATATTACAATTAAGAACCTGACAAGAGAGGCTGCAAGACAGTAGAAAATAGCCATAAAACACTGAAGGTGATGAAACACAGGAGACTGCCAACAGAGAGAGAACTGTTAAGAGTTTTGGTGGGTTGATTAGGGAAAGTATATAGGCAAATATGGCTGACGACATTATTGGAAGGATCTTGTCAAAGAAATAATTACGAAAAAAGAGAATCCATATAATAGAGTAGAGTAAAGTACAGTATAGTACAATACAAAATGTATTTAATAATGCTCAGACTTTACTCCTGCAGATTTTCAGGTTCCTGCTTAATGCATATCCTAAAATACAGTGGTAATTATCCTCGTACAATACTTATACAGTTGGTCCTCATATTACGCGGTCCCGCATTCTGCGTTTCACCGTTAACGCGGTGCCTTGCCAGAACCTAACATTCTTACATTCCGCGGTCGCGAACGCCATTACGCGGAGAGTGTCCGGCGCGACGCTATTTTTAGATTTTCCCCACGCGCCACGCGCCTGCCCGCCTGCCTGCCTCTGCCTCCTCCTCCCTCCGCTTGGGCAAGCGGCGCGGTAAGGTTGCGCAGTGTGTCTTTGTTGCATTATCACTGACGTCATATGACTTATCAGACCTGTGATTGGCCATGCATCCCTACCCTCCTCTGCTGCTAGCTGTAATTGGCTTAAAGTATTATGGCGTGTCCATCCGGGGGAGGGAGGGAGGGAGGAAAGACGACGCTTGACCTAGCCGCGGCAGTTTCATCCCTCAAGGCCACTCCGTGTAAACGCGCATCCATTGTTCCGTAAAATGGCTTCCGCCGGACCACCACCCCCAGAGAAAAACCTTTCCTTACCTGGACCCAGCGGCACTAAACCAAAGAAGACACGACGTTCCTTAAGCTACGAGGTGAAGTATACCATCATCCAAGAGTTGGAGAAAGGAACAAGGCAGGTTGATTTGGCTTCTCCGAGACTACCGACGACGACATCCTGGAGGTGATCAGAAATCCTGAAGTGACTGCCGACGAGATGTTGGAAGAAGAACACGCCAGTGAAGAGGAGGAAGAAGGTGCGGCAGTCTCCGAAGAACACAATTTAAGTCATAGTGATATTAAGGGTGCCATGGAGTGTGCAGAGAAGATGAAGTCCTTCCTTTCCCGCGACAATGACGATGACCGCTATGAAGTCTTCCATAACCGGCTGGTGCAGGCTATGGAGCCGTACATCAAGGTGTATCACGACAACATCAACGCCAGCCGTCAGCAAAGCATAACAGATTTCTTCACCCGCAACCCACCACAGCCAGCCCAAGCCAGTGATAGTGACAGTGAAGTTGACTTTGAGGGATTTGTCAGGGAAGCCCTGACAACTGTAAGTGACAGTGATGATGATTCACCTAGTAATGGTGATTCACCTGAGGGCCAGTAATCTGCCCTCTGCCTCGGAACCAGCCTCCATCCCCGTATGCCGACCCATCTCTTCTACTACCGTAAGTGTTCCACCTAACTTTTAGTTTCTCTAAGGTAACCTTCATTTTTCCTATGTTAACCTTTATCTTTCCTAACCTAACCTCTTCTATATTACTTGTTTTTTCATACCATCATAAAGTTAAGATAAAATTTTTACTGCAACATAGTTATGTGTCATCAAAAAGTGGAGTTTGGGGATTGGCCTGGACTCCATTTCAATTAATCCCATATGTTATGTTGTTCACTTAACGCGTTCCTCACTTTCCGCGGGACCCTCCGGGTTACATTAACCGCGTAATATGAGGACCAACTGTACAAGATGAAAAAAGAATACATTACAGGATACCATTGAAATAAGTACAGTAGGTTTAATTGGTACAGTACATTACATGAAAGCCCAGGTAAGCTGAACCCAAATACGAAAAATGTACCACATCCAGGTAGGAATTTAATTGATTTTATCACTGATGTACAGCTGCCTGCACTTATACCTACGTACGTGGTACAGTGGTTGCATTCTGGGTTGTAGGTTTAGATTACATTGTTTTTCAAGTTGGAATGATAAAATATTATTGCTTGGGGCTGTACTGCATATATCTCTTTCACAATAAACCAGATGGCATGGATATACAGTATCTCCCTTTATTTACAACACAAACCGAGTAGAATAGGTGTATGTCCCTTTTTTCTCTGGTTTCACTTAACTTGGTGCTTGTGTATTATTCGGGATGTACTTAAATAGTTAGGCACATTAAATTTTAGTTGAGAGAGAAAAAGTATTTTTGGCCAAAAATCCTTTAAGGCTTTAGACTTACAATTTTTGTCATTTCGGCCAAAAAATGGATTTTGTTCAAAATTTCAGTATAGGTACTCCTGAATGTGCTGCTTAAGGATCTGTTAACCAAAATTTGATATCTTGAATATAACTTGTTCAAATGGCTTTTAGAAAATGTTCAAATGATTTTTAGAATATTTTAATTACTTTTGCAATGCTAATTACTCGCCACTTATGGGTTTTCGAGGTAATTTCTTGGTGCTTGTGTATTATTCTGGATGTACTTAAATAGTTATGCACATTAAATTTTAGTTGAGAGAGAAAAGTATTTTTGGCCAAAAATCCTTTAAGGCTTTAGACTTACAATTTTTGTCATTTTCGGCCAAAAAATGGATTTTGTTCAAAATTTCAGGATAGGTACTCCTGAATGTGCTGCTTAAGGATCTGTTAACCAAAATTTGATATCTTGATTATAACTTGTTCAAATGGCTTTTACAAAATGTTCAAATGATTTTTAGAATATTTTAATTACTTTTGCAATGCTAATTACTCGCCACTTATGGGTTTTCGAGGTCATTTCTTGGTGCTTGTGTATTATTCTGGATGTACTTAAATAGTTAGGCACATTAAATTTTAGTTGAGAGAGAAAAGTATTTTTGGCCAAAAATCTTTAAGGCTTTAGACTTACAATTTTTGTCATTTCGGCCAAAAATGGATTTTGTTCAAAATTTCAGTATAGGTACTCCTGAATGTGCTGCTTAAGGATCTGTTAACCAAAATTTGATATCTTGATTATAACTTGTTCAAATGGCTTTTAGAAAATGTTCAAATGATTTTTAGAATATTTTAATTACTTTTGCAATGCTAATTACTCGCCACTAATGGGTTTTCGAGGTCATTTCTTGGTGCTTGTGTATTATTCTGGATGTACTTAAATAGTTAGGCACATTAAATTTTAGTTGAGAGAGAAAAAGTATTTTTGGCCAAAAATCCTTTAAGGCTTTAGACCTACAATTTGTGTCATTTTCGGCCAAAAAATGGATTTTGTTCAAAATTTCAGTATAGGTACTCCTGAATGTGCTGCTTAAGGATCTGTTAACCAAAATTTGATATCTTGAATATAAATTGTTCAAATGGCTTTTAGAAAATGTTCAAATGATTTTTAGAATATTTTAATTACTTTTGCAATGCTAATTACTCGCCACTTATGGGTTTTCAAGGTCATTTCTTGGTGCTTGTGTATTATTCTGGATGTACTTAAATAGTTAGGCACATTAAATTTTAGTTCACAGAGAAAAAGTATTTTTGGCCAAAAATCCTTTAAGGCTTTAGACTTACAATTTTTGTCATTTTCGGCCAAAAAATGGATTTTGTTCAAAATTTCAGTATGTACTCCTGAATGTGCTGCTTAGGATCTGTTAACCAAAATTTGATATCTTGATTATAACTTGTTCAAATGGCTTTTAGAAAATGTTCAAATGATTTTTAGAATATTTTAATTACTTTTGCAATGCTAATTACTCGCCACTTATGGGTTTTCGAGGTCATTTCTTGGTGCTTGTGTATTATTCTGGATGTACTTAAATAGTTAGGCACATTAAATTTTAGTTGAGAGAGAAAAAAGTATTTTTGGCCAAAAATCCTTTAAGGCTTTAGACTTACAATTTTTGTCATTTTCGGCCAAAAAATGGATTTTGTTCAAAATTTCAGTATAGGTACTCCTGAATGTGCTGCTTAAGGATCTGTTAACCAAAATTTGATATCTTGATTATAACTTGTTCAAATGGCTTTTAGAAAATGTTCAAATGATTTTTTAGAATATTTTAATTACTTTTGCAATGCTAATTACTCGCCACTTATGGGTTTTCGAGGTCATTTCTTGGTGCTTGTGTATTATTCTGGATGTACTTAAATAGTTAGGCACATTAAATTTTAGTTCAGAGAGAAAACGTATTTTTGGCCAAAAATCCTTTAAGGCTATAGACTTACAATTTTTGTCATTTTCGGCCAAAAATGGATTTTGTTCAAAATTTCAGTATAGGTACTCCTGAATGTGCTGCTTAAGGATCTGTTAACCAAAATTTGATATCTTGATTATAACTTGTTCAAATGGCTTTTAGAAAATGTTCAAATGATTTTTAGAATATTTTAATTACTTTTGCAATGCTAATTACTCGCCACTTATGGGTTTTCGAGGTCATTTCTTGGTGCTTGTGTATTATTCTGGATGTACTTAAATAGTTAGGCACATTAAATTTTAGTTGAGAGAGAAAAAGTATTTTTGGCCAAAAATCCTTTAAGGCTTTAGACTTACAATTTTTGTCATTTCGGCCAAAAAATGGATTTTGTTCAAAATTTCAGTCATGAGGCTGTTGAAGAATCACTTACCTGTATTTAATGATGCCGTGTCCTTACAGAACCACATAACATCACATCATCTTACTGTTTACTGGAGGAGCCACCAAGAACAGCTCAGACGGCTAACAATGCTGTTGACTGAAGTCCTCTATAAACTTCACAGAGTGACGGTAATAATTTTATGGTTTTGAGAAAGTATTTTGTGTGTGTGGTTACCTATCTGTGTTACCTGTGTACAAGTGTGTATGGTAGCTGTGTACATCTAGTTCTGTATAGAAGTGTATGGTAGTTTGTATGTGCAGTTCTGTATGGTAACTGTGTACTGGTGTGAACAGTTCTGTTTACAAGTGTATGGGAGTTGTGTATGAACAGTTCTGTATACAAGTGTATGGTAGTTGTGTATGAACAGTTCTGTACACAAGTGTATGGTAGTTGTGTATGAACAGTTCTGTATACAAGTGTATGGTAGTTGTGTATGAACAGTTCTGTATACAAGTGTATGGTAGTTGTGTATGAACAGTTCTGTATACAAGTGTATGGTAGTTGTGTGTTCAAGTGACATTGTTAAAGTACCCCTCTTCCAATCTGTGTTCCTCCTCCTCCTTCCCCTGTGCCCCTCCCCCACCTTCCCCTGTGCCCCTCCCCCACCTTCCCCTGTGCCCCTCCCCCACCTTCCCCTGTGCCCTTCCCCCACCTTCCCTGTGCTCCTCCTCCTACCTCTTTGCTCAGCTCCTCCTACCTCAGTGCTCAGCTCCTCCTCCCCCCCCCATCATGCTCCTCCTCCACCCTGTGCCACTTCCCCTCCCTACCTCTGTGCTCCAGCTCCACCTCCCACTCTGTGTCCCTCCTCGTCCCTAGCTCTGTGCTCCTCCTCCACATACCTCTGTGCTCCTCCTCCACCCTGTGCCACCCCCTCCCTACCTCTGTGCCCCTCCTCCGCCTACCTCTGTGCTCCTCCTCCACCATGTGCCCCTCCTCCGCCTACCTCTGTGCTCCTCCTCCTCCCCTGCTCCTCCTCCTCCCCCTGTGCTCCTCCTCCTCCTCCCCTGTGCTCCTCCCTCCTCCCCACCACTGTGCTCCTCCCTCCTCCCCCCTACCACTGTGCTCCCTCCCTCCTCCCCCCCTGTGCTCCCTCCTCCCTATGACCCCTCCTCCCCCTACTGTGCTCTCTCCTCCTCCCTACCTCTGTGCTCCTCCTCCTCCCCCCTCTGTGCTCCTCCTCCTCCTACCTCTGTGCTCCCTCCTCCTCTCCCCTCCTCTGCTCCTCCTCCCACCCCTGTGCCTCTCCCCTCCCTACCTCTGTGCTCCTCCTCCTCCCACCCTGTGCCCCTCCCTCCTCCTATCTCTGTGCTCCTCCTCCTCCCTACTCCTCCCCTCCCACCCTGTGCCCATCCTCCTCCCTACCTCTGTGCTCCTCCTCCTCCACCCAGCCTTCCTCCTCCCCCTGTTTCCTCCTCCCACCCCTGTGCCCCTCCTCCCCTCCTACCCTCTGTGCTCCTCCTCCTCCCCTGCCCTCCTCCACCCTGGCCCTACCTCTGTGCTCCTCCTCCCTCGTCCTGTACTTCTCCTCCACCCTACCCCCCCCCCTCGTCCTGTTCTTCTCCTCCACCCTATGCCCCTCCCCCTCCTACCTCTGTGCTCCTCCTCCTCCCCTGTACTCCTCTCCACCCTGTGCCCCTGCCCTCACTACCTCTGTGCCCCTCTCTCTGTCTCCTCCCCACCTTGTCCCTCTCTCTGTACTCCTCCTCACCCCACCACCCTCCCCCCCTACCTCTCTTCTTCCTCCCCTTGTGCTCCTCCACACCTGTGCTCCTCCACCCCTGTGCTCCTCCCCCCCTAATTACTTGAACTATGGGTTTCCCAGGTGAGATTTTGGTGTTTTGTGTTCTTCTTGAAGTAATTAATTGGTTAAAGCTCCTCAAATTCCAATTCCGAGAAAAAAAGTCTATTTTGGTCAAGTACTAAGGTGTAAGACTTATGTTTTTAGCCAAAAATTGATTTGCTGAAAATCTCGATATATGTACTCCTGAAATACTGATGCTTAAATATATGATCCTCTCCGTTTCGATTAAGGGGGCAATTAGTGGACTTAATAATGAAGCTTGGAAGTTTCAAGAAACTATCTCCAAACGTAATATATTTGCGATTTTCACTATTATTTCTTAGAGAGCAGCAGGGGAGCATCTGCCTCTACTCTGATGCACTACAAATCATGGGAAACAGCAGTTTAATGGTAAAAAAGATAAAAGGTGTCAATATATATAGTGGTGATGAAATTGGCAGTGGAATGGCCGGATAGATTGGTCCAGATGGAATAGACAAATTGAGAGAATGGGATGTGTAAGACTGATAAGTGTGTGGTAGGAGGGAGGAGATGGAAGGAGTGGGTGGAGGCTGCACTGGTGTGAAGGAAGAGACATCCAGCAAGCATTGATGTGTGTGTGTGTATGAAGGAGTGGATAATATATGGCTGTGATTGGAAGAACGTATCTGGTGACAATGGCTGACTTATTGGTAACTGCCAATGGGTGATGAAGTAATGCCAGAGCACATCCTAAATTACCAGGTAATTATGACTATTGGATGAGAGTGTATGAAGAAAAGTGATTTTAATTCTTGTCTGCAATATACCAAATAAACAATACTATTTTGGCTAATAAAATACTGTATTCATTTTACAGGTAGAAATAAACTTATCCTACAGAGAGGATGAGAACCATAACTTGGTTTCCAGATGACTGGCACAATCAGGAATAGACTTAAGAAAAAATGATCCAGGCTTCACAGAAAAAAGATGAATCTGCCTAAATAAGTGTATCTACCCAGCACGACTGGATTTGTTTCACCAAAGACGATAGCACTTACTGACCCACATTGGGGCCTGATGGGGTGAAAATAAGAAGCGATAATTATGTTTGCGTTGTCAAAGTAAAACAATTAAATCCCTGCAATTTTATGTAAATGAGCCAGTCAGGTTCGGCAACCCCGGACAATTTTAATATTTGTGATGCCATATGGCAGAATGTATACCATTAGACAAGCATTGCTTTCAATATCTTTCAGGAAGTAGTACATAGCAGCTGTTTTAGTTGCATTAAATATGTCTACCTACATAAATATTAAATTTTTTTAAGTGTAATTGAAAGTTTATCTACTGACTACAGTAGACATAGTGTAAATTGAGGGAAGAACCAAGCTATATTGTGTTTATTCAGGAAGGACTTCCAGTGATGTACAGGAAGAAAAGACTTGTTGATGACCTATTAGTGAGTGAGGGGGCAGCTTGCATGACCAATTAATAGAGGCAGAAGTGTGGTACTATAGGAATGCTGCAGGGAATGGTATTTCTTTCACTTTTTTTCGGTGGGCGAAACGCATTCCCTCTGTTTAAATAAATGTAAGCTTACAAATCTCTAACGTCATGAAATTATAATTCCCCGTAGACGAAATAGGAGGGTATTAACAAATTTGCATTTTCTTTTTGGCTTTAGCTAGGGTAATAATAACAGCATTATAAATTATTTATACAAAAAACTCGCCAAAAAGTCACTCCCAGCCTTCCTCCCAAGTCTTACTGATTCTTCCCTCCTCTAATGTGTAGGAGTTGAGGAAGGCCTCACTCTAATCAATGTGAGGTGAGAGGACTCACTCTGTGTGTAGGAGTGAGGAAGGACCTGTGATGTGGCAAGGTGAGGAAGAACTCTGTGATGTGTGGGAGTGAGAGAGGACTCTGTGATGTGTAAAGAGTGAGAGAAGGACTGATGTGTGGGGTGAGAGAACTCTGTGATGTGTGGGGTGAGAAAAGAGACTCTGTGATATGTAGGGTGAAGGACTCTGTGATGTATGGTGGGGTAACGACTCAGTGATTTGTAACAATGAGTGAAGAACTTGTGTGTTGTATAAGAATATTCACTGGAAATGTAGGACAGAAGAAGGTATGTATATGAGTGACCATATAATATACAAGTAGACTTGTGTGTTATTAAAAGTTAAGATTGCATAATACTGTTGTAATCATGTGTGTGGAATTTATGAAAAGAATGGTTTAGTTCACCTTAAATTAGTCATAGTTGTGACTAATACGGGTATTAAATTAATTTTTGTTTACGTTAACCATTGTAAAGTAGAAAGGTGTCAGTCCATCACTCCAGGTAGACCATTGCTTTCTAGAGTGGTCTATTTCCATCATTGTAGCACAGTAGTAATGGTGACGTCACTGCTGTGTACCTGCAATGGGGTAGGCTGCTTGTGTTGACTAGTTCCAAAAATGTCAAGAAACATTGTTGAACTTAGATTCAGCCCTGTACATTATTATGTTGCATAACAAAAATATTTAATTCTTCCTGTACTGTCCTATATAAGATGAAGAGTTTAGATTTTGCATATTTTTCAGTAATTCTTACATCTTCACAACTTACTTGTAACCAATGATGTTTCCTCTAGACAAACTTTTGTAGTATAATTTTATTTTGTATTTGTTGTCCATGTTAAAATCCTGGGTGGAGTATTGCCTGCTAGGGGCTGTGTGAGTCCTGATTTGTATATGAGGCTACCAGGGGCTGTGTAGTCACTGGTTATATAAAATGTTAAGGACTGTGATGTCAGCAGGCCAGTGGTGCCTCCAGTATATGGGGTCATACACAGCTAGTGTGACTCTGGGCTGATTGTTGCTCTCTAAGGTCTGTCAATGATGCTCTTCAGGGGCTCTTATGGCACACTGCCGGGCTGGGTGAGGCTACTAGGTCAATGGGGCTTGTATAAGACTCATGGAATCTGCCGGGGACCGGTGTGGGCTAATCAGAGGCTTTGAGTAGAGCTACCAGGGGCTGTTAATGATGTCACCCAGGACTGGGTGGAGGCCATCAAAGGGGTGCTCTGCTAGGGCCTATGTGAGGGGCTCGTCTGGTTGAGTACAAGAGGTATGCAATTCCTAATCAACCAGGTTGGTAGCCTTGCACTGGTCAGGTTAAGTCGTATAGGCATCTGTTGACAGATCCCACATCACAGAGCATTTGACTATGCGTGGGAGAAACAGACATTAAACCTAAATGTAAATCATGTAAATAAAACATTGTTTTCTTTTTCAAGTGTTTTATATATATCCAAAAGAAAGCTAGCTGCTGCATAAAGCTCCAATTTCCGTTTTCTATGATAAGTAGATATAACTTTCCCCAGGAAGTGAATTATCGACTTTTTGGGAAATATTACTAATTTTCGAAGTAGATTATCATAAAGGCAGGAAATTTATTATCATAGAAAATATAGGAAATAATCTGCTTTCCGGGAAAGTTGATTCCCATCTACTTTCCCGAAAGTAGATTATCTACTTTTCAGGAAAGTAGATATCGACTTCGAGAAGTAGA
>NW_024749657.1:3183888-3209381 GCF_018991925.1 Homarus americanus | reverse complement strand
ATAAAAAATTATGAAGTCTATGTGTAAGATTTTTTGGCTTAAAAATACGTTTTCTCTCTGAACTAAAATTTATTGTGCTAACTATTTAAGTTCAGAATAATATACCAAAAAGATATTATCTTGAAAACCCATAAGTGTGAGTAATTAGCATTACCAAAAGTAATTAAATATTAAATCATTTGAACATTTTTAATCATTTTGAGTTATAATCTAAGATATCAGAATTTTGGTTAACAGATCGTAAGCAGCAGCATTCAGTACCTATCTGAGTTTTGAAAAAATCCGTTTTGGCAATGGCAAATTGTAATATAGCCTTAAAAGTTTGGCCAAAAATACGTTTTCTCTGACTAAATTTTAATGTGCTAGCTATTTAAGTATCCAGAATAATACTGGCACAAGAAATGACCTCAACCCATAAGTGGGTAATTAGCATTAATATTAATATTCTAAAATCATTTGAACATTTCTAATTAACATTTTTAATAAATTATAATCAAGATATCAAATTTTGGTTAACTTAGTCATAAACAGCGTTGTCAGGAGTGCCTATGCTGAAATTTTGGACACAATCATTTTGTGGCCGTAAAATTGTAGTCTATATATAACTTAAAAGTTTTGGCAAAAATGCGTTTCTCTCTGAACTAAATTTAATGTGCCTAACTATTTAAGTACATCGAATAATACTGCAAGCACCAGAAATGCCTCAAGTACCCATAAGTAGAAGTATTAGCATTGCAAATAATTAAATATAAAATAATTGAACATTCTAAAGCCATTTGAACAAGTTATAATCAAGATATCAAATTTTGGTTGTAACAGATCATAAGCAGCACATTCAGATTACCTATACTGAAATTTTGGACAAAATCCATTTTTGGCCGAAAATGACAAAATTGTAAGTCTATAGCCTTAAAGTTTTGGCCAAAATACATTTTCTCTCTGAACTAAAATTTAATGTTGCCTAACTATTTAAGTACATCAGAATAATACCTGGCACCAAGAAATGACCTCGAAAACCCATAGTTGGCGAGTAATTAGCATTACAAAAATGGTAAATATTCTAAAATCATTTGAACATTTTTTTAAACCATTTGAACAAGTTATAATCAAGATATCAAATTTTGGTTATGAGATCATACGTTCAAGTGCCTATGCTGAAATTTTGACACAATCCATTTTTTGGCAAAAATGATAAAAATTGTAGTCTATAGCGTTAAAGTTTTTGGCCATCGTTTTCTCTCGAACTAAAATTTTGTGCTAACTATTTAAGTACATCAGAATAATACACAAGCACCAGAAATGACCTCAAGCCGTAAGTGTCGAGTAATTAGCATTGCAAAGTAATTAAATATTCTAAAATCGAAGTATTTCTAAAGCCATTGAACAAGTTATAATCAGATGTCAAATTTTTTTGGTTAACAGATCCTTTAAGCAACGTTCAGGAGTTGCCTATACTGAAATTTTGAATTTACAGTCATTTTTGACGAAAATGACAAAATTGTAGAGTCTATATATAGCCTTAAAGAGTTTTTGGCCAAAATACGTTTTTCTCTCTGAACTAAAATTTATGATATTTAACTATTTAAGTACATCGAATAATACTGGCACCAAGAAATGATCTCGAAAACCCGTAGTGGCAGTAATTAGCATTGCAAAAATGTTAAAATATTAAAAAGTCATTTGAATATTTTCTAAAAGCCATTGAACAAGTTAATCAGATATCAAATTTTGGTTAACAGATCATAATAACGTTCAAGAATTTTGAGGTGACACAATCCATTTTTTGGCCGAAATAATAAAAATTTGAAGTCTATTCTTAAAGGATTTTTGGCCAAGACGTTTTTCTCCTGAACTGAAATTTAGTGTGCCTTTCTTATTTAAGTATCAGAATAATACTAGCTCAAAGAAAACCTCGAAAACCCGTAAGTGGTAGTAATTAGCATTGCAAAAGTGAATTAAATATTCTAAAATCATTTGGTATTTTCAAAGCCATTTGGACAAGTTATAATCAAGATATCTAATTTTGGTTAACAGATCGTTAAAGCACGTTCAAGGTCCTATACTGAAATTTTGAGACGATCATTTTGGCAAAATGGCAGGTATAGTATAGTGTAAAGTTTTTGTTAAAAATGCGTTTTCTCTGAACTTAATTAATGTGCCTATTATTGAGTACATCAGAATAATACTGACACCAGAAGAAATATTGATGGAAAACCATAAGTGGCGAGTAATTATACAATAATTTAAAATATTCTAAATCATTTGTTTGTTTTTAAAAGCCATTTTAACAAGTTATAATAAGATATCAAATTTTGGTTAATGAATCTAAGCAGCGCGTTCAGGAGTACCTTACTTTGAAATTTTGAACAAATCATTTTGGCCGTAAGCAAAAATTGTGAAGTCTACCAATGGATTTTTGGCAAAAAATACGTTTCTCTTGAATTAAATTTAATGTGCTAACTATTTAAGTACATCGAATAATACACAAGCACCAAGAAATGACCTCGAAAACCGTAATTGGCGGTAATTAGCATTGCAGTAATTAAAATATTCTAAAAATCATTTGAACATTTTCTAAAAGCCATTTGAACAAGTTATAATCAAGATATCAAATTTTGGTTAACAGATCCTTAAGCAGCACGTTCAGGAGTACCTGTACTGAAATTTTGAACAAATCCATTTTTGATTAAGCAGCACATTCAGGAGTACACATATGTGTACGATTAGTAAACATAGCTACCTCAGGTATCAGGTGAAAATATATGAGAACAGTGATCTGGGAAAAAATAAATGAATCAGACATATGTGAAGTGTTGGGGTTGATCCATAAACTATACTCCAATGAAAATATCTTATGTACCTTGGCGTGAGATTAAAACACATTGTTATCCCATGTGACAAATAGCCAAGAACAGTGTAAGGATTCAAGAATCCTTACAGCCACTAATTACCCCGCAATTGAATCGTGGACCATATAATCGAAATCAGCATGCTCTGGATTACTTGTAATGTGATTTTTAACGAAATCTAATTTTTGGGCCAAAACTGTCGAAAAGGTAAGTCTTACACCTTGGTAATTTTTCGCCCAAAATAAACTTTTTTAACAGAATTGAAATTTATCTGGTTTAACTAATTAAGGTCAACATTTTTAATAACTAAGATAAAGTGCCATAAGAATACTAGTTGGTATTTCACCGTTCCTTCCACTTTCAACTTGATTAATGAAAAACATGAACTCACAGTGCCTGGATTGCTTTGCCAGCTACCTAAAGAACACTACACATACTGTCCTGTGGTCTGGTGGCAGCAACCTTAAGTTAAGAAAAACCTAGTACTGTATTAAGTGACCACTAAAGAGCAGTATATCCAGACTGTGAATTTTCAGGAAAATTATGAACAAATTTCTCTTCCGGGTATCGGAAAGTTCCAACTAAGAAGGATTCTGGCTAATGGAGATATTATAGTGTTTATGACCAAAATTTGCAACCAAATCCAAATGGACTTATCCTGATGATTTAGTGGATTACCTTAACTAATTCTTTGAGGAAAAGTCATAAGACAAGTTGGCCACTGACCTGTTGCTGAAGATATATCCACTTGGTCCATGATACAGCATCCCAGGGCCCCAGCCAGAGTCCTTACCAGGGCTTCCACCAGGGCCACCACCAGAGCTCCCACTAGGGCCACCATATCCTCTGTAAAACACTTTGACTCACAACTAGCATTCAAATTCAGAATAATTTTATGATTTAATCCACAACAAGACCCAGTGACACCCATCTCATTTACCCCTATTGCTTTATATTATACAGTTTTATGTACTAAGCCCCAGCATCAAGGATCATTATGTCCTGCCAAGGGGACTATGCAGGGTGTTGACTTTATTGCACCTGAAACCCCAGACAATATTGTACCATGAATTAAATCTCCAGATGAAGAAAAGAACTTCAATAACTAGCAAACTTATAGGGAGAGAGTTACCTGCAATTCACTGTTCTGCAATTAATCCAGGAAGTCAGTCCTATAGCGGCCCCCTCGGCTGCCTGTTTCTAACCTGACCTGACCTGACCTGACCTGACCCAACCTAACCGAAGCTCAGACCTCCTCCAGCAACCTAACCAAACCTAACCTGACCCATGTGCATAACGATTTATGAAGAGAAGATAAATGGAATTAAATAGAGAAAGATTTGGCAGGTGCTATCCCCGTTATTATACGTTTCCGACGGTAATGTAATATAAAAAATTATCTTAAAATTAAACGTCTTTTTGAATGTGATAATAGATTTTGGGAGGAATGTTGTGTTAACTACTATAAAAATACCGTTTCGGTTAAAAATGAAAATGTTCACATTTTTGCAAAAAACGCTAATTTGCAAAATAAATGATGGACAGATGAAGTATAACACTGAAAAATGGAGAAAAAATGAATAATATGAAATATTCTCGTTCCAAAACCTGAGGACAGCCAATGGACGAATATTTACCGAGTACAGGATGTGGTAGCCATCAGTCACCCAGTTGTCTATCACAACACCTTACTATAAACTAAGTATACTTTCACTCACCTGTTGGTTCGCCTCTCAGGTGATCTTGTCTGCCTATTGACGTAAACACAATCCATATTTTCTACGCTGCATCGTTCCAGTGTTCGCATAACAGCAACAAATATATTCTTAATGATACTCACAAAATCCTTATAAATCTCGGAAGATAATCCCATTGTTTTCAGGAGCATTAAAGACCTTCAATATCACCTTTAAACTGACTGTTGTGTTGTCTTGGCTACCAATACCGGGTTATGTAACAGAGAATATAGTGTTGTTTATTCTAAATAATATAATACAAATAAACATTATAGTTAAAATTACACGAATTAGTTTTGTATATAACCCATATTGTAAGACTCTTAATAAATCCGAAAATATTTTCTTATTAAAAGCAAAATTCACAATAATGTAAGCATATTTAACTCCGTCCTAGTGGTTCCCTACCTGTCCTGCTGTCAGGTGATCATAGTAGACAACAGGTATACAATTAACACATGATTGTTTAGTAAATAAAACATTGATAAATAATGAGGAAGTTTTGGCCGGAATTATCAACTACATTAAAAATATCATGTACAGGAATGTTTAATTATTAATCACAACAACCATAAGAAGATGGGTTAGATTTCCTTAGCCTTGCACAAAGTGGGTTAATCCCCATAAAAAAAAAGTTTATGAAAGAAAAGGACATTACGCAGTTCCATGACATTTGCTCATGAGAAAGGCTCACAACATTAATGGGAAGGAAGGCAGATGCTCACGACTTATTAAAAAATTATTTTCAAATCACAATTTATAAAAACAATATAAAGACGTAACCTAACCTAAACCTAACCTAACCTAACCTAACCTAAACCAAACTAACGTAACGTGACGTAACCTAACCTAGCAGCAATAGGGCACTGCATCCGATTGGGGTAGTTATAATTTTAATACATTGTGACATTTTTATCCATTATGAGTTGCCAATACAAATTATAAAACATATGGTAAAAATTTTAACACAATTTATAGTTTTTTTTATAAATTGTGATTTGCAAAAAAAAAATGTGAGCAGGTCTTCCTTTCCATTAATGTTGTCAGTATTTGTCTTATGAGCAAATGTCGGCACACCACATATTAAAAACCTACCATATTTTGTACAATTTAATCCAACTTACTTAAATATGTGTCCTCTTGGGCTTTATCGACGACATATAGGTATTAAACCATAACCCATGGGATATAAAGTACTTATAGAAATATTGGAACTTTATTTTTAGCCGAATCAAAACAGGTGTGTGCCGCATTAGAGATGGGGAGGGAAGGTAAGTTAACTTTTGTCATAGTAGATTATATAAGATGTTTACTGTCCCAAACCAACACAGCTTCCCATTATGATGTTTCATCCCGGTAGTTGTTTCAATACACCAATGGTTATGTTTCAACAGGATATTAGCCAAATATCGCCATATTTGATAGTTGTCCTGTAGTGGATTCCTCCCCTACAAACGCTTGTCGCTGAGTAGCCGACCCCGCGAATTCCCCAGTGTATGCCTCGTGGTCTAGGTCAACCAGCGCCGCCTTACATGACGGAGGTCAACTATTAAGCCACGCCTACCTCCGCTCTATAAGACCTGACCTCGTGGTAACCTACCTCTCTCTTTCTACCTACACCAACCAGCAAGCAACACCTCCTCCTCCATGCCTGGCGGCCCTCGCTCCCGCCGGCGAGCATGGCGACCCACAAGCTGGTCCTCCTCTGAGCATCCTCACCAACCAGCTCTCTCTACATCACGCTTGTAACCACGCTGCCACTTCCCAGCACCAAGCTGCACTGTACATCCAATACAATATGTATGCAGAGAGCATATTGTGAGTTTCCTTTCTCCATCCCATCCCGAGTGTGAACCCAATAACCCGTACCCCACAGTCCTGACACTACCATATATTTCCTCTGTAACTCACGGCGTTGTGTTGGCTGTTGGTTTCCTGCTCTTCGTAAGTTTGTTTCATATTCCTTCCTGGTGTGGTTTAATACTGCGGTTTATCATTACTTTTTTGCTAAATTAATCCATCTTACGTGAGTTTTGGCTTTTGAAATTTTAAATTATATAGTATTTTTCTTATCTGTTCTTATTCAAGTTCTTATCTGTTCTTGAGTTGTTCTTCCTGATGTATTAAGTTTTTGTTATGTTTACAAAGAAAATTCCTAATTATCACACACTTAAAAATCCATATAAAGTATCCAACATATTCCTTGGTACTAACTTTCTCTTAAAATTGTTCATCTTCCTCAGGCGAGTGTGTACATTGGTGCTGTCTGCAAGTTATCCTCAAGGCTGGTGTTCAAGTTGCAACTCACCTCTGTTCATCGGCCTTTGGTGGAGTATTAAGGTTTTTTATTTTTTTTCAGACTTAAGAGTAATGGCTGAAATATATTGAAGGTTTACTTCCTGTGATGAGTCAATACTGTACTTGTTGTTTTCAAGTTCGTAGTCTGTTCAGTAAAGCACACGTTATATATAATGTATTGCAAACATTATATGCATTTGTTTTGTATTTAACTAAAGAATGCAGCTTCCTTGATCCTGATTAGGGAGAGCAAATATTGTATGGTTTAAAAGTGATGTTTAGAAATGTATTTGAGTGTATTGCTGGACACCTGTATAGTACTGTACAGTAATCTGCTTACCAGTGGATTCATTCATTCTCATCATGAAACTTATTTAAATTATACTTTTATTAAATAGTCTTACTCTTGGGGAACATTTCCTCATCTCAAATTAATCCAGGTGTTAGATAACAACATTAGTCCCTGTGGTAGTGTACAACAAGAGTTTTAGAAGTACAGTACAGTAAAGACAAATTCTTAACATCATCCACCATGTTATAACCCAGACAGAATTATTCACGACATTAAGAACGCTCAGACACAGTCATCTGTTGCTTTATTATCTCAACACTCAGTTACAACACTCCACTACAGTCAGACGTCGTCAGACACAAACACAGGCAACAACTTGGCAGCCCCAGAGTAAAGTTCGTGGTAATGTTGGCAGCCTCCGGGGGTTACCCAGCCCTGCCAGCTGGGTCCACCCCATCACCTTTACACTCACCAACACTAGTGCTGTTGACATGCTCTTTGCACTAACTTAGTACAGTACCTTGATTAAACTTCTTATATTAAAATTATGTCCTTTTTATACAACCAAATCTGAGTAAGCTATAGAAGATATTTGAAAATGTGTCAAATATTCAAGTATGTGGTGGTGGCCCACGAGGCCTGGACCCAGCCAGCCAGAAGGTACCTGCCGAGGGCTGTTGAGAGGTGGGTGCCGCAGACATGGTGGGTGTGGTCAGGGCATGATGGGTGTGGACAGGGCATGGTGGGTGTGGTCAGGGCATGGTGGGTGTGGTCAGGGCATGCTCGGAGAGAGAAAATAAACAATATCGTAATTATTGCCCTCTACACTAACATAACACGCCCAGAAAACATCATATTTGTGCATCTGTACATTTATTTAAGCACAGCATCATGCATGCAGAGAAGACAGAACATATCACATATTAATGAGAGAGGTTGTCAGGTAGATCAGCGTGTCACAAGGAACCAACAGGAGAGGTTTTACTTTTGCAAGATAGTGTATTTTGAGGTTGACTCACAGGGTGGTCTTGGTGATGGTCTTCATTATTAATAGATTTTAGAAGTTTCATGTTCATTGACTCACATATGTTAGAAATACTTGAGGATTTGCTTTACAGAATAATAACTCTTAAATAAATGACAAAAAACAAGTTTGTGCACTGTGCAGTTTGTAGTCTGCATGTATACAAGAGGTGTGATTGGAGGTGGTCTCTCACGAGCTGTTAGTGAGCAAGTAACGGGTTGTTACCAGTGGCACCTAACACCCTTTAGTTTAACTCTAAAATAATGTCATGCAGGTACATAACAGTCCACACCTGCAGTAATATGAGTGATTGTCCTGGTTCATCTTTACTCACACTAATACTGTACGTATTTCAATACACAAAATTAACAAATTATATTTGTTTTTACTGTAGCACCTTAAACTACTAACTGATGTTGATAATATTTAGAATAAAGCATTCAAATTAAAATATCTTACTATGAACCTTTAAAATCTGATATTTGATGTAATGTTCTTAATCTTCCCATTAGTTCTTACAAATATTATGGTAAATCTTACAGACATTGATAACTGTTATATTGTAAACATTAGTAGGTATAACAGCTGATCTAAAATAACAACATTACTATTTCTATCCACATTGTAAACATGTAAATATTCCAATTCCCCAACAACACCTAGCCAGACAACCTCAAACACTGGACGAAACACGACTAAACACAATGATGAAGGTGAACATCAGGGTGAAGCAGATAAACTCTCGTGCCTACCATAACACTCAAAAATGTTCGCCCAAACTCCAAGGAAGATTGATGAACTAAACTAACATCTGAAGAATGTTGGCGATGACTCGACCAACACCTGAAGAATGTTGGCGATGACTCTACCAACACCTGAAGAATGTTGGCGATGACTCGACCAACACCTGAAGAATGTTGGCGATGACTCGACCAACTACTATGGAATGTTAGCTAATGTACTGATCAAGTTCTGAGGAATATTGGTAAAAGATGCAATCAACTTCCAAGGTACATATACAGTTAAACAAAGATCCTCCTTAAGAGAAGCTCAAAGCTGAGGATCACCTTTCACAATACTCAACAATTCAGCTAATCTAGAATTTTAAATCTTGACACACAATAGTTACTCTTGAGTCAATTCACAAGCTCCAAATTTCAAAGAGAATGCAGTTGTTCAACATCTAATAACAAAAAATTTCTAAAAGTATAAAATTTTGACAATTAAATTTTGAAAATATATTATCAGAGTTGCAAAAATATCTCCACAGCAAGAAGGCCAAAGTTAAAAAGAAATTTTGGGCTCAGATTTTTCTGAAACCTTCACAGCTGAGAGTCAGTCAGTCCTTCTCTCTGTACACAAAACAGTGGTCGCTGGTCTCTCAAATAAACATTATCACAGAAAATATTTTGAGAAATTTCTACACTTAAATTTAGTGGATGCTGACAAAAAAAATAAGCTTATTACATATTCACAAAAATATATATAATAATTAGGTGATTAGATAGGTAAACGTGCTATACACTAACTTAAGGATAATTAAGTCTATTCGTGGCTGTTATCTATGATATAGAATCCAAACAATAACATAACACTACTAACTCTCACAAAATGCCAACTACAGGTGACCATAACTTGTATTGGTGAGCTACAGTACTAGTCATCACAAGAGTATTACGTCACCCCTAATATAATACTTGTATTAGAATAGTTTTCTTGGTGATTAGGAGATTATTGGAAAAATATGCTTATTCTCTGCCAGCTTCCCAATATCAGACCTCATGTGTCTTGTATCATGCCTGTCGCCTTATCTTCTCTGGTTACTACTGTGTCCACTACAGTACCATACCAACTTTTATTCCTTTATAAATTTACATCCTTCATCCTTGT
Organism: Homarus americanus; assembly: GCF_018991925.1. Classification (NCBI taxonomy): domain Eukaryota; kingdom Metazoa; phylum Arthropoda; class Malacostraca; order Decapoda; family Nephropidae; genus Homarus; species Homarus americanus. Next base: position 3,199,292 of record NW_024749657.1, on the reverse strand, counting down.
ATAAATTCTTGAGCTTTGCCATTTCTTACTCTTTTTGTTTATCTCTTCTTCAGTCTCTGTCACGGACTTTCAAAATTGGCTTCATTATGCCTTCTGGAATACCTCTTTGCCATTCTCTTTACTTCCTGCTCCTTCTCCTCCTGTCCTAGACTTGTGGCTTTGACTTCTTAGTCGAGGAAGCCGGTGTTGACCAGCTTCTCCAAGAAGAACTTGACGTCTCCGAGTTCAGAGTCCTTGATGCCGAGGGACTTCAGCATGCCGATGTCTCCGTTCTCCACTGCCATGAAGACAGAACGAAGGTGCTCCACGTCGGATCGCAGCAGGTGAAGAGTGTCACCAAAGTCATCAATGGTTTGCGACTCTGTAAATAACAAGGAAGGTGAAATATACTGTATATTGTCAATGAAATCATCAGTGGTCTGTGACTCTGAAAAGTCTTAAATAAGGTTATGTAAGTGAAAAGATGCATCAAGTTATACCACTTTTGAGAGAGAGAGAGAGAGAGAGAGAGAGAGAGAGAGAGAGAGAGAGAGAGAGACTAAGTACAGTATAACAATAATATATCTACATAAAAAAATAACTTAAGAGCCTTTATTAGACACATCCCTCTAAATTTTTATAACTATATCAACTAATAACTTTTCTATTGAATAATAATCAGGAATTTAAACAAGATAACAGGATTTATAAGGAACTTTTAGCCCCAATCCAAGAGGTTTAAGGACGTGTGATAATATTAACAAACTTTAAAATTTCAAGTAAAAACCAATAAAAAAAGGTTTTAGACCAAAGTAAAGAAATTAAAGACAAAACCCAAGACCTAATAACTTAATTTTTAAGAAAGAAAAATAATTAATTTATATAAAATTTAAATTTATGAACTTCACCATCAAAACTCATGTATTTCAAGCCAAAAGTCCAAGAAGCTTTAGCTATATTGTACTGTAATCTATATCAACCAAACAAAAATAATATGAACATTCTTGTTCCACAATATATTACAGTACATTAAGTGTAAAACTCTAATAGTTTAAACCCCAAAGTCATACAATTATGTACAGTCACCAAAACAAAGTAAATCATAAGATCAAACCAATAAACGTCAGAAATTCCAGTAATTGTAACCCAAAAATCAAAACAGTTTCATACAGTAACCTAAGCCCAGACCTTCAGAAATTTATACAGTACCAAAAACCTGTGACTCTGATGGAAGAACACAGTCTTTAAAGAATTCTATACAAAACTGTGAATTCATAACACATAGCACTGTACTCATCACTTGTAAATGTCTAGTTAGACCTACAGAGGCAATTTATTTATTTAAGAAAAAATTCATAGTTTGAAGTGAATATTCAAATACACCAGAAATTCTTATCTCAAACCTTTAATCTTAACAAATAAGTTCCCCATTTTAATATATATTTTTTATTTTACCACAAATTCACTACCAAACCCTGAGAAAACGTTCATACACTTGTCTGAGAGGAGAAAAACTTTTACACACTGACCTGAGAGGGCGACAGCTACTGCCTCAACGCCTCCCAGGGGCTTGAGAGCATTACGAGCCTTGGTACCGAACAGCTTTTCCAGGTAGTTGGGGCCGTGTGAGGCTAGGAGTGACTGCAGGAAGGATGCTGTCTCCTCTACTGGTGGACGCTTGGCTGTAATACAGTCAACAGTTAGTGTCTTCTACTGGTTGTAACAATTAGTGCCTCCTACTGGCTGTAATATAGTTAACAGAGCCCCATACAGTTAACAGTTAGTGCACTTTACTGATTGTAATAGAGGCAACAGTTAGCATCTTATATTGGTTGTAAGTCTATGGTACAGTTAGTGCCTCCTACTGGCTGTAATACAGTTAACAGTTAGTGATTCCTATATATGCTGTACCAGTTAATCGGTTCTTACTGTACCATATATAAAACAGACTGCTATAGTATATTATTTACTTCACTGTGAGTCCATCACCGACATCAAAGACACAGGGACAGACACTGACCTGCAGTACAGAGTCGTGGGTTCTCGTCGTAGCCATCAGGACAGTCGGGGGCGCCGTCACACAGGTACTGGATGGAGATGCACACCTCACCTCCAGGACACCTGAAGGGTTCGTAGGCCATGCAGTCTCGCTCAACTGTGGGAGAGAGACTGTGGGTTAGTTTCAGTGTTACCAACCCCACAATATAGTGTTACCAACCCCACAATATAGTGTTACCAACCCCACAATATAGTGTTACCAACCCCACAATATAGTGTTACCAACCCCACACTATAGTGTTACCAACCCCACACTATAGTGTTACCAACCCCACAATATAGTGTTACCAACCTCACAATATAGTGTTACCACAATATAGTGTTACCAACCCACAATATAGTGTTACCAACCTCACAATATAGTGTTACCAACCCCACAATATAGTGTTACCAACCCCACAATATAGTGTTACCAACCCCACAATATAGTGTTACCAACCCCACAATATAGTGTTACCAACCCCACAATATAGTGTTACCAACCTCACAATATAGTGTTACCAACCTCACTATACAGTACTGCCAAACCCACCATGATAATAAAAATCTGCTTAACGTGTAGAAGATGTCGCCAATACAACAACCACACCCTAAGTGTCAAGGAATAATCCGAGATGACCGGACAACTCGCCAACTACACTGGCGAATCATTACTTCGGCACACTATCTGCAAATCGATTAATATCCAGGTTCCCAAATATTGCCTGGCAGACAGAGGCAAATGACATACAGAAACGTGCCCATTTTGCTGACCTTGCACCACAGGTTGCCACAATATACAGTGTTACCAACCCCACAATACAGTGTTACCAATGTCATAATACAGTTACCAATCTTAAGCAAGTATTACCAACCCTACATTTGTTACCGATGCCATAATCCAGTGTTACCAACTGTACTGTACTTCAGCCCCTGACCCCAGCACACTGCCTTCACATCTGTCAACATTACCCGGCTGTCAGGTGGGTTGAGAGCACCATGCTGGGCGCTATTTGTCAGGCAGCCCCCCTGAGGAGTCGTCCTACCCTTGACTAGACGACAGAGCTGCCAACAGTACTGACACACTCATTAATACCAACACAACGGTGGGTAAACACAAACACCCGAGACTTACCATCTGGGAGAGAGGGTTAGGTTAAGTTAGGTTAACATTGGATTTGGTTGGATTAGCATTAAGTTAAGTTAAAGTTATGTTAGCTTGGGTTAGTTTAGATTAGTGACAGGTTGGGCTTGGTTAGGTTAAATTACATTACGTAGTTATGTTAGAATAGGGTAGTTAATTTTAAGGTGATATATGCTGGGAGGGCTAATCTTTAGGTGATCCTACTGTACAAAGGTGAAAGCATTATTATAAACCTAAAAGGCTTTGATAAACAACAACTAACTATTTTTGTTCTATGTATATCAGGAACAAGAGTGTGAAAACAAACAAACAAGCAAAACAAACACAGGTGAACACATCATGATCGATTGTTATATATATAGTCAGTAAAGTTGTCATAAAAATATATTGGCATGTATAGACACAATACAGGTATACAGTTCAGCATGTATATAGATAATGTAGGTATATTTTAATAAATGAATATTCTTTATATTAAAAATGTCGATTATTCTGAGAGAGAGAGAGAGAGAGAGAGAGAGAGAGGGGGGCAGGTGTGACAGGTCAGCCTTGAATCGATACAGTTTATTAGAGCCGAGGGTGTTGCTCCCTGCGTGTGTTGAGCGAGGTGGGCGGGTGTGGTGGGTGAGGTGGGCGGGCGTGGTGGGTGGATGAGGTGGATGGGCGTGGTAACTGGGTGAGGTGAGGGGCGTGGTAACTGGGTGAGGTGAGGGGTGTGGTAAGCTGGGTGGTTTAAATATGATGCTCATTTGTTTACATTTTGTTTTCGATTACTTATAGTTTACTGATGCTCTTCTATTTATACTTAATAAAGATTCTTTCGTCTATATATTCTCCAAAGTTTATTAATTTATAATCACGTACGATCGTTTCATTTTTAGTTTTCTGATCCTCTTTTGTTTACAACCAATTAAGGTTCTTTCATTTACAGCTCTCACTTCGTTCCTTTATTTTCTAGTCACAGACGTAACCCTCCGCCATAACAGTTACCGGAATGATCGTAGGGGGTGTCACAAGTTGTCGTAACGAGACCGTAAAGAGAGATTACAGAGGTGTGCCGCGGTCAAGGTGACAATATACTCCTCATCCTCAAACACTATATTACACACCTGAGATACACACCTGACACACATGTCCTCAAGAAATAATACCACTAACTCTTCATCTTCTACCTTACAAAATGTCTTAATATAAATGACGCTTTAAATAGCTAAGGCTGTCATTAAGTCATCATAATTTTTTTTTTTACCATAAACGACACCAATTCTTACCAATATAACAGATACATTTCACGTTATAACAAAGGCACCATTTTTACCAATCTTATCATATTTATATTTCAATGATATTCAAATAGTGAAGCCAGACCAGACCAGCCTCCTTCTCTCCCTCCAGGCCACTATTACCCTAGTTGGTATATTTTCCTTCAGCACACAGGAATATGAAATAAGGTTAAATTCACTGTGTTAAAAAAAAAACTAACGGAGAGACAAAAAGAGGAGGAAAATAAATAAACGAAGGGATAAGAGAAGAGAAAAATAAAGACACGAGGAAAATAAATAATAGCCGAGGAAAAAATAGACTGATGTGAGGAAAAGAATAATACTAGACGACGCCCAGTTTTTTTATATTATTTTCCCCGTCTTTAGGGTGGATTTTTTTTTTTGGTGGCCACTCAACGAACATTTTTACCCACCGATGACAACAACAATACGGGTTATTATTATCTTAAGATCAATTTATTTATCTTTCTATATTCTTTTCGTTACGTCTTGCTATGTATGTATGTAAGTAAATTTCTTATCGCCCTTCCATATAATATTTCTATCTATTCATTTTTTATCTATGAATATTTTTTGCTATCCGTATAACTATTTATCTACCATTATCTATCCATAAATGCATCTATCTATCTCAAGGACTACTGTTAATGAGCAGTAAACACACACACACACACACACACACACACATCACAATCCAATGTACACCTCGTCCCTAATTAGCTGTGACTCAATGATCTCACAAACAATTAATTTTAACTATTCAATAACAGCTTCCAGGGTGTCTAGGAACAACTCTATTTTGTAACAGAAGAACGAGGAAGGTGTTAAGAAGACGTAAACAACATGGTCATTAATTGGACAGGTAAGGGAGGTGTACAAATGAGGTAAATTGGACAGGTAAAGGAAAGGGGTGAGTTAACGGACGGTCTTCCTTACTACACAATTTGACGTCGTCACCTGGGCAATAATATTATGGCTAGGTGTCAGAACTATGGCTCAGCAACGCAATATGGTTACTTAGCGAGGCAAATTGCTGCCTTGTGTTACTTAGGAGTTAATTGTGTTAACAGGAGGCTATGACGCGAACCTAGACGATGATGTTAACCGAGACTGACGCTAAAAAGTTAACCAAGGATGTTAACCGAGACTGATGCTAAAAAGTTAACCAAGTCTATATTAACCGAGACTAACGATAACCTTGGCTATTACATTAACTGTGATTACAACGTTAACCTAGGTCATGACGTTGTGTAAAAAAATGTATATAAACACACATAGGTGACTGTAAATATACTTGATACATAAGCCTTTACTGTTACGACCTGTTTATATAACCTTCCAGTATCCATTGCCACTAACAAGCGAGTGGAATCATATAGCTAATGAGGCTGTTGCTCTACGTTATTATGATATAAACTGTTGGTTGGAAATATTGTTAACGCCTATGTGAAGAACGACGAGTAATGTGTGTGTGGTGTGATGGTGTGGTGATGTGTGGTGTGATGGTGTGGTGATGTGTGGTGTGATGGTGTGGTGATGTGTGGTGTGATGGTGTGGTGATGTGTGGTGTGATGGTGTGGTGATGTGTGGTGTGATGGTGTGGTGATGTGTGGTGTGATGGTGTGGTGATGTGTGGTGTGATGGTGTGGTGATGTGTGGTGTGGTGGTGTGGTGAAGGTGTTTGGAAGTTAAGTTAGGTTACGATAATACTGCTATCATAATATTATTTCACAACGTAATTTCTATATTCAAATAGCTTACAGCAATACGACTAATATTGAAAATAATACTAAACAAGGGAGAGGAGAGACATGAATAAGAGAGATACAAGAGATGCTAAATAAGAAAGATGAGACGCTAAATAAGATATATAAGGAGCGCTAAATAACACATCCCAATTTAAGACACTAAATAAGAGACGTCTACCGGCAGTGTGTGTAAACTATAGGCACCACATTGCCTGATAACCTCTAATGTTTACAACTTTTCTTTATCATCATTATTAATTTAAGTATAATGTTTACTATTGTTGTTGTTATTATTATTACTTATGAGTATATAATTATCATTATCTATTACTTCAATTTGTTTTTATTTACAGGGTTCATGATGTATTTGAACAGAGCGTAGTAGTAGAACAGCTTTTTGTCCCATATACAGTTGTGCAGTGTGAACTTGAAAACTGTATACTTCTGTACCGGCTATTTTTTATGAAATTATTACAAGTGATCATTTATTTAGGCCAATTATTATCAACTATTTTCATCTATTACGTTTTGAAATAATTAAATTTGTGTCAATATGGCGCCGTTTTCAATATCATCAGTGTCACCATTTGGACAATTTAGTGCCGTTTTCATTATTGTCAAACTTAGAATCATCATCATCATCATCATATTATTATTATTATTATATGTAGCCTAAATAGCTAACATTACAGCGAACCAAATACTGAACGATTCCGAAAACGCGCAGGTTACGAACAGCAGTAAACCTAATAAGTGGAAATTTTCTTCATAAGTTATCTGTTGTGAGAAACTAAGCGACGTGTTGCGTGCTTAATGACCCTGCCAACTGAAGCTCCTAAATCTGAAACATCCACACAGGTAAAAATGTAAAAAAATATGGTGAATCTTTTCGTGTTCTGTAAAATTATCGCAGGACAGTTAAGAGTTTTTAGAAATGCAGACAGACAGAAGCACAGGACGGAAAACTTATCGTACATGATGTTCTTTGCGGGCGGGAAAATATATCGTACAGGAAACTCTTTAAGGCGTGTACTGCGTGAAGCTGTTACAGAGATGAAGACAAATTACACTTTGCGAAAAGATAAAGATAAATAGTTGTTGGGAGGCAAAATTCATATATTTATCTTCCACGATACGCTTTACCTCTCACATTACACTTGTATTGAAATTAATATTTCCATAGAAAACATGGCGATAATACAACACACAAGAAGATTATGTTGATATAAGTCCTTGAGCGTTTACAGCATGAATTACAACATGTAAACTATTACTAATCCTTGTGTGTTTACTTAAAAACTGATTCGCACACACACACGGGGAGGTTCTTCACAGTAAATAATCTCACGAATTCCCTGGCTAAGGTATGGTAACAAGATCCTACGGCAAATATACAAAATATAAACTTGAATTGGGACTTTTATAAGATTCGATGGATATTTTACCCAAACTAATACGTTTTCCTATCACCAATTAGGAGAAAAATCTACGAAAGGATATGTTGGTGATCGGTCGAAGTGTACGCCAGGCGCTGTTCATTGCCGAGGCTGGCAGTTTGACTCAGAATAACTCAGACTTACTCAGTGTAAAGGGGAATACAGTTCGCATCCAACACTGTGAAGTAAATCAGCTGTACCCTCATGTTGACAACACTCACAGCGCCATCATTAACATGGTAATTGCTCAATGATTTTCCCTTTCACACGAGTAATTTGACAGACAATTAAATCGACAAAATTAATTTCAATTCACATAAACATTTGACGAGTGCGTTCCAGCTTTCATTGACAAAATTTCATAGTGTTTTTCTAGTAATAATAATGATAGTAGTATTAATAACGATACTACGTACTACTACTACTCATAATAATAGCACCTTAGTAACTTAACCCAAAATACAAAAGTTAGTTGACAAATTTAACGTAAATAATATTTATGGAAATGAATCGTAAGTTTTAGTCTTGTGTTTAGCGATCAGGTAGATTCTTAATGTAAATCTATACCCAAAGTTTTCAATATTTCTATGGTATTTATTTCATCGAACTAAGACTTATATTTCGTAGTTTAAGTCGACCAACAAGACGCAACTCACTTACGGCGAATATTCTTGATAAGAACTTTAGTGCATAACAGCGACAGTTAACGTCACAAGTTGTATGGCAGCGTACAAAGGAAGAATACGGAGGCTGTTACGGTCAGGTTCTCAATTTACTTCCACTATAGAGCCGGATGGAACCAGATGGGTCATAAATAATCCTTAAAGCGCACGAGACTGTCTTGGGTTACGTTAAATTGGGTAACGTTTGGTTTGGTCTGGCTTGGCTTGGCTTGGCTTGGCTTGGATTGGCTTGGCTTGTTAAGGTAAGCTATATTATGTGAGGTTAGGTTCAGTTGGTTTCGTCGTTAGGTAAGATTGGGTTAGGTTGTTAGGTTAAGTATTGATTAAATTACAGGAATTTGATAAAATTAGTTTCGTTGTTAGTTAAGGCTGGTTAGGTGAGGTTAAACTAAAATGGTTAGATTTGTGATAATTTAGTTGTTAGAATTGGATGGTTAGGATAGTGGTAGGAGTATGCGTGAAGGTTACAACTAAACTAACCTGATTATAACTTCCTTCTACATAAAATATATATATATATATTGTTACCTCATGAATAATATATGATCCTGTCTTCACAATATTCACTCTTTTTTTCTTTATTAGTTTCGTTAACTTTGACAACTTAACCAGGCTACCGAGGTTAAGTCCGCTATGTTGACAGTTTGAGTGGCTACTGCGACACACACACACCACTAGTTTACTTGTAGTGACATAAGTGAAATTATATCAGACAGACACTAAACCTCACTCGTCTGATTCTCTTGGTAGTAAAAAAAAAAAGTTCCCTTCTACAAAAAAATCGTCGTAATATGGCCAGTTTGAGCGAATCAAATGTATTACCAAGTTTGCTGAGTAAAGTTTGGTTAGCTGGTCAGATTAGATAAGATAAGTTATATAAAATTAGACCTGGCAATGTTACGCTGGTTATATTTGATTACGTGGTTAAATTTGGTTACGTTGGGTTAAAGAAGTAATTTAGGTAACCTGGTTGTTAGGTTAACTTCATTAAGATAAGTTAGTTGTTTAGATCAAGTTTAGTTCGATGGTCTTTTTTTTTTTTTTAGTTATGTTATGATACGCGTGTTAACCCCGTCATGGTAGGCAGCCGGTAGGTGTAGAAAGATCAGGTTACTTTAGGTCAGGATGCTTCGTGTTTAATTTATCTATGATTATTTTGTTCACTAACTATGCATCCTCAGCTCTGTAACATAAATACACAAAGGGTCGGACCCGAGTATATAGCCGGACATGAATAAACTCCAATTTCCTTCTTGTAAATATTTACGACCTAACTGGCCCTTCATCCCTGCCTGACGTACGATAACAGAGTCCAGCCTTACCCCTGTCAGACGTACGATACTCGTGAGCCATCGCAATCCAGTCTATAATAACGACCAAGCCCGAAATACAACCGAATTTGCTCAAGAAAATATTTAAACTACATTTGAGACGATAATAAATAGCAAATTACCTTTACATCCGCGCCATTACCGGCTATTAACCGTAAAATACTGGAAATCCGAGCACGAGCAGGTCAACAGTGGTTGTGTGGTGGTCATGGCGTCCACGAGGTTGTGTTCCAATGTTTTAATTTACGACTTTGGTTTGTATCCCCTGTTCCATATTTCAAGTTTATCACGTATTTGACAACACAGAAATAAACAAATAAATAAATAAAAAATATAAAACTACGGTGTCACTAAAAATATAACAAATGATTAATATTTGAAAACGAGTTGCTATTGTTTAGAACATGCCATTTAACTGTTTGTCCTTTAAAAATTACCATTGGTTAAAGTAAACACGATCTAATATTTCACTACTGTGCCCTTGTAAAATTTCAGAATATTTACTGGACACACACTGCTTTCAGCGTTGCAGTGTTCAATAGAGTGAATGTACACAGTGCCTGCCCAGCCAGCACTCAACTCAGTGTTTGCTGCTAAGGTTTAAACAGTCCTCATGCATCACAAGTGAAAATAAATAATTCAGTGTCGCTTAAATGGAAACAGTATTTCGTGCACCTCATGACATTCAATAACAAGGGACATGTTTTAAAAAGAGCTTAATTGTTGGAGACGTTTAAAAGAATTTGCTTGTAGGAAGTATAAATGGCGCTTCTTTGATGACAGCTTTTAATTTTTTAACGATCTACGTCAATATTTCTTTATCGAGCAATTAAAGGGACTGAATATTATATAATTTCACAGGTTTATGTATAATAATGCTTTTATGTGGTATTATAATATCCAAGGGGTCCACACACATTACGTTTGAGTTAAATTCACTCCTAAAACCCCAAACTCCTAAAATAGAGACTGAAGTTAGACCAGCAAGAGAGAGAGAGAATTAATAATTAAACTGAACGTAATGGTTGATGGCTTCAGAACATTACATTACATTTTACGCCCATACTACTTCTGAGGGCTAAATTATCTCTGTTATGCCGAAACTACTTATTTTACGCTAAAAACTACATTTATTTCGACAAAATAATTTATATTACACCAAAAAATACTACATCTGTTTAACCCAAAAGTACTTATATAATGCCAAGAATACTTACTTTACGCCTAAACCACTTTACTTTACGCCAAAATAACTAACTTTACGCCTAAACCACTTTACTTTACGCCAAAACTACTTACTTTACATCTAAACTACTTACTTTACGCCAAGCCTACTTACTTAACACCAAAATTACTTGTGCCATCCCACACCAAACTTTTGGCCACAAAAATACTCACAAAGTTTGAGTTTCACGAAAAATTACGAAGGGATTTGTTTTCCTAAACCTGGACGAGGAAAATCTGGATTCACAAAAGTTCGTAACACAAATATTCCTCTTAAGTAAAGACATAAAAACTGGTTGACTTACAATAAAATGGCTTCAAAATTAACTTAACTAAATACTTTCACTTAACAAAAGACAGTGAGCGTATGTAGTTAAGTTAGAGAGTCATTGTACTTTAGAAGCCATTTTTGTGTTTCATCTTAAGTCAGCAAAATTTCTCAGAGATTCGTACGAGACAAAACATCACTTAACTGCAGTAGAGTCTCATTGCAATATCATCGCCATCTTGAACAGAACCTACTTCGTATAAATGAAATGTCAGGTTCATCCCCACATCGACTAACTTAAATTAATTTCAGAATTGGCTATGTAAGTATCCAGGCATCTGATTACAAATATTTATCTCAACACCATTATTTTATGCTAATGATATGCAAATAAATATCACCTAATTTAAAGTTTGTAAATTGTTATTTGTTGGTAATTGAGGTGGTGGAGGTGAGCCCCGAGCCCTTCACTCTGGCAGGGTAGTAGAATAGAGTAAATGTGTTTGAAGGAGTTAATATAGACGTTTGATTAAGTCATACATTATGTTAGATTAAGTTAAAAGAACATTTGGTTAAGTTAGGTTAGGTTATACATTTGTCGTGTGGTTAAGTTCTATGTTAGATTAAGTTACATAAACATTGGGTTAAGTTATACATAAATTACGTCCAGTTAGATTGAACTATACACGACTAAACTGCAATTAACTTACAATATATTTACTGGAACTTAATCAAACAATGTAAACAACATTAATGAAATCTCAACTTGTAAAACAAAATCTTATTAACAAAAACAGCCAACGTCACGCTAATGGAGTTTGTCATAGAAAACTCATCAAATTAGAGGCGTAACTCAACTGAAACGCCTAACCTCCCCACTAAAGCCACTACGATGGTCAATTTCTCACCTCTTCTCAGTTTCGTGTTTAATGTACCGTGACTGACAACTCTACCACAGTATGTAAATTCAATATGTCACTTTCCGTTGAATGGATTATGGCAGAAGAGTCTCACTGTGGCTTAAAAATATTCAGTTCAGTTCTGACAATTAATTATTTTTAGATAGATAAAGTTAGATAGATAGACAGAAAGATATATATTAAGTGAAATCGGTATATAAATTAATATTGGTTTATCATATATACATAGACAGAACAGGTATACAAATAATGATAAACAGTAAGTCGAAATTTGACCAAAAATAGTCCAGGATAGCTGCTGAGAGAGAGAGAGAGAGAGAGAGAGAGAGAGAGAGAGAGCAACAGTTACCGCGCCATAATCTTAACTCCAACATTCCGGAAACATCTCAACACTTTTACCGTAATATTCTTTACTGAGAGAAAAGAAAAGAAGAGAACGAAAGAATAAAGTGTGAGAAAGACAAAAGAATAAATAAATTAAACAGAAAAAAAACCCCAAATCACCTCCGTAATTATTCCTAAATGAAACAAAAGACGAATTAAACAAAGACTCCCATAATCCTCCAACACACAAAATAAAGAAAACAAATAACTAAAACAAAAACAAAAGACAAATACTCCACACACACAGACACACCTCCAGCGTACATTAACACAAAAGGTGGAGGAGGAGAACTCAGCGCTTGCCCCCGTAATCTTTCCTACATGCAACAGCTGCCTCATGAATAGCACAAACTTTGGCGAGAAAAATATAATAATATTCTTTCATTTTGCGTCTTGCCACAATATGTTTCTTTTGTTCTTATTGTTATGTTATCTTGCGTGATATTGTTATTGTTATGTTCTCTGTTATCTTGTTATTGTAATGTTATCTGTGTTAGTTTGTTCTTGTTATGTTATCAATGTTATTTTCTTTTTGTTGTTTCGATGTGTTTTTGTCTTGTGTTTCGATGTTCTTTTGTCATTAATGTCGTGTTATATCAGTTATATTTTTCTTATTAATCTATAAAACCAGTTAGATACGTCCTCACACCACCATTCACCAGGACAGATCACCACGGTCTTAACCTCAGCTCTGATCACCACCAAGGCGTCTCACCAGCATTCATCAACATCACCCGCAAGGACGTGAGCACCAAGACAACGAGAGGTGATGGGTGAGGTGATGTAAAGGTCATTCGGACAGCAAAGTGATAGATCGCGGGTGTGGGCGTGGTGAGGAGTGTGGGCGTGAGGTGGGTATGTGGGTGTGAGGGGGGTGTGTTGGCGTGAAGGGGGTGTGTGGGCATGTGTGAAAGGGTGTGGGAGTGTGTGAAGGGGCGTGTGGGTGTGAGGAGTGTGGGCGTGGTGAGAGGTGTGGAGCACCAGGCGGGGACGGAAGGTGAGGCGAGGCATGACAAAGGTCACCAGGGCAGCTTGGTGAGAGGCGCATGGGCGTGGTGATGCGTGTAGAGGGCGCGAGGAGAAGTGTGGGCGTGGGGAGGCGTGGGGGGGCGTGGGGGTGTGGTAAAGAAGCAGAGACCCGCTAATGTAATGTAAACACGAGATGGTTTACCTATCTTAGCAGCCCCTACACCCTAATGCACATGCCACACCTTGACCCCTGGGTGTAGTGGGTGTGTAGAGGGTGTAGTGGAGGTGTAGTGGGTGTAGGGAGGGTGTAGTGGGTGTAGAGAGGGTGTAGTGGAGGTGTAGTGGGTGTAGGGAGGGTGTAGTGGGTGTGTAGGGAGGGTGTAGTGGGTGTAGAAAGGGTGTAGTGGAGATGTAGTGGGTGTAGGGAGGTGTAGCGGGTGTAGAGAGGGTGTAGTGTGTGAGAAAGAGAGAGAAAGAGAGAGAGAGAGAGAACACCACCCAGGAGTGTCTCAGTGTCTCTCACCATCACCCAGGAGGGAGATAAGGGGGGAGGGAGAAAAATGACATTTGTGTATCTCAGGTGACAGGTGACGCCACACGACACCTGACACCTGAGAGAGATAGTGAGACCTGCTGTTAATTACCTGGGAGAATAACACTGTGTTTGATGTCTGTTTTTTACAATCTACACACACGCACACACACACACACACACACACACACACACACACACACACACTGTCGCCTCGGGGTCAAAGGTCACTCTCTACTAAAGGTTAACCAAACACACACAGATTTATAAAGTGATTAGGGAAGAGGTGGAGGAAGGGAGAGAAGAAAGAATAAGAGGAGGAGGAGGAGGAGGAAGATGGTACAAAAGAGAAAGATAGAGAGAAAGAAGAGAGGAAGAGGAAGAAGGTACAGAAGAGAAAAAGGAGAAAGAGGAGGAGGAGAAGGTACAGAAGAGAAACAGGAAGAGGAAGAAGGTACAGAAGAGAAAAAGGAGAAAGAGGAGGAGGAGAAGGTACAGAAGAGAAACAGGAAGAGGAAGAGAGGGCAGAAGAAAAAGAGGAGGAGGTATCGCAAGTTTCCTTCAACGCCTTATAAATTTAATAACCGTGACAGGGGGGATCAGGCAGCGATATCTCTAAGAAATATTGCTAGCGTCAGGTGAGGGATTTAGTGGGAAATATTAAACGAGAAATACGACATTTAGTGGGAAATATTGTTCGGATCAGGTGTGACACATAGTGAGAAATATTTCACGACAGTTGAACCAGATTTAAAGATACGTGAATTATTATTTTTTTGTGTAGGTAAGATTGAATTCCTTGTTTGTGTTTACAGAATCAATTTATGTAATCAAAAGAATTTTAAGAGGATACTGAATATAAACACAAACATTAAGGGACTCTATAAACACAAGCATCAAGGGACTCAGTAAACAAAAACATTGAGGGACTCTGTAAACATCCTACAGAGTGATGAAGGATAACGGAGGATGATGGGTTGTGTCGGAGGGAGGGCAAGCCACTAGACCGCCATTACGTCAGAGGATGAAAAATAGACTAGTCACCGCTGAAAAACACAACCCACACTCAGAACCACTAATCCCTTCTCCTCTGCAACCTAACTAAACTAATCTAACTAATCCCTATTCTGTCCTAGCCTAAAATATCCATCCATTATCCTAACCGTCCCACAATCCAAGCTAAAGGTGAGGTTTTAGTGTAAATCCCGAGGCCGTGTTGTGGGTGCGAGTTTAAATGTAGTCATAGAAAACGTAGTAGTCATGAGCACCAACTGATGTAAACTGATGGTGGTGTGGACGTCGAGTGAACACGGAAAATAAACAAAATAACCTCTGCTGATTTAGTTAAGTTTAAACAAAAAACCCAGGTCATATTATCATAAACAAATACAAAATAATTTGCTACAGAATAATATAATGTTTTGGAGAGTTTTACTGTACTGGGTTTTGTAGAAATGATTGTGAGT